>NC_089220.1:31707444-32010944 GCF_963924675.1 Phocoena phocoena | reverse complement strand
TGGAGATGTCATTTACATACCATACAGTATACCGCCGTGAAGTGCGCAGGCAGGGGTATATTCACGGAGTATTTGTAGCCGTCATTCTCCCCACTTTCCTGTCTTAGCTGTGCTGAGTGAATGGCTTTATTTCTGGGTCTCTAGCTTCCTCGTTTTGCACAGGACCAGAGGGCTAGGTGCCTGTGTACCCAGAGGTAAAGAACACAGTCATTTGGAAGCAGGTGGAATGGATTCACATCCTAGCTTCCTCCCTTACCAGCTGTGCGACTGGGTAGGTTACTTAACTACTCTGAGCCTCATCTGCGTTCTTGGTGAATCTACCTGAAAGGACTCAGGTGAGGACTTAGTGGGGCAAGTGTGTAAAGCCCTTAGTGCCGTGCCGGGTACCATAGTAAGTGGTCAGAAACGGTTGGTGGTGTTGATATTGTGATATTTACCTGTGCGTGTATTCTGATTCTTCCTTTGTCCTTCCCTACGGATGCAGGCGTGACCAGGGGGTGTCCGGGGACCAGGTGTCCATCATGGTGGATGGGGTCCAGGTCGCGCTGCCGTCGTACGAGGAGGCTGTGTACGGCAGCTCCGGTCGCTGTGTGCCGCCCGCTGACCCCAGAGTGCACATTGTGCTGTCAGAAGGGTCTGGGCCCAGTGGGAGGAGCGGGCCGCGGGAGCAGCAGCTGCAGGACCAGGGGGCCTGCTCCTCCGCAGGTGGAGAGGAGGAGGCCCCAGGCCAGCCCGGACTGTGTGAAGCCCGGGGCTCTCGGGGCTCGGAGACTGTGATGGTGCATCAGGCAGCCCCCTCCTCCTGGGTGGCTGGCTCAGGGAACAGCCGAGTGGCACACAAAGAAGCCCCAGATTCAGAGAACAGTGACATACAAAGCCTCACGTCGGAGACATACACAGATGGTAGGTGCTCTGTGCTGACCGTAAGTTATTATCTGCTCAGGGTCCTTGCTGGGAGTGAGGAAGGAAGGCGAACCTTTCTGATAATTGGTGTATCTGGCGGCAAAGAAAGATAATACCTGGGGGATTATCCTACAAAATAGAATTTTACCCTCGGAGCCCCAGGTAGGCCTTTGGGCTCCGTATAGGGCGGCTTTTCACTGTTGTCTGTGAATTTTAATAGGTTTGGAGTCTCCGAAACTATTCATGGCCTCAGGGATATGCTAAATCAAAGGGTAGACAGCCGGTTGGAGGTGGAGTGGGGCCTGTCCTCTTGTCATAATTTTTATGTTCCTGAAAGAACAGGAATAACAAGGAGGTGTGGGGTCTTATGACAGAGGAAACTGGAGCCTGCCTCTCCCAGAGCATTCCAGCTGCTTCATTTTAAATAGGAGCATGCCAGGTCCCGTGCTAGTTGGTTTTCTTGCACTGTGTCAGTCAGACCTCACAGTGATCCTGAGAAGTGGGTATTATTACCAGCCCCCTTTTACAGATAGGGATACTGAGGCTCAAAGAGGTTAAGTCACTTGCCCATTGGTAGGTGGCTGAGCTGGGATTTGAAGCCGAGGGATCTGCTCCCAAACTTGCGTTGTAGCCCCGTGGTGCCGTGCTGCCTCTCAGGTCACTCCAGGTCCTTTGTGGCAAACCAGCCAGAGAACAAAATTGCCCCCTCCTGACACCTCTGCCTTTACGGGAGCCTGGAGAGTCGAACATTGGGATTGACTCTGTCACTTTAAAAAACATCTTTACGTAAAATCCCACTGTGTTTCAGGATGCAGACTGAATCTAGATGTTTCCCTTTAGAACCCCCCCCCCCCCCCCCCAGTAAAAGAGCCTTAGAGAAAACTCTCTGTTTCCTGGGAGTCCTGGGCACAGTTAATGTGTATGGTTTAGAATATCTGAAAGCAAAGAGGTTGGAAATTCTTAAGTGCAGATCAGGTGTAGGGTTTCCTGATTGCCAGCAGCATGCCTCCTTTTGTCTTGGTGGGATATAGAGCTAGGAAGGGGCCATTAAATAGGTGGCCAGGGTTTAAAGGTGGAAGCCAGTGACCCCATGGGCAGCCAGCTTTACATATTGTGTGTCTGCACGTATTGACACAAGCCTCAGCCCTTACCCTTCCTAAGGAGCCAAGGTGGTGCCAGCTCTTCTCCCTTCTCCTCCTTGCTCCCTTGCTTTGTTCCAGGTATTGAACAAGCGTTTTTCAGAGCCCATCTTGTGCCAGGTGCTGGGTTAGGTTTCAGGTGTGATGGAAAGAACTGTGAAACATGCTCTCTGCCCACATGGATTGTCAGTCAGTTGGGAAGATGGAGCCTGTACTTGAGAAAAAATGGAACCGAGAATGGTAGGGTCCATGTCAGAATGAGGAGTGCAAAAAAACAAGACACATAGGTTATCGAGTTGGTTGCAGGCTAAGCCTGAGCTGTCTGGGGCTGACAGTACTGAAGGAAGCCAGGCCCTTAAGGTGTCAGTCTAAGCCCGGTGACAGATGAGTCAACCAAGACCCAGAGATGGGGAGTGATTTACTCAGTAACACACAGCTGGAGGATGGCTTGAAGGAGGAGGTGAGACTTAACCAGGGCTCAGGAGCCTCATAGGGCGAGAATAAGGATAGAAAGAGAAGCAACTAAACCAGCATAGTTAAAGCAGAGAAGAGGGTTCAAGGTGGTAGGACCAGAAGGGGTTTGAGTACCCGACTGAATGTTCCGATTTTGTCACACAGGCAGAGGGAGAGATGAGCAAGGAAGGCGTAGAAAAGGGTGAGGGATTTAGGCTACCTAGAAGCCTGTGAACAGGGCATTTTATTTCTTTAAACATAGGATCCCTGCGACGGGGTCAGGTGTGCTGCAGAGTCACTCACACGGGCTAACCACTGTGCTCTCCGTCCTCCTCTGCCCGCAGATATCCCACTGTTGAAAGAAGCATGAGGGCTGCCGCTGGCTTCTCTCCTCTCTGCCCTCCCTCCCTCTCCCTGTGGGTTTGAGCACCGCGTACTCCAGCTGCCCTGCCCGGATACCTGAGCTGCCACCTGTGTATCTGTGTATCTCTGTATCTCTGAGGGCCTGCAGGCCCACCTTGGCTGGAAACTCAAGGAAGATTCTCACCATCTGCCTGCTGGACAGCTGGAGGAGCTGGCTTTTTGCCTGGCCCAACCTTCCCGTCTGTGTCGGGGACATCGTTGAATGTGCTGGATTGAGCCCTTCCTTCCCCGAGCCCTCCGGGTCCGCTCCAGCGAGCGAGCGCTTGGGCGGCAGCCCCCATGGGCCCGAGAGCGCTGCGTTTACTTGTGCCTTCCTCCCGCCCGTCCAGTGTCCCTGTCACGCGGGCTTGTTGCTGTCCTGCAAGCCTTGGTGGCGGCACTCTGCCACACAGGGGGCCGGGCCTGGGTCTGGCCTGTTTCCTTTGGGGACTGGCACCGCTGCCCTTAGCGGGAGCAGATCCGAGAATGGCTCGAATTGGGGCAAGCGTGTGGCTCCCTTGGCCTACCCTTGGTTGACGCTCAGCGCATTGCTTGGCTGAGCAGGCAGGCTGTGTAAAGTCATGCCAGAGCTGTCCCAGCGCCCAGCTCTGTAGCTCAGAGGTGCCAGCACCTGGCCCTGTCGAGTCTCCAAGAAGCATCCAGAAGATCCCAAGGGAGGGGAGGACGGTGGCTGATAATGATCGATCGTCTTCCGCATATGCAAGTTCTCACTTCCTACTTCCAGCATCTGGCCTTCCTGGCCTTGGTCTTTTCTCTTTCCCTGGAGCATAGCGGGGAGTTGCATGTGGCCTCCTGGGTTTGATCCTGCGCAGCTCCGGCTTCCTTGCCGGCCGGGGCCTGAGGCGAATCATCCACGGGTCGGGAGTGTTGCTGAGATGCCATGGGATGCCCATCTGGTCGCTGGCAGTTGGGGCCAGTTGCCCTGTTCTGGGTTCATGGTGAGGGAAGGGGGCCTGAGAGGCGCCGGCGGACCGTGTCCCCAGGCAGCTGCAGGCAGCTCCGCCCCGGTCCTGAGGGTCCTCCTCACCACAGTCACGTGCCTTAGTAACTGTGCCCAGGAAGCATCCTGCTGCTTGCCTCGCTGCTGCTTTTCCTCGTTCCACCCTCCCCTGCCGCCCCTCCACTCGTCACAGCTGGCAGACGACTCCCTGGTCTTCCTGGCACCGGGAGGGCCCAAGACACAGTCGGCACACACACCCCACCCCCCACCCCCGCCCCAGCTTGTTGGTGGAGATGGTTTGGAAGCAGCCTGGCTCCGGGGCCCTGCTGGGGCCGCTCCCTCGGCCGAGGGTCCCACACTGACAGGGCTGCTGCCTCTTCAGGAGATGTGGCACTACGGAGCGCGTGTTAACTGTTTTGTTTCTGAAGCACCGCGCCTCCGCTTCTTCCCCCAGCCTCTGTCTGGGGTGGTGAAAATAGTAGAGCCCGATGTGTTTTCAGTTCCTGACCTAACAGGGTAGCTCCGGGGGGGCTGCGGGTGGCCTCCAAGAGGAGAAGAACGAATGGCCCGCCCTCAGCCTCCCGCCTCCACTCTCACACGCGCACTTTACTCCGGGCTCTGCCGGGGGGCTCGCCGCCCCTGTAGTCTTCCCTCGGCTCAGGTGAGTCGGGCTCCTCCCCGCGGGAGCCCTCTCGTGCTGTGTGCCCTCAGCCCTGGCCCGAGAGCTGGAGGGAGGGAGACGAACAGAGCAGGGCTGTCCTTGGCCTCAGAAGAGGCCGTTTTTGGAGACGTGCCTGCTGGCCGTTGCTGGCACAGGGCCCATCTGGAGGGCAGGGTCCCCGGCCCCGCCGCTTCACCCTGCACAGGTTCTGTTCCACCCACCAGCTGCCCTTGTCTTCCTGCAAAAGAGAGCAGGGACCAGGGGGAGGCATCCAAAGTCTCATTGCTGAGCCTGCAGCTTCTGTTGCCCAATCTTCCAACACCTGAATTCTAGTCTAGGATCTTTCTTTAAATGGAAGCTCTTACCTTTTTCTATCCAGTTACTCTGGGTTTCTCACCCAAGAGATTGCACTTTTTGTTTGCGGTATATTCAGCCACAGAGGTGACCGGCTTGGCCCGCCTGCCCTCTGAACCCTTCTTCCGCTTGGCCCGCCCGCCCTGGGGATCACAAGCCCAGACTCGCCACCCGGTAGGGAAGAGAGAAAAGTCAGGAACCTCCCTGCCAGGTCCCCCATGTCACTGGCTTTGCTGGGGCCTCCCGGAGTCCCCCGGCCTGTGGGTGCAGAGCCAGCCTCATTGCTGCTGACACCGACGACGGCTTACCGCAGTGAGTTTTCTGCTCCCACATCAGCCATGCGCTGCTGTTTCTAGAGCTTCTGGCCTTTGTCCCTTGCAAAGGATCAGGGCCCCCCACAGCTGCCTTGGAGTGGGGCCTGGCTGAGAGACAAGGTGGTGCTGGGGGCTGCCAGAGGGGCCTGGAGCAGGTGGGGAAAACTGCCCATGGTCTGGCTTCCCGGGCTCCCCTCCAGGGGAGTCCAGCAGAGTACTTGCCCAGGAGAACGGTTGGCACCAAAGGACTTTTAAAAGGGTGTTTTGTTTTGTTTGTTTTGCATACATGAGCTGACTCAGTGCAGGTTTTATATCCTGGCAACTTGCAGTCACATTCCGGTGACTTTCAAGGACCAGTATGTGGTGAAAATTACTTAAACTTTCCATCCCTTTCAATGCCTTAGTTCAGCACGCAGGCTCTGTCTTTTGCCATTTTTGAGTTTTGTGTGCTACGCTCCCACTTCACTGGGTGTGAACCGTGAAATGGGCCGAGTCCTGGCCACTTTGTGAGTTCTTTGGGTCTTATAAGGTATTTCAATGTACATCCTGCTAACACTCCATTTGCAAACAGAACTCATGTTGTCATCCCCATTCTTCCTGCCCTCCTCCTCTCCCCTTCCCCCAGCTTTAAAGCTCCGTGGAGAAGCTGGATGGCAAGACAGACAAAGGTACACTTTTCCGGCTAAGTTAGTGGTGGCCCAGGAATCCTAGCACTCGGCCTTTCCCCTCCCCATCCCAGAAGAGCTCAAACCACTTACTTTCTACATAACAATGTCACTTCCATTCCCAGGGAACATCTTGATGTAGAGAATGGAAAATGCTGCAAGTATTTCTAGATCCTTGCCTGTTCCCCTCCTTCCCCCCCCCCCCCGCCCCCCCCCGCCTTGAGAATAACGGGCCCAGGAGGGAAGGGACACGGGCTTGACAGCTTAATTCCAGATGTTCTTTGCTGAGGATAGAGGCTGGGAGCGTTTCTCGTGGAGCCTGCTAGGGCTCCTGGCTCTCAGCATCGGGCCTGTCATTACTGGTGTCCGGTGAGGGGCTCCGAGAGGATTTTGTTTGATAGATGGGTGCACTGAGTGGTAGAGTAACCAGTTCCCCGGAGAGGGAAAGGCAGGCTCAGCTTTCCTGGGAAGCGACTCCTCTTAACCACCAGTTGAAAATCTGGTAGAATTTTGAATGAGAACCCCAAGGCTGAGCCCTCTGCTAGGAGCTGGGGAAGATGCAGGGGCAAAGCACTCAGATCGCCAAGCAGGGAGGAGAGAGGGACGAGGAGGGTTGCCTGGCAGCCCACCACACCCTGCCCAGGCTTCTCATCACACCACTATGGAATCTCTGCAATGGTTTCACATGACACACGCATCATTGACTGTGCAGGATGTCAGTCAGTTTGGGTTTGCTTTATTTTATTTTATATATATATTTTTTGGTATCCTGTACATTGCAGTGGGTGTGAAGATAGTATTTTAATATTTGTACAAAGTTTAATTTAATTTTAATTGTTCTATGTATATAACTGCATTTCTAAATAATAATAATTAAAAAAAAGTTCTTATGAAGGCAGTTGTGAGAGATGTGATCCTTCCAGAAAGTTTTTGCAGCAACCCTCCTATGGGCAGGAGCTCGTGAAGGGATGAAGCGCTAGCTCTGGGGAGAGAGGTACCTGGTAAGAGGAGACAGGATGAAGGTACAGGGAAGGGAGACCACAAACGTAAGTGGAAATACATCACTTCTCTTGGTTTTTTAGTGCTCTTAGTGTGCCCCCCACTGTGCTCAAGCTGGGATTCGGCAGTGAGCAACACCGTGAGTCTGGGGCCTGCGTGGGATTCCTAACGTATCAGGAAAGCAGACAGCCCCAACGCTATGCAGTGATGGCTGTGATCGCCGAAGTTACGTCGGGGGACAGTCAGAAACACCTTTTGGATGAGATGCCACGTGAGCTGAGATGCGAAGGGCCAGAAGAGTGAGGCTGCGGAGCAGGGCATGATGTGTGTGTGGGTGTGAAAGCAGCAGAAAAGCACATTTAGTTTGAGAAACTGAAAGGCGTCTAGGGCCGCCGCAGGCAGGGCTGAGGGCAGAGTGGCTCAGGACGGGCTGAGCGAGGTAAGCAGAGGCCAGTGGTAGGAGGCCCCGGCCAGCCAAGCTGAGAAGTTTCACTTCATCCTAAGGGCAACAAGTGCCTTAATGGTTTTAAGTAATAGAAAGACTTAGTAAGCTCTGGGGTTTTTTTTTTTTTTTGTTCGTTTTTTTGGGAAGCTATCTATGTCTCTTAAGAAGAATGCATTTAGGGGGATATAACATAAGTACCTGGAGACCATGTAAGAAGTTGTTGGGTCTTGTGGGAAATAAGGCAGTTTGAGCAGCTAGGTAAACAGCAACACCATTCTCTGAGATGGAGAAATGGAAGGCACAGTTTGGGGAGGGGAGATGATGGAGATCTAGAGATGAAAGGGCAGAGGACATAGAGGTGAAGAGGTCATCATTGCCAGGTAGGAGAGGCCGACAGTACTCGAGCAGTTGCAACAGGTAGTAAAGTCAAGGGTGTGAGTAGAGAGATGTACAGGGTACTTTGGTATTGAAAACCAGGCCACCCTTAAATTTGCCCTTGGGGTAATGGTCAGGATGTGTTTCTCTAACAGTGTCAGGTGGGAAAACATTCTAGGGGCATCTGTGCCAAGCACCCAGTCTCAGCCTCAGAGCACCAGTCCTCAGAAGGGTCCGCACAGACATCACTGACATTAATTGCAAGGAGAGGAAAAGAAGAGTATTCTACCAATAGGAGTAATGGTGATAAAAGCTGATCGTTAAAAAGCACTTACTCTGTACCAGTCAGGCTTCTAAGTACTCCGTGTGTGTAAACTCATGGAACCCACACAGCAGCTCTAGAAGGTGGGTACCATCCCTGCCCAGAGCCCCAGACGATATAGAATGAAAGTGAGGCCTAAAGAGGTGAACTAACTTGCCCAAAGCGGGGCCAGGATTGAATTCAAACCCAGATACCCCTGCTGGAGCGATCCCCTCCCTTGGCCCGTTCCTACCCCATCACACTCTTGCCTGCCTCTCCAGGCCCTCACCCCCTTCTTTCTGCCCTTCAGAGTCTCTGTCTCACCAGTGAGCTTCAGGTAGAGGAAAAACACTTAATTTTGGGGCAGGGAAATGGCACACTGTTCACGAGGATAATAAACTATGCTCATCTCAAAGGATGGGACGTACCCATCACGGTGTCGGGAGGAGGCATTTAAGCTATGCAGAAATGTGATAAGACATAAATTCACAAAGCGGTGGGAGTTGTTCTTCTACAAGAAAAAACACAGGAAAGATTGCTTGTTTCAGTGAGAGGTAAGTCGTCTCTGTCGTTGGGAAATAGGTGCAGAAACATGTCCCATCAGGTAAGGTATGCTGGGTAGTCTTGTCAAAACGGGGTCAACCACAGGCTTGCGGCCTTTCTCTTGATGACAGATGAGGGGGACAAAGGCAACAGCCCGAGAAACCTGCAGAGCTGCTGGGGGAAGGGCTGTCTTTGAAGTGGTTGCCTCAGGTTGGAAAGTGGATGGGAGGAGAGCAGAAGAATTTTCTGCCCTGCTGCTGAGCCCCTGCCTCCCAATTTGGAAAGTGGAGACCCCTAGACGAGAACAAAAGTAGTAACAGTCTCCAGGGCAGGGCTTTCTCAGGCTACTTAAAATATCTTGCGGTACGCCAAAGTAACACATAGGCATTTGAGAAAATTTAGAAAGGACATTACAATCACCCATAATTCCACCTCTTGCTGGCAATGTTGTTCTAATCTCATAAAATTTCGTTGACTTCATTTTTAAGGGTTGTATAGTTTTCTGCCGTATTGGTAATTTGGACTTTGAAGTTGCCAAATTTTTTTTTTAATTCTTACAACCAGTGGTTTGATAGTATTTTAAATTATTTCTCTGGCATAAACTACTGGAAGTGAAACTGCTAGATGAGAAGAAACACACACTTTAGAGTCTTTTGCTACATCTCAGATTGCCCACCAGGGAAGTTATTCCAAATTACGTTGTCATTGGCAGTGTTCATTTTCCTAAACAACCTCACCAGCGTGGGGAGTTATCATTTTTAAAAATATGCCAGTTAACAGAAAATGGTGCTTTGATTCACACTTGTTTCATTATTCCTGAAGTTGAATTTTAAAATATAATTTGCTTACTCTTTGTAACAAAGACATATATCGAAAACTGTCCAGGTTTGACGTCCGAGACATCCATGTTTGAGATGAAAAATCAAAACTGCGATTCCTCTTCTAAATTAAATAATGCATTATATATAGAGAGAAAGATAGATGATAGATAGCTAAATTCCTGAGGAAAGGAATTAATCTGAACCTGGGCAAGACATGACACGTTCCCAAGACGGGCCCGGGTTGCTGCTCTAAGCTCTGTGGTGGTAGAGGAGCATCACAGGGCTTGGGGACCATCCCGTCCCACGCCCAGAGGTGAACAGCTGTTTGGCATTTCAGATTTCCCATGATGCCCTACGGCCCCCAGAAAAGGAAATTTCACAGCATAGGAATGTCCTGAGCAGCCCATCTGGGGCAGCTTGAACTGTCCCTGAGCCTGGGATGGCAGACGATTCCCAACTTGGCAGAAAACTGAGGAGGTTTTGGCAAGTGTGGACTTCCCCACGGCAGAGCTTCCTGTGGGAGCAGGTAGTCCAGCCTCCAACAAAGGCAGCCTGCTTGCAGGTTCAGTCTCTGGCTGGGGCTGAAAGGAAGGACTTTGGCTCCACACAAACACACCAAGCATGGGGGCTGCTCTGGCTTCTGGAGTGGCCTCTTGAAGCCCTTCAACATCGGCTCCAAAGACTTTTTGAGACTTTGGTGCTGTAGCCTTTCTATGGGATGGCCATTCCCACTCCTAATCATTTGTTCATTCATTCATTTGCTAATTCAATCAACCAAAAAAAAAATTTTTTTTTTTTAGGATTCACTTTACACAAAGTCTGATACTAGATTCCAGGGGCACAGCAGTGAATAAGACTCAGTCTTCGCCCTCTAAGAGTTTGCAGACTAACAGGGGAGAAAAGAGATTAAATAGCTGTCTGAAACTTAAGGCAGAGCTTAAAGAAATCTGATGGCGCACCAGCCAAGTGCCTGGGGAGTGAAGAGGGAAGAGTTCATTTCTTTCGGGACGAGCAGGGAGACTCCCTAGGGAAGGTGCCATTTGCTTTGCATCGTGAAGGATGAATTGTGTTTTAACACTACAGGTAGGGGAGTAAGTCAACAAGGAGCTGTGGAAACAACAAGGTCCTCCTGTATAACACAGGGAACTGTATTCAATGTCCCATGATAAACCATAATGGAAAAGAATATGAAAAAAAGAATGTACACATGTGTAACTGAATCACTTTGCTGTATAGCAGAAATTAGCATAACATCGTAAATCAACTATAGTTCAATTTTTTTTAATACTAAAACTGAAAACAACGACGACCAAACAAAGAAAAAACCCAAGGAGCTGTGGGGTGGGAAGTATGAAGAAGAGGACTCTCCAGACTGTAGAGGCCTGGGAGTGTAAATTGGTGCATTCTCTGTACCAATTTGGTACAGAGAGCAATTTGGCGGCAACCATCAAGTTATCGCGCAGCTCCCCTTCCCTTCTCTTCTGAACAATTCAATTCTAATGCCATTAAGTGGGGGCAGAGTTACATATATCAGAATGGGAAACAGAACAAACACAATGAACCCTGCAGTGTCAGATTGGAATGGTAGGTTTTCATGGTTTCAATCTACATAAATAGATATAGAAATATAGATGTAATGCACGTACACATGTACACGCACACACGCACACACACACACACACACACACACACACACACACACACCGATATTCCCTAGCTCTTTCCAGAGGGTTTGGGAGCAGTGACACTTCAATAGCAAACACATCTAGAGTTCAGATCTTGGCATTTAAATACTGTTTTCCACTAAAAGGAACCAGGGCTTCTTGGAGAAATGGCTGTTTCCAGAGCCCAGGCAGGAAGACTACTAGATGAGCGTGCAATATTTTGTTGTGTTGAGCAAAAAAAGTGCTCAAGAAATGATGGGTCCATGTCCGAAGGACTCCCACTTGAAGGGGCTTCTACTGGCCAAACCAAGAGCAATATAAGCATCAAAGTAAAGTGATGATGATATAATAGATTATAATCCATTGAATAAGGTAGGAGACCAGGAGTCCATACAGATAAACAGAAGCCTGGTAGACACTTCATCTAGGGGGACAAATCAAAATCATGCACTGCCTGATGGAATGCAGTGAGAGAACCCAGCATCACCTCCATAACATGCCCTGAAATGCAACCTAAATCTAATCATGGAAAAGTGAGACAAACCCAAATTGAGTGATATTTTACAAAATAACTGGCCTGTAGTCCTCAAAATGCCAAGGTCGAACAAGTCCAGAAACACTGAGGAATTGTTCCAGAGAAATGCAAGGCATGATTCTAAATTAGATGCTTTTGCCATAAAAGATGTTACTGGGACAACAGGCAAAACCTGAATGGAGTGTGAGGATTAGATGGTAGTAATGTATCCGTGTTCATTTCTTGTTCCGTTGGTTATATTGAGGTTATGCAGGGGCATGTCCTTGTTCATAGGAAATACATGTTAAAGGGGATCTGACAACATACTCCCCACATGGTTCAGGAAACTTTCTGGAAATTTGTTTCTAAATAAAATTATTTACTTAAAGAATATTACAATACACTGTTTGACCTAGAAATTCTACTTGCAGGAATTTTTCTGAAAGATATCCTCGCATAATACATGGCAAATCGAAAAGTATACAAGCTATTCATTGCAGTTGTCTAATAAAGCCAAAATTTGAAAATAACAATCATCAACATAGGCTGGTTAAATACATGTGATACATCTGAACATAAAACGAATACAGGAAAAAAAAAGAATAAAATAGCTCTGGATTAATCTGCAGGATACACTGTTGTAAAAAAAAAAAAAAACCAAAAAAAGCCAGGTGCGGAAGAGGGTGTTGGAACGCTTATCATTTGTGTACAAAAAAGGATTTTTAAAATGTGTCAATGTACATCCTTTTCTGTGCACAGAGGATCATTCCAGATATGGTCAGCATTGGGTGCCTCTGGGGACGGAGCATGACTTGGGAGGAAGGGTCATTTTCTACACCTTTTGTACTTTTGAATTTTGCAGCAAGTGGATATATTACCTGCTCAAAATTAAATTATCTCTTAAAAAAACAAAATGCATGATACCTAGCTACAGAGAAAATACAAAGAACTTTTGCAAATGTATCTGATCTTTTCTCTTGTTACGTATTAGTAATTTGCCTTCTGGGAAGGGACACACAGCTCCCCGAAGAGCTTTGCTTAAGAACAATGAACAGTATTCATTGCCTGTTATTTCCACCTGCCTTCCTGGAGAAAATAAAAATTATGGCTTGGAATCTTTCATGTTAGGAACTGAATTGTGTCCACCCCCATGAATGCATATGTTGGAAGTCCTAACTCCCAGTACCTTGGAATGTGACTGAAATTGGAGATAGCATCTTTAAAGTGGTAATTAAGTTAAAATGAGGTCATTAGGGTGGGTCCTAATCCAATATGACTGATGTCCTCATAAGAAGAGGGAATTTGGACACACAGATACAGAAGGAAGACGATGTGGAGACACAGGGATAGCCACCCACAAGCCAAGGAGAGCCTCCTGGGACAGGTCCTTCCCTCACGGCCCTTGGAAGGAACCAACCCTGCCGACACCTTGATCTCAGACTTCCAGCCTCCAGAACTGAGACAATGAATTTCTGTTGTTTAAGCCACCTGGTCTGTGGTACTTTGTTACAGCAACCCCAGCAAATTAATATAACATTCAATTTCCAAAGGGGGCTCTGACCAAGGCGCTCTCCCACAGTGACGTATCCAGGTGGCAGACAGCGTGGAGGAAGCTAGTGAGGGAAATAGCTAGAAAGATATGACAGCACCAGCTGGAGCAGGACTTTGACTGCCGTCTTAAGGACTTGGATGTGATTCCCCAGGCAAGTGGGAGCCAAAGAAGGATTTTGAAGAGCGGAAGGACAGGCTCTGAGTATATTAGGAAAGAACTTGGTGGACAATAAATTAGAGTGGAAACCTGACCAGGAGGCCACTGCAGGCATCCTGGTGAGAGAAGGAAGAGCAGCCCTCAGGTGGTTAGCCCAGAAGGTGGGCTTGAGTCAGTGTGGAAGAAATGAGACCATTGCTCACATATTTGGGAAGGTCGTTCAGGTTAAGAGGTCTGAGGTCTCTGTGGTTGACTCTACTGTATGGAAAGGAATTTTAAAAACAGGTCAAAAAGACTGTGCAGGTCTTTTGAACAACATGGGTCTGAACCGTGCTGGTCCATTTTATACATGGATTTCTTTCAATAGTAAATACCACAGTACTACGTGAGTTGAATCCACAGATGCAGAACCTTGGATATGGACATTGGACAGTAAAGTTATACTCAGATTTTCCACTACTGGGTGTGGGTACCCCTAACCCCTATGTTGTTCAAGGGTCAACCGTACATCTCTATGGTGGAGGAGAAAAAGAGGAAGAACAGAGAAATGCACAAGGGCTTTGATTGGAAAGAGGGAATGTAGGGAGCTGTGCAAAGGGTCCCGGAGTATATGGGGCTGAGAGACCAGGACCCAGGGAAGAGTCCATCAGACTTGTCCAGGGGGAGAATCAAAGCCTGTTCTAGGGAATTGCTTCTGGGGTGAAAAAAGAAGTGGTTGGCCTCCCATAGGAACATGTAGGGGAACTCGAAGGACCAGAACACAGCCCACCTGGGAGGGCAAAACCCAGGGAAGGGGCTTCCCTGGTGGCGCAGTGGTTGAGAGTCCGCCTGCCGAGTCAGGGGACACGGGTTCGTGCCCCGGTCCGGGAAGATCCCACATGCCGCGGAGCGGCTGGGCCCGTGAGCCATGGCCGCTGAGCCTGCGCGTCCGGAGCCTGTGCTCCGCAACGGAGAGGCCACAACTGTGAGAGGCCAGTGTACCGCAAACAAACAAAAAAACCCCAGGGAGGTGGGGAGGTGAGGGCAATAATTCGGCTCCTCTGATTTCTCCCCACAGCAGCTCAAACTCGGAGGCTGGGAAGGACAGTTTGCAGGTGAAAGCATCTGACTTCCTCCCTCTGACAGAACAAAAGCCACCTCTTTGGGAAGAACTTAAAAAGTTGATGTCTGTTCCTTGTCTTGGCCTTGGGAGCTCAGCCCACAGTGAGGGAGCCGGGATGGCTCAGCCTGCTGGCGCCATCTAATGTCAGACTAGACACTAGTCCTCTGCCGGTCAGAGAAGGCAGGCTTAGGCCAGGCGGGTGGGATAAACTGGAAAGCTGAGATGCAGCCTGCAGCAGAGTTTTGGGCACCTGTGGCCTCCTGGGGCCATGGAGAGGGAATGTGACCAGGAGTTCATGGGCAATGACCCTGGGACTCTGCATTAATTTACTAGGGCTGCAGTAACACATCACCACGAACCAGATGGCTTAAAGCAACAGAAGTTTATTCTCTCACAGCTCTGGGGGCAAGCAGTCCAAAATCAAGGTGTCAGCAGGGCCTGTCTCCCTCTGAGAGCTCTAGGGGGAGAGTCTTTCCTTGCCTCTCCCTAGCTTCTAGTGGCTGCCAGCAACCTTTTTCGCTTGTTGTTTTACAGATGCATCCCTCCTATCTCTGCCTCCATCTTCCCTGTGTCTGTGTCCAAATTTCCCTCTATTTCCGCCAGTCATCAGATTAGGATCTACCTGATCCAATACGACCTCATTTTAACCTGATGATATCTGCAAAGACCCTATTTCCAAGTGAGGTCACATTCACAGGTATTGGGGGTTAGGACTTGAACGTATCATTCTGGGAAACGCAATTCAACCTACAACAGACTCCTTTCACCCAGCAGATTTTCCCTGAGCGTCTGCAAAGTGCCAGGCCTGTGCTGGGGGCTGGGCTTGTGGAACTGAACGTGTGGACACTGCTGGGTCCTGGAGGTTTTCGTGTGTGGCTCTTTAATAGTCTTGTCACGGATCTGTGGCCTCCTGGTTCACCCTTGACTCCTCAGCGCCCAGCAGGGCAGGTCCAGAGACTCATTATTTCACTGAAGTAGGAAAGGAAGATGGAGGAAGGGCAGGAGAGAGGAAAGAAGGGCTGCAGGAAGGATGAGAAGGGAGACAGCACCGGGGAAAATAGGGGGGAGTAGTGCAGGACCACTGGCTAGAACTTTGCAGAGCAGCTGACATTTAATCTGGGACTTGAGTTTGCTCAGCAGAAAGAAGGTGAGCAGGGGAGGGGCCTTCTGGACTGAGCTAAAATTGTGAGCCATGGCCTAGAAGCCTGAAAGAGGCTGTGATGTTGGGGAGCAGGGGGGCGTTTGGTGTGGCTGGAAGGGAGGGTGTGTGTGGGGGGATGTGCTGCCCAGTGGCATGGACCTGGAGACTGCTCTATGGTAAAGGGCTGGGGGGGACATTCTCATGACTTTAAATGCTACCCTGTAGGTGGAGGGGCACCCTAGGAGATTCTAAAGCATGCTTTAGGTGTCATCATTATCAGGGGTAGAGACTGAAGCAGGGAGAGACTCGTGAAAAAGGGGGAGGTCCAGAGGGCCTCCTAGATAAAAAGGGAAATTTCCAATCACAGAACTGCCTCCACTTTCTGACAGCCCCCAGGCCAGAATAAAACCATGTTGCCTTGAAACTTACCTCAAATACTTGACACAAGCTTCCAAAACAAGCCCCTGGTAGCATCTTCTTCCTGAGGTGTGCACGGCAGCAAATACCAAGAAACCCCTTCTGTGTGACTTTAGGGACATTCGCTCATAGGCTGGCTCTCATAGGCTAGCATAGCTAAGTGTCTTTTAATTCCTAGTTTGCTGTTAATAATGAATGAGTGTTTAATTTTATCAAATGCTTTTACTGACAGAAAAGATAAGATGTAACGTGTTTTTCTTTTATCTGTTAATGTAACGCATTATACTGAATAGTGATAGAATTGATTGCTATTAAACCATCCTCATATCCTTGCTAAACCCAACTAGATTATGATAAGAGCATGTAGCCGTGTGTGCCTGTTTTAAAATACACTGCCGTTTTTGTTTAATTGGCATCTACTGCCAATTAAAAATTGTCACTCGTGTGCCCGTGTGTCTTAAAATACACCGCAGTTTTTGTTTAATTGGCATCTACTGCCGGTTAGAAATTGTCGCTCGCCATCTGGTCCTGCACGACTGACGTCGCTAGCCCCTGCCGTCACTGACCCTCAATACACCCTGAAAGGGGTTCGGGGTGGAGATCAGGAATGAGGTCCTCTGTGCTCTGAGAAAAGCTGGCAGAACAGGCCTTCAGATACTTAGATATTTTCAGGAGATTTTATGAGCTCAATTTCTTGCATCTTCTCATATCTAGAAAAGGACTAGAATTGTTAACAAAGGCATCTGCTCCTCGTGACTAGCAGCGACGTCCGGCTGAACTGTGTGCTTGGCTACACACACCCCCTCCACTGAGATCATATATATACTGACGCTCTCCCCCTCCTCTTCAGAGCAGTTCGTCAGGGCTATCTGAGAGGCTGTCTCCCGGGCTGTAGTCCTTATCTGGCACCAAATAAAACTTAACTCACAACTCTCATGTGCTGTGCTTTTTTTTTTTTTTTTTTTTTTTTTTCAGTTGACATATATTCGTAAGTGAAAACGGTCTGAAAATTTCTTTTCTTGTCCTTGTTTGCTACCAGAGCTGTACTAACGCCATGGAACAATATTTTATTGACTTCCCTCTTTTGAATTTTCTGAAACTGTAGACTACAGAGTTTATTGGCTCTTAACAGTTGGATAAAACTGACCTATAAAACCATATGTGCAATTTCCTGAATGATTATTGATTTAATTTGATTTTCCATTTCATTGAGATAATTTTGGTGATTTTTTTCTATAAAGTTATCTACTTAAATATATGTTTTCCAAATTTGTTGGCATTTAGTGTTCTAATTTTAAAAAATTTTACTGTCATCATGTACCCTTTATTTATTTTTCTGTTTATTAAATTACTACAAGCATATTGTTTAAAACACAAAGAAGACAAGTAATAATGGGAAAAGCCGTCTGCCTTGCCTCCCCCTCCCCACACCCACTTCTGCTCCCCAGAGGCTCGGTATGTAACCATTCCTGCTTTTGTACTCCTGGTGTTTACACCTCTCCCTCTCTCCCACCCCTCTAAATAGATCACTCATACTGACATTTTTTACTTACCTACTTTATTTTTATTTTTTTGAATTTTATTTATTTTTTTATACAGCAGGTTCTTATTACTTATCCATTTTATACATATTAGTGTATACATGTCAATCCCAATCTCCCAGTTCATCAAACCATCACCGCCCCCCCCCACCCCGCCACTTTCCCCCACTTGGTGTCCATACGTTTGTTCTCTACATCTGTGTCTCTATTTCTGCCCTGCAAACCGGTTCATCTGTACCATTTTTCTAGGTTCCACATATATGCGTTAATATAAGATATTTGTTTTTCTCTTTCTGACTAACTTCACTCTGTATGACAGTCTCTAGATCCATCCACGTCTCTACAAATGACTCAATTTCATTCCTTTTCATGGCTGAGTAATATTCCATTCTATATATGTACCACATCTTCTTTATCCATTCGTCTGTCGATGGGCATTTAGGTTGCTTCCATGACGTGGCTATTGTAAACAGTGCTGCAATGAGCATTGGGGTGCATGTGTCTTTCTGAATTATGCTTTTCTCAGGGTATATGCCCACTAATGGGATTGCTGGGTCATATGGTAATTCTATTTTTAGTTTCTTAAGGAACCTCCATACTGTTCCCCATAGTGGCTGTATCAATTTACATTCCCACCAACAGTGCAAGAGGGTTCCCTTTTCTCCACACCCTCTCCAGCATTTGTTGTTGGTAGATTTTCTGATGATGCCCATTCTCACTGGTGTGAGGTGATACCTCATTGTAGTTTTTTTTTTTTTTTTTTTTTCTTCTTTCCTTGCGGTATGCGGGCCTCTCACTATTGTGGCCTCTCCCGTTTCGGAGCACAGGCTCCGGACACACAGGCTCAGCGACCATGGCTCACGGGCCCAGCCGCTCCGCGGCATGTGGGATCCTCCCAGATGGGGGCACGAACCCGCGTCCCCTGCATCGGCAGACGGACTCTCAACCACTGCGCCACCAGGGAAGCCCCCTCATTGTAGTTTTGATTTGCATTTCTCTAATAATTAGTGATGTTGAGCAGCTTATCATGTGCTTCTTGGCCATCTGTATGTCTTCTTTGGAGAGATGTCTGTTTAGGTCTTCTACCCATTTTTGGATTGGGTTGTTTGTTTTTTTAATATTGAGCTGCATGAGCTGTTTATATATTTTGGAGATTAATCCTTTGTCCATTGATTCATTTGCAAATATTTCCTCCCATTCTGAGGGTTGTCTTTTTGTCTTGTTTGTAGTTTCCTTTGCTGTGCAAAAACTTTTAAGTTTCATTAGGTCCCATTTGTTTATTTTTGGTTTTCTTACCATTACTCTAGGAGGTGGATCAAAAAAGATCTTGCTGTGATTTATGTCAAAGAGTGTTCTTCCTATGTTTTCCTCTAAAAGTTTTATAGTGTCTGGTCTTACATTTAGGTCTCTAATCCATTTTGAGTTTATTTTTGTGTATGGTGTTAGGGAGTGTTCTCATTTCATTCTTTTACATGTAGCTGTCCAGTTTTCCCAGCACCACTTATTGAAGAGAGTGTCTTTTCTCCATTGTATATCCTTGCCTCCTTTGTCATATATTAGCTGACCATAGGTGTGTGGGTTTACCTCTGGGCTTTCTATCCTGTTCCATTGATCTATATTTCTGTTTTTGTGCCAGTACCATATTGTCTTGATTACTGTAGCTTTGTAGTGTAGTCTCAAGTCAGGGAGTCTGATTCCTCCAGCTCCAGTTTTTTCCCTCAAGACCACTTTTGCTATCCGGGGTCTTTTGTGTCTCCATGCAAATTTTAGGATTTTTTGTTCTAGTTCCATAAAAAATGCCATTGGTAATTTGCTAGGGATTGCATTGAATCTGTAGATTGCTTTGGGTAGTATAGTCATTTTCACAATATTGATTCTTCCAATCCAGGAACATTGTATATCTCTCCATCTGTTGATATCGTCTTTAATTTCTTTCATCAGTGTCTTATAGTTTTCTGCATACAGGTCTTTTGTCTCCCTAGGTAGGTTTATTCCTAGGTATTTTATTCTTTTTGTTGCAATGGTAAATGGGAGTGTTTCCTTAGTTTCTCTTTCAGGTTTTTCTTCATTAGTGTATAGGAATGCAAGAGATTTCTGTGCATTAATTTTGTATCCTGCAACTTTACCAAATTCATTGATTAGCTATAGCAGTTTTCTGGTGGCATCTTTAGGATTCTCTATGTATAGTATCATGTCATCTGCAAACAGTGACAGTTTTACTTCTTCTTTTCCAATTTGTATTTCTTTTATTTCTTTTTCTTCTCTGATTGCCATGGCTAGGACTTCCAAAACCATGTTGAATAATAGTGGTGAGGGTGGACATCCTTGTCTTGTTCCTGATATTAGAGGAAATGCTTTCAGTTTTTCACCATTGAGAATGATGTTTGCTGTGGGTTTGTTGTATATGGCCTTTATTATGTTGAGGTAGGTTCCCTCTATGCCCACTTTCTGGAGAGTTTTTATCATAAGTGGGTGTTGAAATTTGTCAAAAGCTTTTTCTGCATCTATTGAGATGATCATATGGTTTTTCTTCTTCAATTTGTTAATATGGTGTATCACATTGATTGATTGGCATATATTGAAGAATCCTTGCATCCCTGGGATAAATCTCACTTGATCATGGTGTATGATCCTTTTAATGTGTTGTTGGATTCTGTTTGCTAGTATTTTGTTGAGGATTTTTGCATCTATATTCATGAGTGATATTGGTCTGTAATTTTCTTCTTTTGTAGTATCTTTGTCTGGTTTTGGTATCAGGGTGATGGTGGCCTCCGAGAATGAGTTTGGGAGTGTTCTTTCCCCTGCAGTGTTTGGAAAAGTTTGAGAAGGATGGGTGTTAGCTCTTCTCTAAATGTTTGATAGAATTCACCTGTGAAGCCGTCGGGTCCTGGGCTTTTGTTTGCTGGAAGAATTTTAATCACAGTTTCTATTTCATTACTTGTGATTCGTCTGTTCATATTTTCTATTTCTTCCTGGTTCAGTCGTGGAAGTTTATACCTTTCTAAGAATTTGTCCATTTCTTCCAGGTTGTCCGTTTTATTGGCATAGAGTTGCTTGTAGTAGTCTCTTAGGATGCTTTGTATTTCTGCGGAGTCTGTTGTAACTTCTCCTTTTTCATTTCTAATTTTGATTTGAGTCCTCTCCCTCTTTTTCTTGATGAGTCTGGTTAAAGTTTTGTTAATTTTGTTTATCTTCTCAAAGAACCAGCTTTTAGTTTTATTGATCTTTGCTATTGTTTTCTTTGTTTCTATTTCATTTATTTGTGCTCTGATATTTATGATTTCTTTCCTTCTGTTAACTTTGTGTTTTGTTTGTTCTTCTCTCTCTAGTTCCTTTAGGTGTAATAAGGTTAGATTGTTTATTTGAGATGTTTGTTGTTTCTTGAGGTAGGATTGTATTGCTATAAACTTCCCTCTTAGAACTGCTTTTGCTGCATCCCATAGGTTTTGGATCGTTGTGTTTTCATTGTCATTTGTCTTTAAGTATTTTTTGATTTCTTCAGTGATCTCTTGGTTATTTAGTAACGTATTGTTTAGCCTCCATGTGTTTGTGTTTTTTACGTTTTTTTCCCTGTAATTGATTTCTAATCTCATAGCATTGTGGTCAGAAAAGATGCTTGATATGATTTCAGTTTTCTTAAATTTACTGAGGCTTCATTTGTTACCCAAGATGTGATCTATCCTGGAGAGTGTTCCATGAGCACTTGAGGAGAAATTGCAATCTGCTGTCTTTGGATGGAATGTCCTATAAATATCTATTAAATCTATCTGTTCTATTGTGTCATTTAAAGCTTGTGTTTCCTTATTAATTTTCTGTTTGGATGATCTGTCCATTGCTGTAAGTGAGATGTTAAAATCCCCCACTATTATTATGTTACTGTCGATTTCCTCTTTTATAGCTGTTAGCAGTTGCCTTATGTATTGAGGTGCTCCTATGTTGGGTACATATATATTTATAATTGTTATATCTTCTTCTTGGATTGATCCCTTGATCATTATGTAGTGTCCTTCCTTGTCTCTTGTAACATTCTTTATTTTAAAGTCTATTTTATTTGATATGAGTATTGCTACTCCAGCTTTCTTTTGATTTCCATTTAGCATGGAATATCTTTTTCCATCTTCTCACTTTTAGTCTGTATGTGTCCCTAGGTCTGAAGTGGGTCTCTTGTAGACAGCATATATATGGGTCTTGGTTGTGTATCCATTCAGTGAGCCTGAGTCTTTTGCTTGGAGCATTTAATCCATTCACGTTTAAGGTAACTTGTCGATTTGTATGTTCCTATTACCATTTTCTTAATTGTTTTGGGTTTGTTTTTGTAGGTCCTTTTCTTCTCTTGTGTTTCCCACTTTGGGAAGTTCCTTTAACATTTGTTGTAGAGCTGGTTTGGTGGTGCTGAATTCTTTTAGCTTTTGCTTGTCTGTATAGCTTTTGATTTCTCCATCGAATCTAAATGAGATCCTTGCCAGGTAGAGTAATCTTGGTTGTAGGTGCTTCCCTTTCATCACTTTAAATATGTCATGCCACTCCCTTCTGGCTTGTGGAGTTTCTGCTGAGAAATCGACTGTTTACCTTATGGGAGTTCCCTTGTATGTTATTTGTCGTTTTTCCTTTGCTCCTTTCAATAATTTTTCTTTTCCTTTAATTTTTGCCAATTTGATTACTGTGTGTCTCGACGTGTTTCTCCTTGGGTTTATCCTGTATGGGACTCTCTGTGCTTTTTACCTTTTAAAAAATGTGGCCACTGGAAAATTTAAAATAATATGTGTGGTTTGCTTTTGTGGCTTTCATTATATTTCTATTGAACAGTGTTGGTTTAGATAATCATTGTCATACTGGAGGCAAAAAAGAAGAGAAAAGAAGAGAGGAAGGGAAGGGGAAAGGGAGGAGGGGGTGGGGGAGAGGGAGAGGGAGAAAGGAAGAGAGAAGGAGGGGGAGGGGAGAAGGATTATCAGAAACCTCCTAGGTCTGTAAAAGTCTGTAGGCTCCTCCCAAGACCGTGGTAGGGTGGTGAGGTTCCAGAAAATGTACTACAGCCTGTTAATGTCTATCAGAAGATTGCTCAAGTGTTTTATCAAGAATGCAAAATTCTTCTGAGAAAGAATAGCTATTTATACCAGACCAGAGAGTTCCATTCCTGCTTAGATTTGGGACAGTTTCTTCCTCAACCCCCAGAGAATATGATTCCATGGGTCTAAGGAGGGCCCAGAAATTGCATTGTTAAGCAGACCCACCAATGGGGTGATTGGTGTTTCTCTGAGTTTGAGAGCTGTTGACTTAGAAGGTGGTTGTATAGACTTGGTGACCCCACTGGAAGGGCTAAAGGTGCCACGAGAGGGCCCTGAAATGGGCCTTTGAGAAAAGCCCTGGGCTTCGTAGAGTGTCACCTGAAGGGAAGTGGGAGAGAGGCTTCAGGGTGAGGCCAGGTCTCAGTCTCTCTGGGGGTGGGGTAACTCCCAACACTCACCCTTTTAAATCTAGCCCCCTGTGCTCATGGGTTGAGTTCGGTGGCTCAGGCCCGTGCTCTTCCGATCTTACTGTTCATCTAGGCTTTAAACAAACTTTGGAAAGCTATGTACTTTTCCCCACATTTTTTTTTTCTTTTTTTGCGGTACGCGGGCCTCTCACTGCTGTGGCCTCTCCCGTTGCGGAGCACAGGCTCCGGACGCGCAGGCTCAGCGGCCATGGCTCACGGGCCCAGCCGCTCCGCGGCATGTGGGACCTTCCCGGATCGGGGCACGAACCCGTGTCCCCTGCATCGGCAGGCGGACTCTCAACCACTGCGCCACCAGGGAAGCCCTTCCCCACATTTTTAAGTAGACATCTAAAATCTTTCATCATCTAGTTGAATAGTTGCAAAGGATGTAATTTCAGGTGTAATTTCAGTATTGACATTTCACAAAGAAACCATTAGATCACTTTTTAATAAATCCATTGGGAGCTGCATATCATTGCAATTTGATACTCATCATGGTCCATTTTAATACAAAGGAACCAGCTCTTCTAATGAGACAAAAATTTATATCATTCCTTCTCTTCTTGAGCTCACTTCTATTCCACTGCCCCCATAGAATTTTACCCCAATGTAATGTGTTTTTATATCTGAAAGTATTTTTAAGCAGCGCTTCATATTTCTATGCATCAAAATTGAGTGTATAAATAGAAATTTTTAAAAATTTAATTACCTGTGATCAAAACAACATAAAATATTACAAACACATTACAAGTTTTGATAGTTATTCCATTTCAAAAGTAATTTTACTGGAAATACATCTCTTAATGGGGTGGATAGGGCTATTTTTTCCATATAACCTTGGATGAATAATATTAATTGCAAGAAAGAGACATCTATACATTTAAGTGCTGAAGAACATTCTCTATACAGACAAGTCGATGGGAATGGGTGGAGTTTTGTTGCCGTAATCCCACTCAGTTTGTGAAATTCCGAGTCATACATAAAAAACCTTTTTATGAATGATCAAAAATGATGCTTAATGAGGTGTTAGCTGGCAACCTGGTTATGTCCCCCTCCAATTATTCTGAAAGCAAAGGATTGGAAACCATTTGACTCACGAGGGATTTGTAATCCTGTTATTAGACACATCGTTTTTTCGATACCTACCCAATAGTATTTCTAATGATCCCTTCGTTTGATGCCTCGGAGGTGCTCCTCTCTCACTGGACAAAAGAAAGTTAACCTCCCACTCATCCGGAATCTTTGTCTAGTGGGAAAGGGGCTAGTGGAAAGGAGATGCCTGAAACAACGGGAAAGTTCACAATCAGATCAACTTGGGAAAGAGTTCACATCAAATTGGAGGATTGTCACAGACTTTATGTTTGTGTCCCCCAAAGTTCATATGTTGCGATCCTAACCCTCAAAGAGGTGGTATTTGGAGGTGGGGCTTTGGGGAGATAATTAGGTAACGGGATCAGTGACATTGTAAAGGAGACCCCAGTGAGCTTCCTCATGCCTTCATCCACGTGAAGACACAGTGGGAAGACGGCCATCTACGAACCAGGATGTGGGCCCCCATCAGACACCTAATCTGCTGGCACCTTGATCTTGGACTTCCCAGCCTCCAGAACTGTGAAAAATAAATATTTGTTGTTTACAAGCCACTCAGACTATAGTACTCTGTTATAGCAGCCCACACTGACTATGACAAGGACCTTGAATGGCAGGTGGACCTCTTAAAATGGAATTTAGTGCCCAGATATCCCTTGGGAAGTCTCGGTGTGTCCCCCAGGGGTTCACGTAGCCCAGGCATTAGGTGCCATAGCTGCTGCAGCTGAGAACTCAACGTAAACATAACCTCGACCCACCGGCAAGGAGGTGACAGCTGCTCCCTGGTATGTTTTGTGGCCCATCACACCCAGAGCTGCCTTTCAGTTCAGCTGGTTTCCCCTCCATGGGAAAATGGCTTCTTAGCCTCATCCTCTCCTTTATGTGTCATATTCCTTCCTTAAACTTCTCTGGGTAAGTCCTTAAATTTTTCTTCAGCACATATCCAATATTTATTGCTTTGTCATGGTAGTAAAAGTTTGAGACCTCTGAGATAAACAGCTTGAGTTAAAATATTTACTTGTTGGGCTTCCCTGGTGGCGCAGTGGTTGAGAGTCCACCTGCCGATGAAGGGGACACGGGTTCGTGCCCCGATCCGGGAAGATCCCACATGCCGCGGAGCGGCTGGGCCCGTGAGCCATGGCCGCTGAGACTGCGCGTCCGGAGCCTGTGCTCCGCAACGGGAGAGGCCACAACAGTGAGAGGCCCGCGTACTGCAAAAAATAAATAAATAAATAAATAAATTTACTTGTTGTGCAACCTTTGGAAGTTACTTTCAATAAGCCTCGTTCTTCTCTTACAAAAGCTTGTTTTGTTTTGAGGTTTAAGTGATTTAACGTACACGAGGTTCTGAGCACAAAATGCTTTGAGACTCGGAAGAGAAACCACTGAGCAGATCTCAGGCTCTGTTGTTCCATCCCGTTAACTCTGCTCCTCCCTGGCCCTGTTTTCCTGGGGAAGGTTGGGTCAGAGAGGCAGAGAGGTAGTGTGTTGAGTTATTCCTCTGGGAAGTCAGTGTCGGAGCCTCAGAAAGGAAGGGGGCGTCCGCAGTGTCTGAGACCCTCAGCCTGAACTCAGTTTCACCTCCATCCTCTGCTTGCAGAGGTACATCGCTGCACTCTATCCACCCTCTAATCCATGATGAAGGTGACCTTGGCCGTAGAAAGAGTTTAGACCGACTTGGGTTTGAATCCCCGGCTGTCGCTAATAGTTATTGAACTTGGGAAATAGACCTCTTGGGACATAGCTCCTCTCCCATAAAACAGGCTCAGCAATACGCATCTTAGGGTTAACGTGAAAGTCAAAGGAGATAAGTCAATGAAAACCCCGGCACAGTGCTGGGCACAAAGTAGGCCCCCAATTATTCCTGAATGCGACCAGGCACAGTAGGTAATTATTACGGTATCTTCCTAGTTAGACATAGTGAGGAAAACAGGCATGACTCAGGCAGACAAGGTGGTTTCACACACCCTCACCCGAGCAGAGCCTGGTGCAGGAAGACAGATAAGCCACTTTGGCTTGCTCTGGTGGAAGGGTGGTGGGTGGTGGTGAGTTAGATCCAGGGCACACTGGGCCATTTTGAAGTTGAGCTGCTTGTTTGTTCAGCATTGGAGGTGTCAGCCTGGTTTACAGCACCCCTCTTAAACTTCATCCTCATCTATGATGTGGGCTCTCTGATGGCCATGCTTGTACCATGGGACATCATTTCCTCTGATTGGACCGGGATACCCATGTCGCCCAAACTGGGCTAATCAGATTTTCCTCTCCAGGGAACTTGGAATTGGGACAAAGAGCTTCCACTCTCATGCTGGGATCTGCTCGTGGATGGAGGAAATATAAAACCGGGTGATATGATGTGGCCATCTTCTGCCATATGCATTGAGAGATAGGGAAAGCCAGGCTGCAGGGAGAGAGGAACTGAAGTAAAAACAAAAACAGAAAACAGACAGGAGAAAAGGGACTATATTCCTGAGTTCTTGACAGTTCCCACTTCCTGTTTCCAGACTACTTCTCTGACCTGGGCACATTCTTGCCCTCGGATTTCATGAGATACTTTCTGAATCCTCAGTGATGAACCTATCTTTTGCTGCTTGCACTGGATAATGTTGCATGTTAAGCTATTTCATGCTCAAGTTACAGAAGTCAACTTGAGCTAGCTGAAACAAAAAGAGGAAATTAGCGCAAGGTGCTGGGACATCTCATGAAATTCAGGAGGTTTAAATCAGTTTCAGAAGGTGCCAGCATCAGGGCAGCTCTGGGTATGTCAGCCACAGACTGGGAAGCGGACTTCTTTCCGGCACGCTGCCATTAAGATGCCTCAGTGTGGGGTGTTTCAGCTCAAAACTCCAAATTCCAGGGGTGGAGAGAACCTCATTGATCTGTGATGTGCATGTTAGTGATGCCTGTGGAGTAGCTCCAGGCAGCAGCAATATAACTGCTGAGAGAATTTACTGTGAGGACAGGACGTGCTGCTCCCCAAGAACAAGGAGTGGGCACTCACCAGCCAGTGCAAGTGACATCCTGTGAAAGCTGGTTCCTACAATTTACGGCTCATGGGGAATCGTTCTTCTCACTGAGTGGGCTGCGAAGGTTTATAAAACAGTGTCTCTGACATCAAAGAATTTATAATCTGCCCACAAATAATAATACTCCAAGGCAGCCTGTGATAGCTGCTAGAGGAGATGTACAAAGATGAAGTGCCACAGGAGTTTCGAGACAGGCGAGATACCTTTGAGCTGTGGGGACTACAGCCCAGACTCCAGGCCATGTCAAGGTTGGCAAATGACTTACTGAATGAAACACTAAAAATACACTTAATGTGCCTTATGGTAACAGCCAGGAACATGTATTTACAAATAAATGTTAAATGCAATAAAACAAGAATGTGTTTTTGATGGCAGAGTATGTGAGCCAGGTTGACATATGCAAATGTATAAGGTGAAAAGTAGACACACACCAGCTGGGCCAGGGTCTTGTCTGAATTTGAAGGCAAATTAGTCCTATTCCTATACTTTTGGCCCCAGCCCAGATTGTAAGTTTCTAGTCCGTTAGTCTCCCCAAACCCTCGTCCCCATAGTGTTCATGCTTGGGATCTTATAGGCTGATGGCCTTTTCTCCAGTGGCCACTGGAAAACTCCTTCCAAGACAAACACATTCTTAATCTGCTCACGAAATACTCCCTCCATGTCTTTGCCTCAACAAAAACCTGAGTGGTTTTTTAAATTTTCCTAATCATATATATGGGGATTCCTTTCAACTTGATCTTAGAAACTGCTCTGACCCATATCTGTCTCCCATGCTTCAGACCTATGGGTCCTGCTGCCTGATGGAATCTCCTCCCTGGACGTTGCAACTCAACTAACATGAGTGAGCGCGCGGGCATTACCCCTTCTTCCTGTATCTTCTACAGCACCTACTCTACAGCCTGGAAGTGAAATTTGATTCTTATCGCCCTTACTCTCCATGGCAAATCAATCACCAAGTTGTTATAATTTGCCTCCTCAATATCACTCCCATTTGTCCCCTTCCTTTACCAGTGCCCCATCAATCCCATGATTGACTTAATGCGCAACTCTTGGTTTTGCCTCACCATCTGTGTTATCTACTGCTATGTGACCAGCTACCCCAAAACTTAATAGTTTGAAACCACAAATATATATTATCTCCCATAGTTTCTGAGGATTAGGAATTTGGGAGAGGCTTAGCTGAGTGGTTCTGAGGGTCATTTCTGAGGCTGCAGTCAAGCTGTCAGCTAGGGCTGCAGTCATCTCAAGGCTCGTCAGGCTGGAGGAGCTGCTTCCAGGATCACTTACATGGCTATTGGCTGGGGGCTGCAGTCAAACTGTCAGCTAGGGCTGCAGTCATCTCAAGGCTCGTCAGGCTGGAGGAGCTGCTTCCAGGATCACTTACATGGCTATTGGCTGGGGGCTTCAGTCAGACTCTCCATAGGTTGCCTGAGGGTCACAATGTGGCAGCTGCCTTCCCCACAAGGGTCTGTGTGTGTGTGTGTGTGTGTGTGTGTGTGTGTGTGTGTGTGTGTGAGAGAGAGAGAGAGAGAGAGAGAGAGAGAGAGGGAGGGAGGGAGGAGTTCTAGATGGAAGCCATAGTCTTTTTAAAAACATAATTAAGTTTTCATTTCTTTTTTAATTGAAGTATAGTTGATTTACAATATTGTGTTAGTTTCAGGTATACAGCAAAGTGATTCAGTAATGTATATATATTTTTCAGATTATTTTCTGTTATGTATATGTTATTACAAGATATTGAATATTGTTCCCTGTGTTATACAGTAAATCCTTGTGGTGTTTTTAATTTCTAACTAATGATTTTCTCTTTTTTTCCAGGTTTTTGAGGTATAGTTGACATATAGCACCCAGTAAGCTTAAGGTGTGCAGAATAGTGATTTGACTTACGTACATCATGAAACGATTACCATAGTAAGTTTAGTGAATATCCACCATCTCATGTAGATACAAAATTAAAGAAATCTATAAAAAGCCATAGTCTTTAGTTATTTATTTTAAAGCCGTCATCTTTTAAAACTGAATCTCCAACATTTTCACTTCTGCTATATTCTATTTGTCACATACACCAAACCTGATACATGTGGGAGGCTATGTGTGGATGCCAAGATGTGAGGATCCTTGGGGGTTATCTTGGGAGTTGGCTACCACAACATCCTTTTATCCTTTTTGTTGGGTAAAACAATCTCTTGCTTTTCCTTTGGGGAACCACCCCTCCCTCACTGGTAAGCTATAGTTTGAGTGGAGCTGCCCCACCACCATTTCTGGTGAGGGTCCCCATTTGCAGTATGGATCCTGCTTAGCTAAAGTCCATATCAGCATATTTTGCTATGGATTGAATGTTTGTATCCCTCTAAGATTCATATGTTGAAACCCTATCCTCCAATGTGATGGTATTTGGAGGTGAAGACTTGGAGTTGTAATTAGGGTTAGATTAGGTCATGAGGGTGGGGCCCTCATGATGGGATTAGTGCCCTAATAAAAACAAGAGGAGACACAGGGTCTCTCTTTCTCTGTGCTCACACCAAGGAAGGCCCTATGAGGACATAGCAGGAAGAGGGCTCTCACTGAGAACTTGACCATGCTGGCACCCTGTTCTTTGACTGCCAGCCTCCAGAACTGTGAGAAATGAATACTTGTTGTTTAAGCCACCCAATCTGTGGTCTTCTCTTATAGCAGCCTGAACAGACTGAGACCCAGTCACTCTGGCCTTAGTGATAGGGTCGGGGATGAGCAGATGACCCAACTGAAAGGCAGTGAGACATTAGGAAATGTTTGCTAGAGCTTCTGGGAGGATCTGAGTTGCTTCACTGGGAGATCCTGGAAGAGATGCTCTCTCTTCCTCTGACTTTGGAGGTGTGAGGTTGTGAGGCTAGGGCTGCTGGCATCTTGCTAACACAAAACGAACCTGCCTGGGAATGAAACTGATATTCAGAGGAAGTCGAGCAAAGAGATGGATGCCAGAGCTCTGCTTGAGCTCTGGATAAAACCAAGCCTACAGCTGGGCCTGTCTGTAAATTGCTCCGTTATACTCACCAATAAATAAACTCATTTTTTTAGATGGTTGTACCAGGGATTCCGTTCCTTGTCATATAAAAAGTCTTGATTTTGGCAACTGTCCCCCTCCCAGTCCTCCCCTTCTAAAACATAAATCTAATCATATTTTCTTCTTGCATAAAAACTTGCAACACCTACTCAGTGTCCTCTGGATAAAGTCCCAGCTCATTAACATGGTAGATGAGACCCACCACTATCCTCTCTGTCTCCACCTCCAGCCCCTTTCCTTGCTTCCATTTTATACAATACTCAACTATTTATACCATGTGCCCTGCTGTTCTGAACAGGGTCTGGGAGCACATGAGCCTTAATCAGGATTTAGGGTGGTGGAAACCATCAGAGAAGATCAGAGTCAGCCTCATCAAGATCACCTGGAAGCCCCAAACCTCAACCCAGAAGCTGCACTAGTTCGTATGTGCTAATGCTGGAGGTGCTGTGCCTTTCCTGGTCACTGGCTTTCCACCAGGATCCAAGTTTCTGCTGCTCTGGTTCCTAATAATATCTCACTGTGGATGCAACAAGATCTCCACAGGGATCAACAGGATGGACTAATTGCTTCACTAGCAGGATATCTGACCCCAATTCTCCTTAGGCCAAGGCCATTTGAATACTCAATATCCAAGCTCTTAAATCAGAAGACTGCTTATTTGAGATACAGTGATCACGAAGAAGCTTCCCATTCCCTTCCACAACCCTTTATCTGAGAGTAAGCCATTTCTTCTGGACTAAACTTGGCCCACTTCTGGGTACTCTGATTTATCAAACAGATAAATGTCAGGTATTCTTCACCAGATTGGTCCTGTGTGCCTTGACTCTAATTATTGTACTAGGGAAGGAATCATTGCCAGGACTGGGGCTGATCAGGGGGAGGGGGTCTCTTTCTGGAGGTATGTGTGAGACAGGCTGGGCCCTGGGACCTGGGACCTGGGACACTTGGCTGCAGTCCTTGCACCTGGACAGACGTCTCCTCAAGCAACAAAATACAGAGAAATTATAAGGGACTAAAAAGAACTGTATGCATGGGCAGCTGGGGCAAATTACGGACAACAAGATACAAAAAGACCAAAAAGCCCAACTGCCACTTCTGAAGAGCCGGGAGCAAAAGCAGGGTACTGCGCATGCCCCCTGCACATACCACCACCAGAGGGAGGGGCAGACCACCTAAGCCGCGCTTCTGGCCCAACCCCTGGACCCGCCCCTACCCTCACCCCATATAAGGAACCAGCTCGCCCCCCCATCAGGGAACAAGTGAGCAAGGGAAACTTTTACTTGTTCTCACTCCCTCCTGCTGCAGCTGGGGCCCCAATAAAGCCTTGCCTGAACTTCTTATCTGGCCTCATATCAATTTCTATTGATTAAGGAGGCCAAGAACCCTAGTTGGTAACATGTGTACCCCACCACAATGGCTCTGTTAGGAATCGGTATATGGAGAATTGGTATTCTGAGGCTTCCTTTTTCTTCTTCTTCTACTTCTTTTCTTTTTCTGAGGGATTAAACAACAAATATTTATTTTTTTCACAGTTCTAGAGGCTGGTGCCAGCGTGGTCAGGTTCTGGTGAGAGCACTCCTCTTGGCTTGCTAATGGGGATTTCTTGCTGTGTCCTCACGTGGTGGAGAGAGAGCTCTGGTGTCCATTCCTCTCTTATAAATGTACCAGGCCTATTGGATCACAGCTCTGACCTTATGATGAGGCTTCCCTCTGGATATCAGAGATGGAAAAAGCCTGGTAGTTGGTCAGTCCCCAGTTGCTAACAGCTTGTGGGGTGGAGTAGATGTACAGGACAACCAGCACTGAGGGGTACCTCTGAATGGTTTCGCTTTGGAATGTTTGTCTTTTATATTTACCTGCAAAGTATTTGAGGTCATGAAAAAGAAACTTCCGTGTACTTTAAGTCCCAGTCTTGGTTCCCTTTGTTATAGCAGTTTAACCTTCCCTGTGATTTTTGTCCCTTCTGACTCGAGAGATAGGGCTGCCTGGATCACTCATTAGAGTGGAAATGTGTGGAGTGTGCCAGGCATGGGATCAAATACTTTACATGCATTATCTCAGCTAATTCTCATGATAACCCTATGAATTAACTATGATTATTGACCTATTTCTCACATGTGGAAACTGAGGCTTAGAAAGGTCCAGCACCATACTGAAAGTCATGGATTCTCTCCTTCACAAATATGATTGGAGTGCCTGTGATATGCCAGGCCCTATTTTAGTCTCTGGAGCTTCCCATACTAAGTGTTGAGCCTGAAATTCCAACACACGTCTTATTCCAGCTCTGCATGTCTAGCTGATGGGCTCAGCTACTTCCCCTGTGGATGTCACCTGTAACGCAGCCTAGATGCTTCGGTCCTTGCTAGTAAGGGTTGATGCTGAATCCTTTTACACCTTCTAACCCACAACTTTGTAACACAGAGACAAAAACATAGCTAAAGTTACTTGCCCATGATGCAAAATTTGCTCTCCTGACTTAAAAAATGATATAAGGTTTTGACTTCCCCTTTGAGTAAGTCATTTAACTTTGGAAAGAAAATCCTTTAGATCCACAGAGTTAGAAAAGGCACATGGGGTTGAATCAAGGTCCCACCATTTCCAGCTGTGTGACTTTGTGCTTTGGTTTTAACATATTAAAAAAAGAAAAGAGGATGTGAACTGACATTGGAGAGTTGTATAAAGGTTGGATTGGCTAATAAATCCAAAGCCTCAAGCACTATGCCTGGCATACAGTAAGGGAAAGATGGGTGGCAGCTTTCATTAAGGAGGATGAAGATTGTAAAGAGGCCACTGGATTCTGCAATTAGGTTAAGGTGAACGTTGAGGGCAGTTCAGTGGAGAGGCGGGGTGGAGGTCCAGCTGTAGGTAAATGAGAGCTCGAGAGAGTGGCACCTCCGAGTGTAAAAACTACCTGCTCTCTAGCTAAATGTGTTGGCTTAGGAAAGGTGAGATGGGGCAGCTTTGACAAGTGACATAGGTGGGGTTTTTTGTTTTTTTAAGTTTTAAAGAGGGAAACTAAGAAGGTTTGACAATTAAAGATTAAAGAGATAGTGGAGAGGTCAGGACTTAAGATTGAAAACAAATAATTGATGGAGCAAGGTCTGGAATCTGGTGCATAAAGGACCAAAGTTTGAAATTTAGCTCCTTCTTTCTTTGAGACAGAAAAGGGGAAGATGGGTGAAGATATATGTAATTTGAAGATAGAGGGGAGAGAGAGGCTCTCTCTACTTTCCAGGTGAAGCAGGAAGTATTGTGGTAGTTAGCCTCTGAGATGACCCCCAACCATCCCCCGTCCTGGTCCTCACAGCCTGTGTACTTCTCTTCCACATTGTACCAAGTTTGGCTGTGTGACCAATAGCATATGGCAGAAGCTATGAGTTATAGGTTGAATTGTGTGCCCCCCCAAAAAGGTATGTTGAAGTTCTAATCCCCAGTACCTCAGATGTGACTTTATCAGGAAGTAGGTCTTTACAAATGTCATTAAGTTAAAATGAGGTCATTAGGGTGGGCCCTAATCCAATGTGATCGGTGTCCTTATAAAAAGGGGAAATTTGGGGAATTCCCTGGCAGTCCAGTGATTAGAACTCCGAGTTTCCTGCAGGGGACAGGGGTTCGATCCCTGGTAGGGGGAAACTAAGATCCCGCATGCTGTACGGCACGGCCAAAACAAACAAACATACAAAAAACAATAAGAACAAAAAAAGGCAGAAATTTGGACACAAATTTAAAGAAAGACAGACAGGTACAGAAGGTAGATGTTGTGAAGACACACAGGAAAAGATGGCCATGTGACTGAAGTGATGCATCTCCAAGCCAGGAACACCAAGAATTGCTGGTAAACACCAGAAACTGGGAAGTAGCAAGGAAGGATCCTCCTCTAGAGCCGTCAGAGGGAGCATGGCCTTGCCGACACCTTGATGTAGGACTTCCAGCCTCCAGAACAGTGACACAATACGTTTCTATTGTTTTAACCCACCCAGGTTTTGGTACGTTGTTATGGCACCTAGCAAACGAAAACACTATGGTATGTCATTTCTAAGATCAGGTTATGAAAAGATTGTTGTTTCCATCTTGGATATACTCTCTCTCTCTCAGGTCATTCCTTCTTAAGATAGCTAGCTGCAGGTTGTGAGGACATTCAGGCAGCTTATGGACAGGCCCACATGGAGAAGAACTGAGGTTTCCAGCCAACAACCAGCAAGGAACTGAGGTCCATCCATAGTCAGGCGAGTGAGCTTGGAAGGAGATCCCTCTAGTTCAGGTAAGACTGCAGCCCCAATCAACATCAACAGCTTACTGTGGGTTCATTTGAGACTCTAAGCCAGAGCCACACAGTCAAACCAGCCCTGAATTCCTGACTCACAATGACTGTGAGGTAGTAAATATTCACTGTCTTAAGCTGCTAAATTTGGGGTAGTTTGCTACACAATAGTAGATACCCCTGCTAACAACGAAGGAAAGATGATCACTTGAGAAAAGGAGAGAAAACATGGGATGGCTGCTGAGATAACAGGAAAGGCAGGAGTAAACCAAAAAATGCGGGTCTGGTTAGTGGTTGCAACTATAATTGGAAACCACCCAATTAAGGTGCCAGTTAAATATTCAGATTCCTAAGCCTCCAATTCCTGAATCAGCCTCTCTGGGAAAATGGCACGGGGAATCTGCATTGGAAATACAATAGTGCCTAAATGATTCTTTTCAAGAACCACTGAGTTAGAGGATAATTGAGAGTAGAGGTAAAAGTGGGCCAGAAACAGCAACTAAAGCTAGAATTTAAATTGGGTGTTAATTCATAGCACAAACTGATATCGAATAACCACACTGCTATGGACCTATAAAGAATTTCTAATTTTTGTCAATAAATTCTGAATTAGTGGGAATTACTATCTCTGCCTTAAAAAATATTCTCAGGAGGTTTTCAAAAAATTTTTTTTAATTTTTATTTTTTTGGCTGTGCTGGGTCTTCGTTGCTGAGCGTGGGCTTTCTCTAGTTGCAGTGAGCAGGGGCCGCTCTTCGTTGGGGTGCATGGGCTTCTCATTGCGGTGGCTTCTCTTGTTGTGGAGCACGGGCTCTAGGCGCGAGGGCTTCAGCAGTTGCAGCACCCGGGCTCAGTAGCTGCGGCACGCAGGCCCTAGAGTGCGTGGGCTTCAGTAGTTGTGGCGTGTGGGCTTAGTTCCTCAGTAGCGTGTGGGATCTTCCCAGACCAGGGATCGAACCCACGTCCCCTGAATTGGCAGTCGGATTCTTAACCACCGCACCACCAGGGAAGTCCTTCTCAGGAGCTCTTATGCTAATCTTTGCTCTCTAAAGATACTGCCCTATTTCTCCTTCAGTTCAATCCCTATGCAGAGATGCTCTGCCTATTCTAATTTCTACCTCACTCTAAACTTCTCTGGCCTTGGTGGTGAGAACTCTGCAAATTCAGAAGTGTTTCCTGTTTCTGGGGCCACCCTACTGCACAGAAAGGTATCCCATGAAGGTCATGCTGCAGCTTTTGTGATCAGGGCTGTGGCAGGAAAATCTGTAAGTGGGATGTTCTGGGCAGAACAGAGCATTAGATTCTCTAAGCCCCAGTTTCCTCATTTAAACAATGTTATAACACCTACATGGAAGGGCTGGCCTGAGGATTGACTGAGATAATGGGAGTAATGTCCTTATCACCATGCCTGGAACATAATAGTGGCTCAGGAAATGGCAGCTGTCAATATTAAAAGGGATGGTAAGGAGAATATGCTTAGGTGCCCTGAACTTAATCTTGATGTTAGAATGGTTTGTGTCCCAGTCAGGGCTCCAGCCACAACCTGAGTGACATATGAGTATTTGGAGCAGGGAAGATGGTTTTTATAGAGAACAAAAAAGTGAGTTCCTGAACCTAGGTCAGTATTAGAGAATACTCCTGGCTGAGTATTAGAATCACCTGCAGTCCTTACTAACAAACTGGGACTCCTCCCCAGGCCAATTAAAGCAGAATTTTCTGCCAGGTGGACTCAGGCAGCAGAAAGCTTCAAACACGTCCCAGGTGATTTTAATACACAGCTGGTGCTAAGAAAGACTCATCTAGGGACTCAAATTAAAGTAATGGGTTCACAGGTATCTTAATTCCTGTGCACTATATTGAACAACAACCAAAGCAGGATGTAGCAATAGAAAGAAGTCAGATGAGTATGTAGGGGTGAATCTGAGTCAAACATCGAACATTTGAAAAAAACATAAATTTCCAAGAGAAATTATTTAAGGATATTCTTTAAAAAAAATTGTTAGTATTATTATCTAGAAGCAAGGAAGTCGACACTTTTAGTGTTGGGAGTTTTGGATAGGAATTTTTAAGCATCTGGTGATATTTAGGACATTTTCGGAAAAACGGAATTGTTGGTCAGAATGAATGTTTTTTCCTTAGGCATGTAGTTGTGTCATATTAAGTGGAAAACAGATAAAAATTTGAATATACACTTTTGATCATAAATATATTAAAGAAACATGGGAAAATGCCCATGATTAAGTTTTATGAATAAAACCCCTCATGATACCATTTCTATATATAAGGATGATTCGTATTTTGAAAATACAGTTGTGCTTGTAGAAAAACACTAAAGGGAAATTATAAAAAAACCTAAGTAGTTATCCCTTAGGGTTGGAAATAAGAATGACCTTTTAAATTCTCATATCTGTATTTTAAAAAATGATGAGGTATTACTTTTGAATTGGAAAAAAAATTCAACAGTCAGAAAAAAAAATCACACACACACGAAAGAAATACAGCAAAATATAAGCAGAGGTTGATCTGATGAGATGAGATTGTGAGCATTTCCTTCTTTCGATTATTCTTCCTGTTGAACATTTTTGTGACAATGAGTATCTATTTTTTTTATAATTGGAACAAAAGAAACTCTATTGAAAAATAAAGATCAAATCCTGTCTCCTTGTTTATGAGTTTACTTTCTGACAAAGGGAGTTGCGTGAAGCATTGACAGAGCTGTTTGAAGTTTAGGAATCACTTAGCTCAGGGGTATGCAAACGTTTTCCGAAAAGAGCCAGGTAGTAATTATTCTAGGTTTTTTGGTCTATATGGTCTCTGTCGAAAGTATTCAGCCCTGCTTTTGTGGCAGGACAACAGATATAGACACCAAGCAAATGAACAGGAGTGGCTGTGTTCCAAAAACACTTTATTGATGGATACTGACCTTTGAATTTTATATAATTTTCATGTGTCATGAAATATTCTTCTTCTTTGGATTCCCCACCCCCTCATTCTTAAAAATGTAAAATCATCCTCAGGCCATACAAAAACAGTTGAGAGGCTGGATTAGGCCCAAAGGTCATACTTTGCTGTATAAAAATCAGGGATGTGATGAAGGAAACTTCCCACAGTTACGCTAAAAGTCTCCCAAAGAGATGGCTTTGATAAACTCTGTTTATTTTAATCTGTAATTTCTTTGCATCTTTTTTCCTTTACTAAAGATTTGCTACTCACTTGGATGTCTTAGGAAAAAGATGCCAAGTCATTTTGTTGAAACATTAATATAGGAACAGGAACACCTGAAAGAAATGCTAATGCAAACCCAGGTCTACAAATACTGTCTTTTCTGTGCTAGGCATTCCTGGAGACAAAAACATGAATAACACATATCTTTATTATAAGTCAGTGATGAAGGAATTATAGGGGTGTACACAGAATATCGTAGGATCACATAGAAGGGAGAGTAATTCTGCTCATGGAAGATGACCTTGTGTTTATTGGAGAAGTTGGTAAGAAAATCTGGTAGGGAGACAGGCAGTTTTCACTGAAAAAATGAACACTGCAGAAGACAAGTTGTTTAAAATAGAGTAGATTAAGTCACTAGGAACTACTAATTAACAATTTGTGGAAGTCACAAACTTTTTAACAGTAAATAAATCAAGAGACTTTATTAAAAAATTAATCCTGAAGAAAATCAGAACACCTCGGGCTGAAAGCAGCTACTTTTTTTTTGGTGTACAGAACCATCGTTCTTCTTTTTCACCGCAGAAAATATTTTCCAGATTACTTTCTCTTATTGCAGCGAAACTAATGTTTAGTGAGTGAAATCACAAGATGTTGCTTCCATATTCAACACAGAATGTAGAAAATAATTGGGAGGCTGATTTTCTTTTAATTATGCAGAAAGCAAACAAATGCAATTAAGTAAGTACAGGTTTGGAACAATTTGTGTGTGATAAAATGCCTATGTTTATCAGGCTAGCAGCTAAAAGTAAGTGTTTTAATTTAACAAATACATATTTTCTTTTAAATCCATCCTTAATTGGCCACACCATAACTAACTTCACAATTTTGGTCTGTACTCGCAGACGCGCTTTTTAAAAATAAACATACAGGGCTTCCCTGGTGGCGCAGTGGTTGAAAGTCCACCTGCCGATGCAGGGGACACGGGTTCGTGCCCCGGCCTGGGAAGATCCCACATGCCGCGGAGAGCTAGGCCCGTGAGCCATGGCCGCTGAGCCTGCGCGTCCGGAGCCTGTGCTCTGCAACGGGAGAGCCCACAACAGTGAGAGGCCCGCGTACCGCAAAAAATAAATAAATAAATAAAATAAAATAAACATACAAACGTATGAATGGATGAGTTCATGCCATACAAACTATCCAAGTTCTAATCCGGAGTTCCCAAGGGCCCTGGAGGTCAGAGTAAGGGCTGGTAGCTCTGCTCTTTCTTGAACGACTTTATTTCTGTGTAACTCTAGTTGCAAGCAGCAACCCTAGATTCTGGGCATCTCTCAAAAATGGGGTTAAATTAAAGAAAACTTTTCCACCATCATTCTCTTTATTGCCTAAGTTTCTAAGCCTGCCAAACTTACTGGGAAAATGCAAAGTTAAGAATGTGAAGGGCTACCGTTTCACACTTACTCTGAAAACACACTTTCTGTTTCTGAAGAATGGTAGACTTTTATGTGTTACATTACAGAAACCGGAACAGGAGTTAACCAAATACCGTTTGGATTTAAAAGTAGCTTGAAACACCTTCTTAGCCAGCACAGTCCTAGAGTGTGGAAAAGCAGAGGTCTGCATTCTGGCCTCAATTTCAGATGGCCTTCTAGCCACAGTCCCAATTTCAGTATTTCATGACCCCCAAACCTTCCATTTAAACAATACCGCAGCTCCTTAGACTTCTTACTATAACTAACCCGTAAGTCCGTGATATGGTTAAAATATTCACTTGAGCATCAGGGAGCGCCCTCCAAAGCGCAACCGTAAATTGCAAGCAGCAAGGGGTCAGAGATGGCCAGATATTTTTGCAAAGCCTGAGTTTCTTTCACCCAGTATGCTTCAGGGTATTAAAAAAAAAACTTAAGATAAAGAAGAGGTGTGGGGATTTCCCCGGTGGTCCCTCCAGTGGTTAAGAATCAGGGTTTCCACTGCAGGGGGCACAGGTATGATCCCTGGTCGGGGAACTAAGATCCTTCATGCCGCAGCACGGCGAAAACAAACAAACAAAAGGTGTCATTTGCCTTAGGGTGTTTTTATGGGGGAGATAATTATGAACTGAACTTCACGGCCTAACGGGAACCAGACAGTCTTCCACCGTGGTCCCTCCGGCGCCGAGAACCTGACGGCCACGCCCATGCCAGGTCCCTCCCCTCGGCCCCGCCCACCTCGGGGGCGGGTCACTTAGGCCGTCACCATAATGAGGTCCGGCCCCCCGACACCTCTGTCCCCGACCCAATGGGGCGGTGCCAGGGGCGGTCCCGGAAGTGACGCAAGGACGCGCCCTCCATTTTGTAGGACGCCAGAACAGCTAAGTGCGTCAGTTGTGGAGAGACGTAGAAGAGTTGAGTCCTGGTCTGCGGGGAGGCTGCCGGCTCCGTTGCAGACTACGGACCTCTCTGGGTCTCAGCTGCCAAAGATCCTGTCCGGTAGGTGAGTGGCTCACTTTGAGGGAAAGGCTTCTCGGATCGAGGCTTCTTCATGGCCGCTCAGATCGCGAGTGGTCAGGGCTGCTCTCTGTGCGGAGGACGGCGTCCAATGAGCGCAGTTTATTCGAGGTGGGCGCTGGGGCACGTCTCCCTTTGGGTATTGTTTGAGGGGACCTGACGGGGGAAGGGCGGTCCTGGTCACGGTCGTTTTTACAGAGGGGTCGTGTGCCCCTCCCTGCCTCCTTACTTCACTCTCCGAACCCGGAGAGTAGTGGGCCGAGACCTTTGCTCGGGGTGTGGTCGGGGCTGTCCCAGGGCGGGTACAGTGACCCGGAGCGGTGGGGTCGGGGGTGGGGGGGAGGGGACAGGGAGTTTGGCACGGGCGGCTGTCCCCACCGCCGGCTCCGAGGCCGCCATTTTGTGACTGCTCCGCGGCCGCCCGCCGCCGTCTGCGCAGGCGAGGCGGTGGCGTCGCGAGATTCCGGCTTCCACCCGCTGTGACTCTCCTGGGAGGCGGCGACGCGCGCGCAGCCCGTCGCCATTGGGCTGGCCTTGCGGAGGGGGGGTCGGCTCCGCCCGCACTTCTCGGCCTTTCCTGACTGCGGCAGACGGGAGGGGGCCAGAAGAGCCGGGGAGAGAGTGCGGCTGCGCAGTTCCAGAGGCGGCAGTGGGCGTTGCGGTTGCTGCGGTCTGGGCCCAGGGAAGGATCGTGTTGGGAGCCGAGTTTTAATTTTGTCTGCAAGGGACCTGGCCTAGTTAAGAGGCACTCTTGGCAGTCTTGTTTATAACATCACCGGGTAAACATTTTATTTTATGCCGTTTATGTTTTTGATCCCTTGACCAGACATTCTTCTGACATTTCACCGGTGTTATCTCAATTGAATTATTTCCTGACAGGAAGTACTAGCGGGACATGAGTGGCTGTCGCGTATTCATCGGGAGGCTAAATCCAGCGGCCCGGGAGAAAGACGTGGAAAGATTCTTCAAGGGGTATGGACGAATACGAGATATTGATTTGAAAAGAGGCTTTGGTTTTGTGGTGAGTATTTAGAACTGGTTGACTTCTCTGTTGTTAAGTGCGTAAAGATGGTGGTAAGCAGTGCCTTTGATTTTACTGAGTCCAGCTAGAGTATCTTTAGGAAATGCTTTGCATCATCGAGGCAGTGAATTTTCTTAAGGGATAAAAGAGCCTCACTACTGGCTGAGAGAAATCACTGCTGGTCGCTTTTTGATGTGGCTGAGCTATATGCTGTTGTCATTAAGATACTCTTCCTAGGCTTTCACAGGTATTTACTGGTTTTAATGGGTTGTAGAATACACTTTTAAAGGTGTATGAAGCATTTGGGTTTTTTCATGTTTGTATTTTAGGAATTTGAGGATCCCAGGGATGCAGATGATGCCGTATATGAACTTGATGGAAAAGAACTCTGCAGTGAAAGGTGAGGATCTTGTTTTTAGTTTTATCACTAGTTAGCACCGCAGAAATAGAGCAGACTAGGTCAGCTGGCTGTTTATTTCTAAATAGTTTCTGACATAGCTTAAGTGGATAATGAAGATGTTTCTTCCCTTTCTGTAGGGTTACAATTGAACATGCTAGGGCTCGATCTCGAGGCGGAAGAGGTAGAGGACGCTACTCAGACCGTTTTAGTAGTCGCAGACCTCGAAATGATAGACGGTATGTGATGGATGGTGGATGGCTGCTTTGAACAAGCGTTACTGCAGGAGGAGTCTTTAACGTTTAAAAACCATTAGCGATAAGCGATTCTGCTGTTTATGTATAATCAGTTCTGTTACGTCCACTGATCCTGTGTGTGTCATAAAATAATGCAGAAACTGTTGGCGGAAGTCATTTGAATGACTTGTCATATCTGATTGCTTGAACTTGCCCACAACTGAACACAATAAGTGCACGTTGCTTCATTTCTTCCATTGTGAGCGCTCATTTTCTTCCTCAGAAATGCTCCACCTGTAAGAACAGAAAATCGGCTTATAGTTGAGAATTTATCTTCAAGAGTCAGCTGGCAGGTTCGTTGAAATACAGTTTTGAGATACTGTAATGTGGCTTTTTAAATATTAGTGGGTAGCTAATGTTTTTATTAATGTTTTATTAAAAGTAATTTTAATTTTAAATTAATGGACTTAATCGTAATTTTAAAATTTTAATTAAATGTAATTGGGGGATATTTCAAACTTTAATATTAGTGATCAAATGTAAATGTTTTGAGGATATATTTTCTTGTTTTTTAAAATCAATTTTAACCAAATATTAAACCCTTTATTTGCCAGCCTATCTGTGTCGTTGGCCTTATGACGAGGAGTGCCTGTGGGTTATCCTAATCGTTGTCTTGGTCACTCTTGGTTGGGCCTGGTTGACTTTGCCAGTCAGCTCCTACAGTGATCAATTGGCCACCTCTAGATCTGTGTTTGCCGGTCTAGACGTAATCGGTGCACTTCCTTGAAGTGCCAGGTTGCAGCGATCCCAGAGCGTTGATAACGTGATCTGATCCCTAAGTTGAGAGCTGTCTTCCTGTAACGCTTCCGAATAAGAGGTCCTGGTCGAAAAGAGTTGAAAGATACGAAATTAGGTGGTCGTTGGAATCCTGATCGCAGTAAAGTGGTCCTTGGTAACTACACAAGAGTAGAACATGTCTGCATCCGCCAGTAGTCTGCTAATAGGGAGGGCTGTGCGATTAAAGGCTTCCATCGATTGGGTAGTGTCCTTCAAGTGGGTGGCGAAGAGCCAGTCGGGCATATGTCATGAAGGTTTCTCCGACCGATTAATGGTTTGCTGCTTGACTAGCCTAGGGAAATAATAATAAAGGTAAAGTAAACTTTTTTAATGACATATGGGGCACAAGATAACTGGTGTCTTGTAAATGTTTTGTTTTTAAATATAAAATTTCTAGTTTAGTCTTTACTTTAAAAATATGTATTGTTTCTTTTTGTTTTGTTTTTGTTTTTTTGTTTTGTTCTGTTTTTTTCCTTTTGTATTGAGCTCAGTATAGACTAATACTACTTTAATGTTAAAATCTGAATTTCCTGGCATTTTGCTTAAAAGCAATATGCTATTTGCTTATTTCGTGCCCTGACATATATTATTTTTAAATTCTGATAGAATACAAGTGTGGTAAATACCATGTTTGTACTTTATCTAACATCTTCTCTTTCAGTAGTCTTGTTCTTATACAATGTGGTTGTTTGTGTGTCATGTTTCCTTTTCTCTGCTTAACACGATCGTCTTGTGTTAAGGATCTCAAAGATTTCATGAGACAAGCTGGGGAAGTAACCTTTGCGGATGCACATCGACCTAAATTAAATGAAGGGTGAGTATGTACTGGAGTATGAGAGCATTTTAAAATACTCTGAAAGTTTTACTCTGAATGTTTGAGCTCTCAAAATTTGGACATGCTGGAATGTAGCAGTTCTCAGTCAGGGTTGAGTTTGCTCCTCAGGGTGCATGTGGCAGTTCTGGAGACCTTTTGGTTGTCATGGTTGAGGGTGCTGCTGGCGTCTTGTGAGAAGAGGTCTGGGATGTTAGTAATCATCCTATAATGCACAGGAAAGCTTCTCACCCCCAAAGAATCATCCAGCTTAAAATGTCAGCGGTTTGGAGGTTGCAGAGTCTTGCTCTCATGCTGTTTTATCCGTAAAGAGATTACTCAATATAGCAATAGCAAAATGAACATTAAAAAGGTACTTAAACTAGACTGGTAACATAGTTTGTGAGACTACAAGAAGTATATAACTTTACAAATGGCATTTTTTTCTTTGTAGGGTAGTTGAGTTTGCCTCTTATGGTGACTTAAAGAATGCTATTGAAAAACTTTCTGGAAAAGAAATAAATGGGAGAAAAATCAAATTAATCGAAGGCAGCAAAAGGCACAGGTATCTCTTTAAATTGTTTTTTAATATAAATTTATTTTATTTTGGCTGTGTTGGGTCTTCATTGCAGCGCTTGGGCTTTCATAGTTGCGGCGAGCAGGGGCTACTCTTCATTGCGGTGCGCGAGCCTCGCATTGCGGTGGCTTCTCTTATTGCGGTGCACGGGCTCTAGGTGCTTGGGCATCAGTAGTTGCAGCACCTGGGCTCACTAGTTGTGGCTTGCGGGCTCTGGAGCGCAGGCTCAGTAGTTGTGGCACAGGGGCTTCGTTGCTCCGCGGCGTGTGGGTTCTTCCTGGACCAGGGATCAAACCCGTTTCCCCTGCATTGACAGGAGGATTCTTAATCACTGCGCCACCAGGGACGTCCTGTTTAAATTTTTAGGACAGAGTTTTATTTAATGGATTGTAGGGCCTGCTACTTAGTGTTTTTTGTTTTCTGTTTTCTTTCTTTCCTAGTAGGTCGCGAAGCAGGTCTCGTTCCCGGACCAGGAGTTCCTCCAGGTCTCGTAGCCGATCTCGTTCCCGGAGTCGCAAGTCTTACAGCCGGTCCAGGAGCCGGAGCCGGAGCCGGAGCAAGTCCCGTTCTGTTAGTAGGTCTCCTGTGCCTGAGAAGAGCCAGAAACGTGGTTCTTCAAGTAGATCTAAGTCTCCAGCATCTGTGGATCGCCAGAGGTCCAGGTCCCGGTCCCGGTCAAGGTCCAGATCAGTTGACAGTGGCAATTAAACTGTAAATAACTTGCCCTGGGGGCCTTTTTAAAAAAAAAAAAAAAATTCCCAAACCATACTTGCTAAAAATTCTGGTAAGTATGTGCTTTTCTGTGGGGGTGGGATTTGGAGGGGGGTTGGGTTGGGTTGGGTTGGGTTGGGCTGGGTATCTTTGTAGATGTGGACCACCAGGGGTTGTTGAAAACTAATTGTATTAAATGTTTTTGATAAGCCTTCTGCTCACATTTTTGTGAATGTCTGAAGTATATAGTTTGTGTATATTGACAGAGCTCTTTTATAACTAAAGCAAATTAATTTTTTTGTACTAGAAAAAATTTGAACGTTTTAGTTCCTGGTTATTCAAATATGTTAATACAGAATTAGTTTAATGCCTCACTTAAACTAATTAATAGCTTTGGACACTTAAAAGAGCTCTAAATTTGCTTGTACGTAAAGGCTTAATTTGAGTTTTCCTTGTTAGGGTCAAGGGTGTCCGTCCCCCCACCCTTTAACAGCTGCCTGGCAAAGACGTTAAAGCAGCTGTTTGTTATTGATAATAAAAGATTATAAAACTGCTTTTGTCTGTTTGTTTGAAGGAAGTATGGCTACATCCTCCTCCTTCCCCATGCACATTTGACACATTTAAAATCCCTGGTAGAGAAGGCTGTAATAGTGCGGTATGGTGAGCCTTTTTTTAAAAATTAGTACTGTTGACATTTCTTGGCTAGTCAGAAGATGGGCAAAGAAGTGTGAACTGTTCAAAACAGTGATAACCAACAGTTGTTACGACGGTTTCCCTTGTGCGTGATCCTCCTGTTCTTTAACCACCCAATTTTATTTGGTGTCACATTATTTAGGCCTTCCATAGCCAAGAGAAGGACAATTGGGAAGGAAGATTGTAAAATTTAATGTTTCATGCCTAACTTAAAGGTTGTAATATAATTTTGATGGTCGGAGATCATCACATAAAACTTTTAAAATCACTGCATATGAATGCTTTAAGGGGCTTTCACATGATTTTTCTTGTCCTGAGACATGGATGTAACAGTCTGTAGGGAAAACAGTTGGGTAGTGAAAACTGCCTAAGGTTCTACATCCATCTCTGTTAAGTGTTAGAGCCCTATACCTATAGGAAATTAGTTTTATTGTTTCTTCTAGGAATTTCATAGACTCATTTGAGTGCTAGTCTAGATAAATACTTGTAAGCATAACAGTGAATAACAAATAGTAGCCACTATGAAGTCCCTTGTCTGTATAGTCACTGAATCCTTAACTATTATATGTAGTATATATATAATTCCTGGTATTAGAACCCAGGAAGTCTAGTTCCAGAACCCCCAAACCACTCCACACTCATCTGACCTAACCTTTCAGGGATTTTGAGGAATGCAGAATTAGAAACCCGGGGAAGATTGGGCTTCCGCAAAGGTGGGGATTGGGTAGTGGGAATCTCCATATGTGGAGGCTAGGGTTAAAAGTTCTTGGCATGAAAGCTGCCCCGTGTTCAAAACTGCAGGACTCAGGCCATAAAATTGTGAAGCTGATCTTTTTAACGCAAACTCTTCTGGGGAGAGTTTGTGTGGTATACTTGTTTATTCACTTAGATGTGGGGTACTGCTTACTAAATGGGAACCTAGGTTTTTTTTCTTTACAGTGTATCTGAAATGGAAAGGCACAATTATTTTCCCCCTTGGGCTTTTTAGATATGGTAACTCAGGGTGATGTGGTGTAGTTTGACGTTTTACCAGTGACTTTTCACCTCTCTATCATTAAATAGGTAACATCAGTGGCTTACCACTTTAATAAACAAGATAAAGCCCTTTCTTTGAACAAGTGGCAGAGATGACTAAGTTATTTTGAACTGATAAGTTGGCCTGAATTCCCAGATACAGGACATGAGAAGTAATGAGTGTGGGTATATAATCCTAAGCAAAGTTTTAGGACCAGGTTTTGCAGGGCGTAATGTAACTCGTTTTGTGTTGGGCTGTGCTGCCGGGAGTGTGGGATTTTAGTTCCTGGACCAGGGATCGAACCTGTGCCCCCTGCAGTGGAAGCACGGAGTCTTGAGCACTGGACCGCTAGGGAAGTTCTTGTAGCTCGCTTTTTATATACAGTTGGCCCTTGAACAGCACAGGTTTGATCTTCATGGGTCCACTTATATATAGACTTTTTTCAACAAATACGCGTTGCTGTATTACATGATCCATGTTTGGTTGAATCAGTTGACGTGGAATCTTAGGTACAGAGGGCTGACTAAAGTATACTCGAATTTTCAGCAACATGGAGGTTGGCTGTTCAGGGGTCAACTTAGTCCTCTAAGGAAAGTTTGAGTGTAATATATCTCAAGTTCAGCCATTCCTTCCTCAAAAAGCTGAACTTAACATTTGTTTTGCCTCACCCAGTCTGCTAGTAGATGATGTCAGCTAGAGAGAGAAAACAGTTTGAACAGGTATGTAAATGTGGGTAAAATATGTAAGGCTGATAGGTGGTAGATCTTCTCACAGTTTTTTTTTTAAAACAAATTTGCATTTTTAAGATGTTGTTAGTGACCCAAATTATTGGTGTTCTGGTGCTGGGAGTACTGGTCTGGACATTGGCCAGACCTAAAATTTACTTGTCTTGGTTTCAATCGAACCTAATCACATTAAGTGGTATGAAAATTAGAAGAAACTCTAGGCATGGTCAGCTGTTTGCAAGTGTTCTTATTAGTTTGTTAATCTTTCACTTTTTTTTTTTTTCCCTAGATTTATTTTATTTATTTATTTATGGCTGTGTTGGGTCTTCGTTGCTGTGTGCGGGCTTTCTTTAGTTGCGGCGAGCACGGGCTACTCTTCATTGCGGTGCACAGGCTTCTCATTGCAGTGGCTTCTCTTGTTGCAGAGCATGGGCTCTAGGCACACGGGCTTCGGCAGTTGTGGCTTGCGGGCTGTGGAGCGCAGGCTCAGTAGTTGTGGCGCACGGGTTTAGTTGCTCTACGGCTTGTCGGTCTTCCTGGACCAGGGCTTGAACCCGTGTACCCTGCATTGGCAGGTGGATTCTTAACCGCTGCGCCACCAGGGAAGCCCTTTCACCTGTTCTTTTATGCCTATAAGCCAGATGGAAAATGTCTGAATTTCATTGGGGAAAATTTGAAACTTAAGGATTTTAGTTACTTTACTTTGACTTAGCAACCGCTAATTTCGGCAATAGCTTACAGTACTCTGAATTTGGAGGGAGCAAAATGTGAAAACTACTGATACCTAATGAAGGGATGGGACAGATGATTAGTGAAACTATTCTGTTGGTATTTGTACTTTTTTGGCTTTTCTTTTTTAAAGTTTTCATTCTCTTCTGGAATTGTGTTCTTCAAAATGTTCTTTCATTTGATTATGGCTGAGGTTTTGAGTTTGTCTTATCCAAGTGTTTTTGCATTTTATCACGTCTGCTTTTGCGTACTTGGTGTCATGTTCTCAGGAGCTTTAATTCCAGTGATGTCAAAAGGGAAGGAATGGGATCTGAATATTTAAGGTTAGAAAGGACTTCTGAAGTTTGTTAATCCTACAGTACTCTGAGCTTGTATTTCCCTTTTGGGTCACAAAACTTGGAACAGAATTTGGGTATTTGATTTTAGGGTAAGAACCCATTTATTGACTAGTTCAGAAATTGCTTTTTTATGCCTATCAGGCACTGGTCTAGAGATGCAAGGGCAAAAGGCAGTTTTGGTTCCTGCCTTTGTAGGGCTGTCATTGAATAAGTCTTTTATTTTTTAAACAAGTATCAAGTTGTAAGCTGGGAATAGGTGAGGCTTTTTGGGGGAGACTCCCACTTTGTCCTCCACGCAAGGCTTGATGATTCTGATAGTTTATGGTGGAAATGCTAGAGAAAGAGACCCCACTGGTGGTGGTTCATCTTTCTGCTCTCTGTATAGTTTGCCACGTTGGCTTTCTGAATTGCCTTCTGACCAGAATCCAGGTCACTGGGGAAGGCTAGGCTGTGCAAGGGGGGCACGCCTCCCCTCTGTGGGTGCCATTTCCCAGAGCTGTTGGAATGGTTTCTTCAGTTGTGTCAGCTTTGTAGATCATTTTTGTTTTATCTGTAAAGTTGAAGAGGGTCATAGGTTAGGAAGAACAAAAGAATAGTTAAAAAACTTGTTCTATCTGGGAGATAAAAGAATACCAACTTACTCCTAGGGTGTCCTGTGTTTTTGTTTTTTCCCCCGTCTCTTTACCACCTCTTCTCCCGTGACAAACTGAGGAAAGATTTGCTTTCCCCTCAACATCCCTAATGGTAATACTAGCAACAAAAGGTCTAATAAAGAGCACTGACTCTTCATTACTCCATCTCTGACTTCTTAGTACACACAGTACAGATGGGGAGTTGAGTTTATGTACGCAAAGGTTGACTGTTGCCTTCTGGGAGCCAGTGGGGGCAGGGAGGAAAATGCATTAAGTGGGAAGTCTTCCAAGGGGTGTTTCCATACCCCTATCATTGTGGTGTCGGGTCTACCCCTTTTTCTGCCTGCATGGTGGTGGCGAGGAGCTATGATTATGGTCCCCCTTTCCTGTTCTCCCATCTCTCTAGAAGGGTACAGGGGTCAAAAGCACAGAAACTTGTGACAGATTCTTTAACTTGAGCATTGCTGCTTGGGCCCAGACAGTACAAGAGCTCCAAAGAGGTGAGTTATTTGCACTTAGTTTTGCCACAGGGGTCTTGCTAGGTACATTGGTTTTGAGAGTCATAGACTCAGAATATGGCCTCTTGAGCACATTTCAGGCCTTTCTGGGACTAAAACTGCAAATCTGGAAATCTGCTTCTTTTGTTAAAGAAGGTGGAGTGTTCAATGGGTAACAAATACCTTGAGTTGCTCTCAAGAGGAGTATCAGATTAGATTCTTTTCCATAACTCCACTGTAGTATTGAACCAAAGCTTAGTAAAAATGGTTCTGAAGTATGGTTACTTATTTATTGGTTTCTTTTTGGCTGCTTGATAACCAATACTACATCTTTTAAGTTAATTGTAAGTCTTCATTTGCTACTATAAGATGATAAATTCTACCAGGGTAAGTTGTATCTTTCTCATAGGGTGTAAATCAGTCTCCAGGGTCTAGAGGTCTCGAAGGCATCTTCAAGTTTGTGGGAAATGAGTCAGTTGAAGGATTTGAGTGGTTGAGATGAATATACTAATGTTTAGAGTTATAAAATACTGAAATATGTTACCAACTGAGATTTGAGTTTTCTGGTTTGAAAAAAAACGGGGGGGGGGGTTTAAAGCCCACTAAGGGACTCGGTGGGCTTTCTGGAGGTTTCATTATATCTTGAAGAGAATGAAATACCCTAAGCCTCTTAGGTGCTGTTGGCTAGGAAGTTATTTAATCCAGTGGTAATTACATTGTTATATTAAATCTAGACTTTTTTTTTTTTTTTTTTTTTTTTTTTTTTTGCGGTACGCGGGCCTCTCACCGTTGTGGCCTCTCCCGCCGCGGAGCACAGGCTCCGGACACACAGGCCCAGCGGCCATGGCTCACGGGCCCAGCCGCTCCGCGGCATGTGGGATCCTCCAGGACCGGGGCACAAACCCGTGTCCCCTGCATCGGCAGGCGGACTCTCAACCACTGCGCCACCAGGGAAGCCCTAAATCTAGACTTTTGATAGTTGTTATTAATTTAATAAGCTTATACCTAAGTTTTGTTTACTATGTAGCCAGAGTTGGAATCCTCACTTTTCGATTCTGGATTATCGGGCTGCATTGCTTTCATGTTTTCTCATATAGGAGTGCCAGTGGTGCTGGGGCTCTGACCTGGCTCCATGGCTTGAGAACCTACTCTTAACATGGAAACTTAGTGACTTCTTGTGAATAGGACTTTTCACACAACATCTCACAACTATGTAATGTCCAAGACAGTTCTGTCCTATTTCTATACCCTGAGTCCTACATGGTCTCCTGAGTCCTGAATGGTCTCCCCAGTTAAAGTAGCAAAAATCGCCTCTGTTCTATGAGGCAAGCTCCACAGCTGATTCTCCCAGCAAAAATGAAGTGCCGTTATTATAGTTAGTCATGGCTCTTTGAAATCCCTTCCTGCTTATTGGTGCTGCCCGGTTCCTAATGACTTTATGGGTTACAGCCCTATCCAAAAGGTCCTTGCTAGTGATGGTTGCTGGCAGAATCATGTCCAAAATGGGAGCAGAGCTCAAAGGGGAACAATTCAGTACTTACGCTTGGAAGGCTTGATTTTCTCATAGCACCGAAAGATGGCAATGAGGAGAAGCCCTTCTCCAAGCTGGAAAATCATATAGAGGAGAGGAAAGAAGAAAAGTGGTCCAATGACTTCAGGGGGGAAGGTCACGTTGAGGATGGTGGAGCAGAGTTGAATATTTTGGCATCCAGTCTCCATGCTGACAGTGCGTCTGCACCTGTGTAGGTTAAAAAAACCACCCCGTGTGCCCTCAGAGAAGGGACGTGAGGGTGCAGCTTCACTTGCTCATCTCCTTTCTCCCAAATACTCTAAGAGAAACTGACAGTCCAACACAGGAAGATGAAAATGAGCCACGTGTGGAGTGCCCGGTTTTGAGAAAAGTCGAGTTGGCCCATCTCTTAAATCACCAATCCAGCCTTGTGGGAGATGGGGACTGTTAGGTTCCTGTTGGGGAGTTTTTATGAGGGAATTTTTGAGTCGCTTGGAAATCTACAATTTGTCACTTGTGGGATTATCAAAGTGAATTTTGGAGAAATGTCTGGCTGGAGGGATAAAAGGAAGATGGGAGCCAGAATCATTCATTGGCATATGTTGGGCTTACACATAATGGGACAGTTAGAATTTAAATGTAAAGTAGAAGATTGTCTAAATGTCTGGGAACCTTGCCCTGTGGTCCAGTTTCTGGCTTGGACATCTTTAACTCCAAAACACAATGATTAAATAAAAGTTTGGTTCCATTATCTGTCTTTGGAACACATTCTCGGTTTTGCTTTCCATTTTATGGATTAAAGAATGGAATGTTTGTTAACATTTAATACATTTTATTCACTGAAGTGCAGTTAGTATATTAAAATAGTTCTTTGCTAAAAAAAATCGCCAGCCGTGTCTCAGCACATTTACTATGAGGGAGACTACCGTGGGCGCTTGGTGCTGTGGCCATTTATCACGACCTGTATCATTCTGTCTTCGTGAAAATTCATGAGTGGTCATTGGCAGCCTCTTGACTACTATATCACCATGTGTTGCATCCTACAGTAATTTGTTCTTTATTAGCCTGGTTTTTGAAATGGATAATTATTTTAAAATTGTATTTTAAAAACAGCTCTTCGGGGCGTTGTGGTGCGAGGCCGGAGTGCAACTGTTTAGACCCCTGCGTAAACATCTGTCTGCCATGTGGCTGAAAATAGGAAATCTTGAAGTGGGGTACCACTCTGTATAGACAGGGTGCCTAGGGTGCCTGATGTGTCCACACCTGGCGCTCAAGCTGACTGTTCCCCTAAAGTAGCAGGTGTGTTTGTGAATTGGATTAGGCTCTAGCAGAGGTCCGCAACTACTTCAGCTCTGAGTGGCATTTAGCAGAGTTGCCACCCAAGGTGTTGTGTCAAGACTAAAACCTAGACAGAAAGGGAGGAGAAGTGGGAAAGGGATTGTCAGCGCTTGTCATGGCATGGAGCTACTCCACTGCCATTTGCCACCAGGGAGTTGGGCGGGAGGTGGAACCTAGGCTCTGGAGGGAGCACTTTGCCATGAACTACTGCCCTTTGGATGATTCGATGCCTTTGGTCTTTGTGTTTTGTTTCTGGATCTGTGTTATTCATTGAGTACCTTCCCTCCCCAGTATTTCTCAGTCCAGAGTTCATTGTTCAGTTGAGACATTTGAATATATTGCTTGAAAAATGCCTTCCCGAGATCATGGATCTTACCTTTTTCTGAGAGACAAGGATGAGCATGAGACCCGTGGGACAGTGGGACCTAAAATAATACCTACCGTCTGTTGAGGCGGAACAGAGCAGAGAGAACGTAGCCTAGCAGGAAGCCGATGAAAGGCATCAGGGAGGAGGTGGCCAGCAAGTGTGGTGTCATGACAAACAAAATGCTCTTGCCCACGTTGAGGACAGAGAGCACTACGACAGCCACACTGCACAAAAGCAGGAGGATCATCCCTCCCTGTGAATAAGGACAAGGAGGAAATGCAATTAGAAGGATACTGGGCATGTGGAAGAGCAGAGAGGGCTGGGGAAACACTGGTGGGTATTGGAGGTGGAAAACACTTTAATAAATGTATTCGAAGTGGGACGGAATGTGAAAGACCTTTATCTTTCATCTTTTTGGATTTCTTAAAGCTTCCTGGAGGTCATAGATCTGATTAACACGTTAGGAAGACTCAGCCAAGCACAGCTGATTGACATCTATGTATGGCAGGTTTTCAGTGAAGTGCTATGGCTCTGAAGGATGAGACTATTCAGTCCTCTGGCAAAGTGAATATTGTAAATGAAAGTTCTCCTTCAAAGTCTCTGAAGCCCGTCTACATACCCCTACAATACTGCCATTGCTGTGGTCATTTTGGAGCTCAGTAGAAGTTATTCTTAGAACCTGTCATACTTGTCTTGAATACCTCCATTACGGGTAGGGACTTCATCCATCCATTTTACGATGAATTTAACTTCTGGAAATTGCCAAAGTCACTTGAACCAAAGCTGGTTAAAGCAGGTAATGAAGTCAGGTAATGTGGTTTTAGATCCTAAATGATGTATAACTGTAAAGGGATGAGCCTACTTTCTTGAGTGACCTGCAGATTGGATGATAAGGGAGTTCCCAAAAGGAGTTTCAGAATGGCTCAGGCAATAATGGCATCATTAGAAGTAGTTCGGGTCCCCGTTGGTGGGAATGTGAATTGATACAGCTGCTGTGGAGAACGGTATGGAGGTTCCTTAAAAAACGAAAAATAGAACTACTATACGACCCAGCAATCTCACTACTGGGCATATACCCTGAGAAAACCATAATTCAAAAGGACACATGTACCCCAGTGTTCATTGCAGCACTATTTACAATAGCCAGGACATGGAAACAACCTAAATGTCCAACGACAGATGAATGGATAAAGAACATGTGGCACATATATACAATGGAATATTACTCAGCCATAAAAAGGAGCGAAATTGGGTCATCTGTAGCAACGTAGATGGACCTGGAGTCTGTCATACAGAGTAAAGTAAGCCGGAAAGAGGAAAATACCGTATAGTAACGCACGTATGTGGAATCTAGAAAAATGGTACAGATGAACCTATTTGCAGGGCAGGAATAGAGACGTAGACTAGAGACGGACATGTGGACTTGGGGGGAAGGGGAGGGTGGGACGGATTGGGAGATTAGGATTGACATATATACACTACCATGCGTAAGGCAGATAGCTAGCAGGAACAGGCTATAAAGCACAGGAAGCTCAGCTCGGTGCTCTGTGATGACCTAGATGGGTGGGATGGGGGGGTGGGAGGGAGGTCCAAGAGGGAGGGGATACAGGTATACATGTATAGCTGACTCATTTCATTGTACAGCAGAAACTAACACAACATTGCAAAGCAATTATACTCCAATTAAAAAAAAAAAAAGTGCAGGTCCACCCTGCCTCAGGTAAGTGCTGTGAAAGCAACTGTCATTGGGAACAATGGTATGTTTTTATATGTTTTAAAATACATTATTTTATAGTTAACATCTTACCATTTAAAATTTTTAATAGGCAGATTTATGAAATTAGAATGTTAAGATTTTTCAGCATGTAACAAGGATGCAAGCTTTCAAAGTGTGCTTACATGTCTGTACATTTTAGAGGATGACGCACTAAACTGATGAAATATACAAATACACCTAAGCCTCTGTCCCTCTTATCTTCTGAGTAAAAGGATATATAGCAAACTTTTCTTGAACTTACCGTGTTGTTTTGTAATGGTTATATGTTTTGGTTCCGTTTCCAGCTCATTTGCACATGTGGGCTTTTATATTTCCTACTACCATTTCTTAAAATTGTGGTGAAATACATATAACACAAAAGTTGCCATTTTAACCATTTTTGAGTGTATAATTCAGTGGCATTAATTACACTGCAGTGTTGTCCTAGCGACATTTTAACATTTATTTATATTGCTCTCATTTCAGCTGTACAGTTCTGCATTTCTGTGTTTTTAAGCCATGTTGCAACTGATAATGATCATATGAAACATCACCTGTACTGATGGTGGTCCTGTCCCAGGAAAGGAAGGCATCTCACCAGTAACAGCATGCTTCAGGTTTTATTGAAAGACTGATGAGCTGCTTGGTTTGCCCTTGCATTTTGAGTTAATTTCTGCCTTTTGGGTTTGTCGTCTACCTAATGTCCAGTTTTTGCCCCTATCAAAAGAGTGTAATGGATAACATAGGGTGTACTGGGCTACAGGGATTGTGAATGAATCCGGAAGCCCTCTTTCTCTGTGTGTATCTTTCTCTGTGTATCACTCTCATCCCCTCACTTTCGTTCTCCCAGTCTTGGGGCCTTTAGAGTGGTGAGCACAGACAATAGTGTGACCCAGGTGTGAAAGCCATCCTCAAGATGTGTAAACTGGTGAGCCTACAACCTCTCTTGAGTGAGGTTGACAACACAGGACCTGGCATATTAGAACCACTGACTAAATTGTAGCTCCTATTACTACTCATAGGGAAAGGAGAGGAATTTGACATCCCAAAGTTTTTTGTCACTCTCAGTCCTGCTATTTGTGGTGATCTCATGTCCATGACCTGTTGAGAAAAGAGGCCATAGGTGGGTGCTTCTTCATAGGTCACCGTGTTTTCTACTACCTGCACTGATTGAAGCTGTGATGAGTGTCCATTCATGGGTAGCCGACTCAGCTTGCCAGTGATCCAGGAGATAACCTGGCCCAGCTCTTCTTGCATCGGTGACCTAGGCAGGTTGAAGAATGACCTAACTAGTGAGATCCTTCCTCTTGTTTAGGGAGTTTGAAGAGTTACAGAGAGGGAAGCAAGAGCAGAGGCAAGTGTTAAAATTTTGACACGAAGGCCTGGGAGCAGCAGAAGCCACGAGTTGGCACAAGCTGTGAGATTCAGGAGAGTCCGGTCAGTTCATCCGTAGCAGCAGGTATGGGAAAAGCATAGGTAGAGTGGTTGAGTCAGTGACAGGGCGGGATCCTTATTGAAGAGTGATGGATGGCTTATGGTAAGAGTGGCTCTTAGACCATATGTCATGCTCAGGTTCACCAACTTTCTAACCACGTAAGCTTGAATAAACCCTTGCATGGGTAAGTTAAAGTATTACTTGAATTGCCTTTCCAAATGGGGCATCCCTGAAATTGTATCTTGGCGTGTTTAAATGTGACCTCCTTCTAGGGAATGTAACTGGTTGAGCAGAGTTTGAGCAGATAACCCTAACCTTCTGCCAGAGCCAGTTACCAGAAGTTGGATAATTTTGATTTGAAAGTCTCTAGGAGTGTTAGGTGTGCAAAGAGGCTGGGACAATTGTTTGCTCATTTTCCAGCTTGTAACTCACTACATTATGAAACGGGGAGATTGAGGATGAGCACAGTCCTCAAAGAAATGTAACACGAGGAAACTTCAGCGTTTGCATCTTGACCACTTGTTTTTCTCTGCATCCTCACAGGAGTGATTCCTGTTTGGGAGTAATTGATAAACGGAGCTGTTGCCCTTCTGCTTGTCTAACCTTGGAGGTTTGGCAGCAAAGTGTCCCAAGATACACCTGCACTTTATGTGATTCTTTGTTACTGACCTCTGTCTTTCCAGCCCAAGTATATCTCAGCCCTTTGAATGTTCTCCGGGGCCTTTTTTTTTTTCTGCGGTACGCGGGCCTCTCACCGCTGTGGCCTCTCCCGTTGCGGAGCACAGGCTCCGGACGCGCGGGCTCAGCGGCCATGGCTCATGGGCCCAGCCGCTTCGTGGCATGTGGGATCCTCCCGGACTGGGGCACGAACCCATGTCCCCTGCATTGGCAGGCGGACTCTCAAGCACTGCGCCACCAGGGAAGCCCCTCTGGGGTCATTTTGACTCCATTTTTTGCTGTGGAATTGAGTCATGGATGTGTAACACAAGAGGAACAGGAGGAGAAAGAGAATAAGGCAGGAGACTGAACTTCATCTTGAAGGGCTTTATCACTTTAAGATCTGAGATTCTTTTTGCATCCTCAGAAGAACACTTTTTTTTTTAATTGAAGTGTAGTTGATTTACAATGTTGTGTTAATTTCTGCCATACAGCAAAGTGACTCAGTTATACATGTATATATTTCATATTCTTTTCCATTATGGTTTATCACGGGATATTGAATATAGTTCCGTGTGCTATACAGTAGGACCTTGTTGTCCATCCATTCTATATATAATAGTTTGCATCTGCTAACCCCTAACTTCCACTCCATCCCTTCCCTACCCCCTGCCCCCAGCAACCACAAGTCTTTTCTTTACATCTTGAGTCTGTTTCATAGATAAGTTCATTTATGTCTTATTTTAGATATCACATATGAGTGATGTCATATGGTATTTGTCTTTCTCTCTCTGACTTACTTCACTTAGTAGGATAATCGCTAGGTCCATCCACGTTGTGCAGATGTCATTTCATTCTTTTTTAAGGCTGAGTAGTATTCCATCGTATATATGTACCACATATTTGTATTTGTCTTTCTCAGAAGAACACTTTATTCTGAGGTAAGCAGACATGTTCTTATATCAGTTGCACTTGGGTTTCTAGTCTTTGGTTTCACCTATAAAGTGGAGGGGGGCAGAGCTGCTTTAAGTGATCTCAGGAGTCACTTCACATTTTTATGTTCTGTGATTTATTTTTCTTTATTCCTGTATCCCACAAACTATCTTGAGTAACTGAAATGATAGACACATGTTTCTGGTTTTTTGTTTGTTTTTTTTGCTAATGTGTGGGAGAGCCAGGACTTGCCCTTTATTCCTCTGTTTATTCTCAGGTATTAGCTGTGCGTGTTGAGAATTCAGTGTTGAGGCACAGCCATAACATGTTGCTTCTTGCAGGTGGGTGGGGAATAAAAACGGAGTGGGTATTTATAATACAGTATGATACATGTTGTTGCAATGGTGTTGGGTGATATGGGAGCAAGTAGCACAAGCATCCTGCCCAGGCTTGTGGCTTAAGGAAAACTTCGTAGAGGAGGTGCTAATTGTGTTGAGATTTGAAGGGTGAGTAGGAGTGAGTCCAGTGGGGCATGTGCAAAGAAGAGAGCTGACACTGGAGAGGTTGGCTGAGACCAAATCAAGAAAGGGCTGAGGAGCCACATGACTCCTGGGGGAGTTTAAAGAACCAGTGAAGGCCTTTAAGCAGTGGAGTGACATGATAGTTTCTTTCCAGACTCAGGTGAAAACTGGGTCAGGGAGCCAGGTTAGAAGGCTGAGTTGTCTAGTGAGAGAGGAGAGTGCCTGAAAGAAGACAGTAGGCACAGGGATGGAGAGACATGGGTTCAAGCAAAAGAAGGCAGAATTGACGATCCCTGATTCGTGTGAGTGGGGAGGGAGAGGATGTGGAGAATGACTGTCTGGTTTCCGGCTCAGGCAGTGGGGCACGTTGAATGCCATTCATTGAGATAATCACACAGTGGGAGGAGGGGAAGAGCAGGCTTAAGGAGGTGGTTTAAATTTAAGACATACTGAATTTTAAATGCCTGAGGCATATTCAGGTAGAAAGATTTGGCAGTTAATAAATGGATTCAGGAGTCAGGAGAGAGATGAGAGCTGAAGATACTGTTCTGACAGTCATCAGCTTGTAGATGGCTGTTGAGATGGACCAGATCTCGTGGTGGGGAGGTCCTGGGCTTAGGGAAGAAAAACAAGAAAAGCAGAAAGCTTGGGCTGAATGCAGAGAAGTAACTTTTACCAGAAGAACTCACAAGGGAGTCTGAAAAGCAGTGCCAAAGACGTGGTAGGAAAGCAGGTGCCCTGCCACTGAAGCTGAGGAAGACGATTTTTGAGAAGGAGGCAGTGGTCAGCCATACCAACAGCTGCTAAAAGAAGAGTTGAGACATGTCCATTGGATTTGGTGAAGAAAGTGGAGCAGGTGGTCATCAAGATGCTGAGTGAATCGGAGGCCAAGGAGTAGAGACTGTTGAGGCCTGGCCACTGGAGAACTGTCCTGCGGGCCAGTGTGGTGAGAGTGGAAGGTGGGTGGGGGCAACAGGTGACTCCCAGGAGCACGGCTCGGAAGGGGAGGAAAGAGAGGTGTTGGCTGGAGCGGGAAGTAGAGTTCCGTGACTCTACTTAGTAAAAAAAAAAAAAAAAGAGAGATGTGAACCAGTATCAACGTTGGTTGTGAAGAACTAATATGGAGACGTTCTAGAAATGAGAGCGACGGGGAGGAGGCTATGGAGGTAGAGGACATGATCAATAAAAGGAGATTTCTGAGAAGTAAGGGTGGAGAGAATGGAAGATGCCATCCAGAGCAGAGTGGGGTGATGAGCCATTTGGCAGGAGGAGGAATGACTTCACATCTTCAACAGGTGGGGACTGTGGCCATGGTATTAGGACTACACCGGGACAAGGGCAAAAACTACCCTTGAACAATGGTAGTGTGAAAACCAAAAGACCCTGGAAACCTGACCAAACCTCTTTGTTCCAGGCCCAAAGCTGCTGGAAGCCTTGGGCCTCCAAGTAGTATGCCCTGTAGCCCGGCCTAAAGGCATAGATCCAGGGGTGGGGACAACAACACGCCTTCTGGAGGCGAGTTTTTCCTGAGGACGGGGATGGAGCCTGGGATCCTGGGCTGAGCAGGGAGCCAGAGGAGAGACTGATGGGAACTGAGCTCCAAGGTCACAAGAGTTGGTAGAGGAACCACTCACTCTACAAGTCTGATTTTTCCAAAGGCAGGGCAGTGGTGTGATGCCCTCATAGCACACTCCTACACCTGCTGGGGCCATCTCACTCCACTTTTCTCCCATCCCACTCCTAAAGTGATACAAGTGTGCCTACCACCTCTCCCCCTGGCCTCCTCCCCTCTGGCTTCTCATCCAGTTAGCCATGTTTGCCCGTGGTCTCCCTTGGAACTCCTCTATTCAGGCATCTCCCTAGGCTTACCCAAATCCAACCCTTTCTTCATGGTCTGGCTGAAACCATGCCCCCTCCTTCCATCCTCTAGGGACGCCTTTCTTGACCGCCTGGCCCTCACTAACCTCACCTCCTTACATTCTGCCAATACCTGATTGTACATTGTGTTGGATCTTGTTTCTCATCTATTACTGACTTTCTGCAAACAAACTTCGAGGACAGTGGCTCCTCAGAGAGTGTAGCATAAAACTTAGCAGCTACTAGGTACATGATAAAAGTTTAATTTTATTATTAAAATAATGATTATACCTTATAGTTGTGTGTGGTATTTTACTGTTTTTCTCCTAACTTCAAAAATATTCTCATGTACATTACAATCCCATGAAGTAGGTTGTACCAATAGCAGCAGACTTCTTTTGTCTTTTTTAAACAAGGAAGGAAACTGACACAGAAAAAGCCCAGATGACTTGCCTCAAGCCATTCACTGCGATGGTGGTGGTGTTCTCGCTGCCTGTCCAGGCGCCCAGGTTCTTACCTTGGTGACATAACGTACGTATTGTGGCCATTTGGATTTGAGGATGATGCCCATGGTGCAAGGAATGAGAATCAGGATCAGTGATATCATGATGTTGCCATAGGGCACCTTGTCCTTCAGGGTCCCATCATAGATGCCCCTGGAGTAAATGTACAGGAGGAGGGGCATCATGCCCAGGGCAAAGAAGGTAGAGCAGGTGGTCATCACGATGCTGGGTGGGAGACATAGGAAGAGTGCAGAGAGAGAGAGAGCCCGTTAATACAGGCACAACCTCATTTTATTGTGTTTTGCAGCTGTGTTTTTTTTTTTTTTTTTTTTTACAAAGTAAGGGTTTGTGGCAACCCTGCATCAAGCAAGTCTATCGGTGCTATTTTTCCAACAGTATTTGCTCACTTCATGTCTCTGTCACATTTTAGTAAGTCTCGCAATATTTCAAACTTTTTCGTTATATTATGGTGATTTTTGATGTTACTATTGTAATTGTTTTGGGGCACTGCGAATCCCGCCCATGTAGGACGGTAAACGTAAAGGATATAAATGTTGTATGTGTTCTGACTGCTCCACCAACTGGCTGTTCCCCCTTCTCTGTCTCCCCTGGGGCCTCCCTATTCCCTGAGACACAACAACATTGAAATTAGACCAGTTACTAACCCTACAATGGTCTCTAAGTGTTCAAGTGAAAGGGAGAGTCACATGTCTCTCATGTTTTTAAATCAAAAGCTAGAAATGATTACACTTAGTGAGGAAGGCCTGTGGAAAGCCCAGATAGACTGAAAGCTAGGCCTCTTTCCCCAAACATTTAGCCAAGTTGTAAATGCAAAGGAAAAGTTCTTGGAGGAAATTAAAAGTGCTACCCTAGTGAACACTCGAATGATAAGAAAGCAAAAAAGCCTTAGTCCTGATACAGAGAAAGTTTGAGTGGTCTGGAGAGAAGATCAAACCAGCCACAACATACACTTAAGCCAAAGACTAATCCAGAGCAAGGCTCGAGCTCTCTTCAATTCTAGGAAGGCTGAGAGAGGTGAGGAGCCTGCAGAATAAAAGTTTGAAGCTAGCAGAGGTTGGTTCATGAGGTTTAAGGAAAGACATCATCTCCACAACATGAAAGTGCAAGGTGAAGCATCAAGTGCTGATGTAGAAGCTGCAAGTTATCCAGAAGATCTAGCTAAGATCATCAGTGAAGGTGGCTCCACTAAACAACAGATTTTCAGTGTAGACGAAACAGTGTTCTACTGGAAGAAGATGCCATCTAGGACTTTCATAGCAAGAGAGGAGAAGTCAATGCCTGGCTTCAAAGCTTCAAAGGACAGGCTGATTGTCTTGTTAGGGGCTAATGCAGCTGGTGACTTTAAGTTGAAGCCAGTGCTTATTCCAAAAATCCTAGGGCCCTTAAGAATTATGCTAAATCTACTCTGTGCTCTATAAATGGAGCAACAAATCCTGGATGACAGCACATCGTTTACAACTTGGTTTACTGAATACTTCAAGTTCACTGTTGAGACCTACTGCTCAGAAAAAAGATTCCTTTCAAAATGTTACTGCTTATTGAAAATGCACCTGGTCACTCAAGATGTACAAAGAGATTCATGTTGTTTCATGCCTACTAATACAAAATCCATTCTGCAGCCCATGGATCAAGGAGTAATTTTGGCTTTCAAGTCTTTCCATTTAAGAAATACATTTTGTAAGGCTATAGCTGCCATAGGTGGATCCGTGCAAAGTTAGTTGAAAACCTTCTGGAAAGGATTCACTATTCTAGATGCAATTAAGAACATTTGTGATTCGTGGAAAGAAGTCAGAATATCAACATTAACAGGAGTTTAAAAGAAGTTGATTTCAACTCTCAGGGATGACTTTGAGCAGTTCAGTGGAGGAAGTAACTGAAGATGTGGCAAAAATAGCGAGAGAGCTAGAAGTGGCGCCTGAAGATGGGACTGAATTGCTGCCATCTCCTGCTAAAACTTGAATGGATGAGGAGTGCTTCTTACAGATGAGCAAAGAAAGTGGTTTCTTGAGAAGGAATCTACTCCTGGTGAAGATGCTGTGAAGATTGTGGAAATGACAACAAAGCATTTAGAATATTACATAAACTTAGTTGATAAAGTGGTGGCAGGGTTTGAAAGGATTGACTTCAATTTTGAAAGAAGTCCTATTCTGGGTAAAATGCTATCAAATGGCAAAATCATTCATGAAAGGAAGATTCAGTCTTGTCTTATTTTCAGAAATGGCCACGGCCACCCCAGCCTTCAGCATCCACGACCCTGATCAGTCAGCAGCCATCAGCATGGAGGCAAAACCCTCTACCAGCAAAAATTACAACTTGCTGAAGGCTCAGATGATGGTTAGCATCTTCTAGCAATAGAGTATTTTTAAATTAAGGTATGTAAATTTTTTTAGACACAATGCTATTGCACACTCAGTAGACCACAGTATAGTTTAAACATAACTTTTATATGCCCTGGGAAACCAAAAAATCCACGTGACTCACTTTATTGTGATATTCTGCTTCATTGCAGTGGTCTGGAATTGAACCTGCAGTATCTCCAAGGTATGCCTGTACAGACTACTTTGTGGAGTGCCTGCTTTGTGCCAGGCATTGTGCTAAGAACCTTACATACATTGCTTTATTTCCTTTTCCCAGTAGCTTAGGAGGTAAGTATACTATCTCCTTTTTGCTATTGAGGAAGCTGGGGACTTGAAGAGTTGTGACTTGCCCAGGATCACACAGATAGGAAGGCTGAGGCAGGATTTGAACCCAGGTCTGTCCAACTGCTTCAGTCCCTGTGTGCTTCACTGTGGAAAGAGCCATTCTGATCTCCTCTGTAGTAGAACTCTCTATACTTGACATAGCACAGCCCATTTTGAAGAAAGCTGTGTGAGCCCATCACTCTGGCTATAGCCCATTGGAACATAGAATAACACCTGACCTACTAAGTTGCTAAGTGCCTGCCTTAGAGCCTAGGGGATGGCTGGACATAGTGATTCTGTCTAACTAAGATAACAAGGATTAAGTACATCAAGAGCATTTTCTCACTTGGGGAATTTGAATGTGTACACAGTAATAGAGCACTTGGTTTTGGAGAGGCATGGGAGGCATGTTCAGGCAAAACCCAAAAAACATGCAAAGAAAAAGCAGTAAACAGAGGCCATGATTAGGAGGACTGTAAACAATAGCAGCAAAGCAGTAAGAACAGAATAATGGAAGGACCACAATGGTGGAGCTGTAGAGGAGGCAGCAATAGTTACCCATTGTTGAGTAAGTGACAAGATAATCTGGTCATCAGACCTGTTTTTTATCTTGAATAATATTCTGGTCCCCAACACCGATATTCTCATGTTCTTTACTTTCTGGTTTATCCTTAACATTATTTAAGAGAAATTGAGTGTGAGTCTCAGATCCTGAAAAATAGCGTACCTTCCCAGCTCTCATCTGTATCCTAACTGTCCTAAATGTCCTATTACCATCTCCATTTGGAATTTCATACATGTTAATCCCAGGACCCTGTGTAGGAAGAGGCCTTCCAGAAAGACCAACCAAGAGAAGAAGCTGCTAGGGAACCTTCCTGGGTTTGTAGACATTCACCTTACAATATATGCTCTGGCTTCCATTCTAGTGGGAAGGTTGGGGACGAGGGCTTGACAAGACCGCAGGAAAACCACACTAAGTGTGTGTCCCTCCTCCCTATAGCCCTATTCACTATCTACACCTCTTCATTGTTTCCGTAGAGGTCAAATATGGCTTAAATGAATATCAACTACATCCTAGTCCAAAGGGTCCGGAGTATAGCCATCAAGAACACAGAGTTATCATATGTCCCAGTGACTCTACTCCTAGGTATATACCCACGAGAATTGACAGCATATGTTTACACAAATACTTGTATACAAACGTTCATAGCATTATTTATAATAGCTAAAAAATGGAAAACAAAATATCAACGGATAAGCAAAATATGGTGTATTCATGTAATTCAATATTCTTCAGCCATAAAAAGCAATGAAGTACTGCTATATACTATCACAAAGATGAACCTTGAAAACATTATGGTAAGTGAAAGAATCAGAAACATAAAAGGCTAGATATTATATGATTCCATTTACCTGAAATCTATAGAGACAGAAAGTAGATTAGTGGTTGCCAGGGGCTGGAGTGAGAGAGGAATGGGAGTGACTGACTGCTAATTGGTATAGGGTTTCATTTGGGGATGATTAAAATGTTCTGGAATTAGATACTGGTGGTAGTTGTACAACCTTGTGAATATACTATAAACTACTGACATATACTTTAAAAAGGTGAATTTTATGGTATGTAAATTATATCTCAAAAATTAATTTTAAAAATCTAGGGAGCAGCTAAATTAATTCTTAGAGGAAAATTTATAGCCTGAAATGTTTATATAGGAAAAGAAAGATTAAAAATTAATGAGCTAAGCATTTCACTCAAGAATTGAAAAGAAAAACAAAGTAAACCTAATGAAAGCAGGACAAAGAAAATATTAAAGACGAGAGAGTAAACTTTAAAAATTCTATAAATTAACTGAGAATCAATTAAACCAAGAGCAAGTTCTTTGCAAAGTCTAATAAAATAGACACTGCTGGTGAGACTAACCAAGCAAAAGGAAAGAGGGCACAAATTGATGTTATGAATGCAAAAGGAAACATAATTTCAGATACAATAAAGATTTTAGAGAGTCATAGAAGAAATCAAGGACAGTCTTATACTTTCATTTTTCTATTCAGATTGAATGGACAATTTCCTGGGAAATATAATCTACAAAAACTAACTCAAAATGAAGCTGAAAACCTGAATCAACTTAGAATCACTAAAGACATTTAATCAGTAGTTTGAAACCTGTCATCCAACCCCCACACGATGTACATATGGTTTTACAGTAGAGTTCTACTAAACATTCAAAGTACAGATAGCCTCAGTATTATATAGAGAGCAAAAAAAGTGGAAACATGTCCCAAATTATTATATATGAATAATGAAATTTTACAACCAAAGGTAGAAAATCACATTATGAGAAAGGAAAATTAGGGTCCAGTCTCATTTATGAACACAGAAGCAAAAGTCATAAATAAAATGTTACCAAATGAATCTAGCCATGCCTTTAAAAAATAATGCAATGAACAAAATAGGTTTATCCCAGCAATATAAAAATGGTTTAACATTAGACAATCTACTGATATATATCACTGTATTATCAGATTAAAGAAAAAATGGTATCATAGATGCAGAAAAGTGCCATTCAACAAAATTCAATGTTCATGCATGATAAAAATTAGTACACTAGCAACAGAATGGAAATTCCTTAACCTGAAAAGGGTTAATCTGTCAAAAATCTACAGGAAATAGTAAACCTAATGGCGAAAAATTAGAGGAATAAAGCAAGGATACCTGTTCCCATCACATCACCTACTGTAAATTATACTATATAGGTCTTTGCTAGCACAGCAAAACAAGAAGTAGAAAAAACATGGATGGGAAAGGAAGAAACTAAACTTGCATTATATGCCAATGATAGGACTGTCCACAGAGGAAATCCAAGTGAATTTCCATTACAACTAGTAAATAAGAGAATCCATGAAATTTTGATTACATTAGCAATAAAAAAATCAAGTTCTGATATACCAGAAAAATAATTAGCAAATGAATTTTTTAAAAAGATACCATTTATAATATTCATAAAAATGATAAAATATTTAGAAATAAATCTAAAAGAGATATGCAAGATCTTTATGAAAGAAGTTATAAAACTTCATAGGTATAAAATAATGATTAATAAAAGAAAATCTGTACCATTTTCATTTTCATGGATGGGAAGATTCAGTATTATAAAGATAGCCTCTAAATTTATCCATAAATTTAAAGCAAATTTAACCGAAATTCCAGAAATAGTTTTTGTAGATGTGAGACTTAATCCCAAAATTCAAGTGAAAGAGTAAAGGGCCAAGAATAGCTAATGTAATTTTCAAGAACAACAAGGTAGGGCAGCTTTCAGATATCAAGATTTATTAAAAGGCTGTAATTAAGAAAGTGTGATATTGGCTCAAGGATAGAGACATAGAACAATAGAACAGAAGGGAGATCCCAGACACAAACTTATGCTTATTTGTGAATTTGGTCAACGAGAGAGATGGAATTAAAAGTTGATGGAGAAAAATTCACTCAGTGGTCCTGGGAATTTTCTCTATTCATATGGAAAAGATAAAATTAGATCACAGCATACGTAATAATAAATTCTAGGTTGATCAAAGATCTCCATGTGAAAAGCAAAACTGTAAAACTTTTCAAACATAGGTGAATATCTTTATGACCTTCAAGGCAGTAAAGGATTCCTTAAAGAAACCCCCAAAACATAAAGTGCCAAGGAAAAATATTCGTATAGTTGGTTAAGTTAAAATAAGCATTCTGTTTTATAAGACATCATTATCAAAATGTAAGGATAACCCCAAAACTGTGAGTAGACTGTTGCAACATGTAAAAACAACAAATAACTGTAAATTAATGAGAAGAAAACAGCATGGTCCCATGGAAAAATAGGCAAAGGGCATTATTTTCAGAAGAGGACACCCAAATGGCCAACAGTATTTGAAAAGTTGCTAGACCTCCCGCGAAATTAAATTTAAAACCACCGTGACTCATTTCACTCTCACCAGGTGACAAAATTTAGAAGTCTGACAATTCCGAATACAGATGAAGACATGGAACAACAGTCTTCATACACTGCCCTGGGAAGTGTGAATGGAATAACTACTTTGGAGACTTGTTAGCTGCAGATGTGTGAACCTCAAGACCCGGCACTCCTGCGTACATTATGTGTTCTCTCACATGTGAGCACAGGGGGAGCATGCATAGGACTTGCTCATGCAACAAAACATGAAATCCATGTAAATGTCTGACAACAGGAGAACGGATAAATGCAAGCAAACTATACTGCAGTTCAAATGCATGAAGTAGCTCTTTTATTTATATACCTATTATCTCAGAAAAGCAAGCTGTCAAATGATATGGGCAGTATGATACCACTGATATAAAATTTAAAACCATGTAAATGCAACAGTGTATCTTGTTGATGGATATATACCTATGTAGTAATAGTGTAAAAGGGTCTGTGGAAGTGCTGAAAGGCAAATCCTGGGAGGTGCTCCCTTCAGGGTGGGTAGAGGGGAATGAGATTGGGAAGGGCATACAGGGGGCTACAGTGCTAGCTATTGATTTCTTCTTAGGAGAAGAGCCGCACAAAACTTGTGTGCTTGTTCTGATGTCCTTGAACGGAGGAGTCATGCTTACTTTGGCTTGGCATGTCGGGAGCTTTGGAATTTGCTCTGAGACTTGGTGAGCCTCATGCACTGAGGTGTGTGGGAGCCATGCTCCCAGACCCCCGAACCTCCTCCGCATGTGTGAGTGCTGGGCACTGGTCCTAACTTTCTGGTATCTGTGACTGTCATGATCCTGTTACCCTGAAGGATAGGGATGGGAGGCAACTTCCTGACTCTAGCTCTGAGATTGGAATCTGTTCCATAGTAACATTGTGGACCTGGATGCTTCTCAGGGGTCCAGGGACCAGGGAGAAAGGAGCACATTTGGTTTTTTCTTTACCCTTCCTGCTTAAGTTCCTGGAGCTCTGCATACAGCCTGCTTTGGGGCATCGGTACACCCTGCTTGAGGAACAGTTTTTGAACTCCTGTCAATAGAGGCACTGGAGGCGGAAGCTGAGAGAGTTGTGAGGGGACCCATTAGAGACTCTGTGGTGAAGTGGGAAACTTCTGGGAACCAGAGTAGCTTCTGTCTCTTCCTGCTTAGTCTCCCTCTGTCATGGTGGGGAGAGCTGTGGGAATCCTTGGGTTTTCCCCTCAGCCATTGGCTCTGGTCTCAGCTGTGAGCTGGCTGGAGGGGAGAGGGGGAGCAGGTGAACTGGAGGCAGAGGTGGCCATCAAAGGGGCCCAGTTCCTTCTGGCACTCTCTCCTCTGTCCCTGATGAGGGCACTTTCTCTTTCTCTTGTGGGACACCTGCCTTTTTTGGAGCATGTCTAGCAGCATCCTTGAGGAAGGAGCTGCTGGGCCTGGCTGCCTTGAGAGGTCCACCTTGCAGCCCATCCTCCTTGAATGTGCCCGACGCCCTGTGATGGCCGCTTCCCCAGCCTCACTCCAGCTGTGAGGCAGAATGACTGGGAAGAGAGAGCCCAGGAATGGCTCCAGACACAACTGGCCCACAGATTCTCGGGAAGCCTCTGGAAAGTCTCTGGACTTCCGCTTCCTCATGTGTAAAGTGGAATAGGTGTCTTAACATTCCTTTCTGCTCTAGATGGGAAATCGCGTGGTGTTGTACACAGATCTCAAACCCATAGCTTCTGTGTAACATCTGGGCCTCTGTCATGTCCTGTTTGGCTTGCACAGTGTTTTAAAAACTTGGAGCGAGTTACCAATAATTAAAAATTTGGAGATTTCACATAAAAAGGGGGACTCCATCTCCTCCTGAAAAGCAGGGAGCTGTGCAGGCACTGAATCCCCGTTCCCACAACACCCATGGCAGAGATGCATGGCATCTGCCCCGTGTAGGGCGGCCCGTGTCTCCGAGGCTGGCGGTCACCCTCCAGGCCCTCAGTTCATTTATGTACACACCCGACCCTGAAGACAGCACAGGCTTTGGAGCCTTCAGACCTTGGACAAATGTATTAACCTCTCTAAGTCTCAGTTTCCTCATCTCTAGAATGGGGCTCTTTACGGCACCTCCTCATGGGAAGCTGTGAGAGGATCCCATGTAAAGTGCTTGGCCCGGTGCCTGGCTGTCTTTTATTATCAGCACCATTCTCATTATTATAATACATGTAACAAGTTGTCCCAGATGAAGAACTCAATTTGGAATTTGAGGTCTGGCGGCACGTGATGGTGGAGGATATGATTCACGCTCCTCCAGTGGGGTCAGAAGCCTGGTTTAACGTGCGGGGGAGGTTTGTCTGCGGGTAGGGGTGTTATGCTAGAAGGTGGCCGTCCCGGCAGAGCATTGTCTCTTGAGGGTCTAGGTGGAAGTGACAGTTCCCAGGTGCCCAGACCAGGAGGCCTAGCAGGAGAGCATGAGTCACTGGAGGCTCTGCCGGAGGAGGCCTAGAGCCTCAGAAACGCAGGTGTTTCAGAAGAGACCTCATTGGCACCCACTGGCTCAAAAGGCTGGGACATCTGGTCACTCACACTTAGAGGCTCCCCCATGATATTTTACGCTGTCCCACCCAGCGCTGCCGCTTCTACAGAGCCACGAAGCCCTGAGTACCCCTTTCCTCACCTGCAGCCCTTCTACAACAGAATTAAGGTGTAGTCCAGGTTTCTCTGTCCAAGACACAGAGGCTGCAACGGGCCTTGTTCACAGGCTAAATCAAGACCAGGAGCTTGTTTTGCAGCAGGAAGGACTTGGATTAGATAGAGGGAAGAATTTCCTCACAGTGAGGTGGTCGAACATGGATATGTTCCCATGGGAGACTGTACAAGCCAAGCTCTCTCTCCATCGACCACCTCAGTAAGGGTCAAATCATATGGGTAGAGAGTCCAGAGCTTCTCAGATGGCAGGTCCAGGGAACCCCCAATGATCACTATCATTTTTTCATCTAATAATCAACCCCAGCGTCGCTTGGCATCTCCAGAAGGAGGCTTCCGTACCTGGCTAGTTTCCTTAGTAAATTTCAGCCAGGGACAGGATACTGACAGGCACAAGCAGATGGAAGCATGGAAGAGTGGATCGAACCAGAAGAGACCGGCTTGAGACGGAGGCTTAGATAAAAGCAAGAGCTTTTATGCTGGTGAGTTTTCTTTAGCCAGCAGGGGCTGCTGTTGCAGCTGGAGCAGGCCTGACTCGGCCTCACCCTGGGAGGCATTCCAGACCAGAGTCCCACCTGTTTGGAAGGACGGGTGTTCAACCAGCCCCTGCAGGAGGGAGCCCTCGCTGATTTCTGCTGTGATGAGCTGGGTGGGGTTGCTGCTATTTCCCTCCTACCACTTTGGCCGAGGCGAGGCCCATCATGACTTGGGACCCCGACCTGGTCCTGGGAAACTCTAGGATCTACCTGGCTGTGTCTTTGCATCGAAGTGTTCCTGCGTCTGATGGGCGGATGGGGGAAGTTCAGAGAAGACAGCCCAGACAGCTGGGGGGAATCTTTGGAAGTTCCTTCTTGCTCTGCAGGAATTGGAGGTGCTCTTTGATTCCGAGCCACCTTGATCTCCCTGGAGATCTTTGAAACTAACCTGCACTCCCTTTCATATCTCTGGCCTCAAAGCAGACAACTTGCCCCACCTGACAGACAGGTAAAAGTTCTCCAGAGGTTCCTTTGCTTTAAGTCAGTGCAGTACTCCTTCAAGACAATCCTTGTGCCCCACTCGAGACAACTCTGGGAGTAAGGGGGCTCTCCAGGGTGCCCCTGGACCAGCCGGGCCCCTTTGGCTTGGTGCTTAAACCAAGATGTACCCCAGGTCCTGTCCCCAGCCCAGCATGAGCTCTTGACCATCAATGCCTGCCGCCCCCTGCCCTAGCACCCACCCAGCCCCCACTCACTCACGCTTCTGGCTTTAGCCCCCCTCTTCGCCTTGATTGTGATCTCCCATGCCGCCGCTGTCCCCACATTGCTCCTTCTTCAGCCCCCCGTCCTACCTGAGGTTCATGTCCCCTTTCATGGCCAGAGTGAAGACGTTGGAGAGGCTCCCCCCCGGCGAGCAGCCGCAGATCAGGATGGCCAGTGCCTCGACGTTGTTCAGCTGGAAGACCTTGCCCAGTGCAAAGGCAGTGAGGGGCATGATGCCGTACTGCGCCACCAGGGCGATGGCCAGCCCCTTAGGCTTCCAGAAGTGCACCTTGATCTTGCTGAACTCCATGGTACAGCCCAGCGAGAGCATGATGGTTAACAGTATGATCACCAGGATGACGCTCAGCGCCCAGTCGGTGGGCCGCTTGCCAAAGTTGTGCGGCAGGGAGAAGTTGAACTGGGCAGATTCATTGAGGGCCTCCATCCTCCTGGACAGCAGCGGTGGAGAAAAGGCTGAAGACCCAGCACGCCCCTTGCTCGCCTGCTGACTCCCTGCCCTGCCCAGTCCTTGCTGAGTGCCTTCCTCAATCACCTCCCAGGGCAGGGAGCTTCAGGACAAAACGTAGATCTGAGCAAACAGAAGGATTATGCAACTGGCTGTGCTTTCTCTGGCTTTGGCCCCAAAGGAGAGAAAGCCCAGAGCCTTATCTGCAGGGCTGTTCCGGCCTCTCCTGAGCTCCTCAGCCTCTGCTGTCTTCCTGGGTGTCACTCACACCCCTCCCTCACCTCTTGGCTGCTTCTGGGACAAGAGGGCTTGTATCCCCCCACCCCCTGCTGAGCACGCCCACAGGCATTCTGTTTCTTGGAACCAATCCAGGTCCAGCCCCTCTCGTCCTCTGCTCAGCCCCTGAGGCCTCAGTTTCTCATTCAGGGGAAGGTGTCTCCCCATGCCCAGGCGGTCACGCGCATCTTCCCCCAAACCCCAGGGAGTGACAAGAGTTGAGTTTTACCTTTCCTTCCTGGAAAGGGGGGTGTGGGACAGGGTAGGGGCAGGTGAGTTGCTGGCTTCCAGGAGAAGTTGTGTCCATGACCCTTGTCCTGGAAAAGGAGAGGTGCCTGTGTCCTTCTCATTGTGCTGGGAAAACTTGGTCCTATCCCCAGACCTGACGGCACGGATCATGCTCCCACACACACCTAACTCCAGGGAAGAGCCTGCTGCGCTGGCTGAGGGGCTCTCGGGAAGACTGGGGGCACGTTCCCCAAAGGGCAGCTCTGAAGGAGCCCTGGCTGGGGAGATTTATTTCTGCCCAGGCTCTTTGGCCAGCAGCCCGAGGAGGCCCATTGCTTGGGAAACTTGCCGAGAAGGAAGCAGGAATGCACAGCCTTTTCTTTCCAATGTCCTGACTGCTCTACCTTGGCTCTGCGCCTGTCTGGGAGCCAGGCTCTGGCTGAGCGGGTGACAGTGGACAGAGGCAGACACACCTGGTGTGTGTGGCGTCCCGGGCCTCCCTCCTCCCACCCCAGCCTAGGGACAAGCACCTTCAGAGGAAGGACAGGGAACAGCCTTCAGAAGAATTGCGTCTAGGTGGGGCTGGAACCCAAGAGGCCTGAGTGGGGTCTCATAGTTTCGTATTTGCTGGAACATGAGATTAGGCTTTTTGTGTGGGACTACAGAGGACAGGATGCGGACCAGGGTGCGAACCACTCTGTGGGGGTGGGGAGTGGCTTGGTATGAGGAAGCACCCAAAAATAAGAGCTCTCCAACAATGGCCCCAGGGCCTTTAGAATCCTGCATAGATAAGGGCTGGGATAGGATCCACGCATTGGGCAGCGTGGCTCAAGAAGGCTGCTCTCTGGGGTCCTGCAGGTCACAGGGCTACATCCTGTGGCCTCAATGACAAGAACTTGAAGCTCCTTTCCCTCTGAGAGTTCTAATATTAATGATTTCCCGGTGCTTGAATTGATCTGGTCTCAAGGGGAGGGCGGGCCGAGTGGGGTTTACTAGATGCCGTTGAGGGCGTGTGGAGCTTGGACTGAGTATGCCTGGAGGGTCAGGGGCAGGCCCAAAAATGCTGGTCAGAAGAGGCCCCCTAACAGAGTTGCTAAGAGAGAATAATTATGTTTTTAAAAATTTATTTATTTATTTTTGGCTGCGTTGGGTCTCCGTTGCTGCGCGCAGGCTTTCTCTAGTTGCGGTGAGAGGGGGCTACTCTTCGTTGCGGTGCGCGGGCTTCTCATTGCAGTGGCTTCTCTTGTTGCGGAGCACGGGCTCTAGGCGCACGGGCTTCAGTAGTTGTGGCACACGGGCTCAGTAGTTGTGGCTCGCGGGCTCTAGAGCGCAGACTCAGTAGTTGTGGCGCACGGGCTTAGTGGCTAGGCGGCAGGTGGGATCTTCCTGGACCGGGGATTGCACCCGTGTCCCCTGCATTGGCAGGCAGATTCTTAATCACTGTGCCACCAGGGAAGTCCCAGGGAGAGTTACTGATCATCAACTGAGTGCCAAGCACTTGTGGGAGTATAAAAAATTATGTAATCCATGTTCCTGCCCTCGGGAACCTTGTGGTCCATATGGTGGTTCACAATGCAAAGCAAAAAATATTTGAGGGTGGAGTCCAGGCAGGACTGCCACGTACAGTTGTGCCAGCTGTGCACTGAACAACGCTAGGGACACCACCCATTCAGACATCCTGTGCAACCAGTTTTTATACATCTGTCTTATGCCCAAGGGGGTGAGGAGTAATCAATCAGTATCTGTTAAAAGATCAGGGGTTTGTGACGTGACTATTGATCGTATCATGCCCATAGAAAGAGGAGAGTGCCCATTAACACACCTGTAACCTGGATACTAAGCCATTTAATCTCCACCAACTCTCCCCCCTTGCCCCTTCTCAGAAACCCAAAGCTTTACCTCCTACTGTGGATGTTTCCTTCAGGAAATCTTCTTGCCCTGGCCTCGCTTCCCTCCCCTCTCTTCCCTTATCCATTCTGTTTGTTCTCAGCAATATGCTTTTACAGATAATAGGAAAATCTCTTCCTGGAAGCTGCTAAACTTCATCCTTTTCTCCATGTCTCCTCTGCCCCTACTCTAATGCCATAAAATTTGGAAGGCAGGAAGATCTTTTGTGTTATATTAACAATAGCTGACCATTATTGAGCTCATGTTATGTGACAATTACATTTCTTACTTAGTCTTCACAATAGCCTCATGAGATAGGTACTATTACTATCCTTATTTTACAGATTAGGAAAGTAAGGCTCAGAGAGGTTAAGCGATCTGCCCAGTTTGCACAGCTGTTGATTGGTGGAATTGGTATTCACACGCAGGTCTGAGAGTCTGGGTATTGACACCCAGCCTGGTTCTATGCCCCTAACTGTGGTGCTGTGCTGCTTTGTTGGGTTCCTTGTTCTGCCTCATCCTACCTCTCTACTTACCCCACTTTTTGAGACCAGGAAGCTTCAACTGGAAAAGTCCTGGTAATTACATATTTCTATCCAAATTGGACTGGACTGGCTTTTTCACAGACTGGATACGCCAAGCAACACAACAGCCCAACAATAAGGGGTGAGGGAATTTACTTAAGGGGCACTGTAGCTTCAGCTCTAGCAAAATGAGCTATTTTGCCACATTCTGAAGTGGCATAAAAATCCTTCAATCAGCCATTGCCCTTGACCCTAAAATTCTACTTGTAGAAAATTATCCTACAGAAATATGTGTTTGAGTGTGAGAAGGTTAGATGTAGAAGGATTTTCACTGCAGCACTGCTTGTAGCAGTGAAATGTTGGGAGCAACCTTAATGTCTATTAATAGGTGATTGGTTATGGTGCATTTAAAAGAATGTAGCCATTTAAAAAATATGGTGGTGACGTGCTATGAAAGTGGCTGTAGAAATCAGCATTCTCCTCTCTTTTCTTGGAAATCATTCAAAAACAATAAGAAAAGTGGAGGGGAAAACCCACAGACAATATTTTTTGGTGAAACTCAGGGACAAATATAATTTGCAGACTGTAAAATATGTAAAAAGGCTGCCAAATTGCCTGATATGAGGCAGAAATCCTAGAAAAGAAAGTGAAGGAAGAGGGATGAAATGTGATATGCAGGAGGGCTCAGAGGGCACAGAGGTGAGACAGCTCCAGAAGTATCTACACCTCCTAAAGGTGGAGGATGCAGCCTCAAGCAGTTATGGGAACTGGGTGAGCAAAGCTGAAAGCAGAAACCGAATGTCTAGGTTCACACCACCAGTGGAGGTGGGTGTTTCGGTTATCCATTGCTGTGTAATGAACTTAGTGACTTTTTTTTTTTTTTTAACATCTTTATTGGGGTATAATTGCTTTACAATGGTGTGTTAGTTTCTGCTTTATAACAAAGTGAATCAGTTATACATATGACTTATTTTTTTTTTTCTTTTCTTCAGCCGCACGGCATGTGGGATCTTAGTTCCCCAACCAGGGATCGAACCCGTGCCCCCTGCATCGGAAGCACATAGTCTTAACCACTGGACTGCCAGAGAAGCCCCCGAACTTAGTGACTTAGTTAGAACAACAAGTTATTATTATCTTTCGCAGTTCTGGGATGTGACAGGCTCAGCTGGTGGCTTTTGCTGGGGGCTCCTCATACGGTTGCCGTCAGATGGTGCCTAAAGGTGAGTCATCTGAAGTCTCCTTCACTCACGTGTCTGGGGCCTCGGTTTGTCAGGCCTCTCCCTCCACGCGGTCTCACTACGCAGCCAGCTTGGGTTTCCTCGGAGCATAGTGGTCTCAGGATACTCAGACTTCTTCTGTGGTAGCCGACTTCTCCCAGAGCAATACCTCCGCGTGGCCTGGGCCAAAGCTGAAAGGCATATTATGAGCTAGTTTGGAAGCTACACAATGTCACTTTCACCACATGCTATTTGTCAAGCAGATTACTAAGACAGATTCGAAGGATGGGAGGAATAGATTCCACCCCTGAATGGATCAGCAAAGAATTGTGGCCATCTTTAATCCTACATGTGGGGCTGCACGAAGAATCACATGGATGGGCAGTAGTCATAAGAAGCAGGCCTGTGTCTGTGGCTGATGGAGGTGGGGAAAACCAGCTAGCCTGGAAGGCTACCCTGGGCCCTTCTGCAGGAGCCTCAGGCAAATATCTGGCCCATTCAATGAGTAATATACAGCATCAAACTAAAGTCAAAGAGGAAAAGACTACCAAGAGTTTCCAGCAGCTAAAGAATACTCACCAGGAAATGTTGCCATAGAGCAGATGAAAACTGTCCAAACATTATGCCATTGAATTTTTTTATTTTATTTTAATTAATTAATTAATTTTGGCTACACCGGGTCTTAGTTTGGGTACGAGAGATCTTCTTTGCGTCATGCGGAATCTCTTAGCAGCAGCATGCGGACTTCTTAGTTGTGGCATGCATGTGGGATCTAGTTCCCCGACCAGGGATCAAATCCGGGCCCCCTGCATTGGGAGCGCGGAGTCTTACCCACTGGACCACCAGGAAAGTCCCTATGCCAGTGAATTTTAAAAAGTGAATGCAGTAATTGCTTCTATGAAGGAGGACTACAAAACAGAAGTACAAGAACACAATTAATTTTTAAAAACTCATCATTTTGGAACCTCTAATGTAATAGTTAATTCAGGTAAGGACCATCAATAGATCCTAAAACCTTTAGGTAAAATGTAATTGGGGAACAGAATATTCATGCAGTGATAAAGTATCACCTTATAGTTTAATTAGGAATTATAGAGGGAAGATACCTACTTTACTTTGGTGAAACCTGGCAGCTAGCCACCTTCACCCAGTGATCAAACTTGGAATTACTAATAGTGAGAAACCCAGACATTATGTGCTTCCTGATGGAATGCAATATCAAATGCACAATATAATTACAGCCAAAATTGTTTAATCTGAATCTAATGTCTTTAGACCTAGCTAGCACTTTATTGGAAATCCAAGTGTTAGAAACACAAATGAACTATAAAGAACTAATCAGACAAATCTAGAATGTGGGGCATTTTACAAAATAACTGGCATGTATTTGCTCTCTCTTTTTTTTTTAAAGGATGGAAGACGTGGCTTCCGTGGTGGCGCAGTGGTTGAGAATCTGCCTGCTAATTCAGGGGACACGGGTTGGAGCCCTGGTCTGGGAGGATCCCACATGCCGCGGGGCAACTAGGCCCGTGAGCCACAACTACTGAGCCTGCGCGTCTGGAGCCTGTGCTCCGCAACAAGAGAGGCCGCAATAGCGAGAGGCCCACGCACCGTGATGAAGAGTGGCCCCCGCTTGCCACAACTAGAGAAAGCCCTCGCACAGAAACAAAGACCCAACACAGCGAAAATAAATAGGCCAAAATAAAAAAGGGTGGAAGAGGTGAGCCTGGGGTGGGAAGTAGGCAGTGCTTTTTTTTTTTTTTTTTTTGTGGCCTTGCTGAGAGGCCTGTGGGACCTTAGTTCCCTGACCAGGGATTGAACCTGTGCCCCCTGCATTGGAAGCATGGAGTCTTTTTTTTTTTTTTTTTTTTTTTTGTGGTACGTGGGCCTCTCACTGTTGTGGACTCTCTGGTTGCGGAGCACAGGCTCCGGACGCGCAGGTTCAGCGGCCATGGCTCACGGGCCCAGCCGCTCCGTGGCACGTGGGATCTTCCTGGACCGGGGCACGAACCCGTGTCCCCCGCATCGGCAGGCGGACTCTCAAGCACTGCGCCACCAGCGAAGCCTGAAGCATGGAGTCTTAACCACTGGACCGTCAGGGAAGTCCAAGGCAGTGCTTCTTATGTGACAGTTCTGCACTGCTTCCACACGTAAGTTCAGCTTCCAAACTTCCATTGTTTTTATTGAAAGGCATGTACTCTTTTTTTTTTTAATATTAGTTTTTTTTTTTATATACTGCAGGTTATTATTAGTCATCAATTTTATACACATCAGTGTATACATGTCAATCCCAATCACCCAATTCAGAAAGGCATGTACTCCTAAATGAGTAATTGTTGTAACAGAAGTTGGGGGTCTGTTCTACATTAAAAGAGGATAAAGAGACATAGCAACCAATGCAGTATATGATTGAATACCGGATTTAAAGAATATCTAAAAACATTTTGGGGGTAGTAGAGAAATCTGAATATGGGCTATATAATAGATGATATTATGGAATAACTATTAAATTAGTATTGTGGTTATATAGGAGAATGTTCTTGTTTTAGGGGATGTAGGATGATGTTTTTATGGATGAAGTGTCATGATGTATGCAATTCATTTTAAAATGGTTTCTAAAAAGTGTTTGTGTATTGTGTGTATGGAGAGAGCAAAAGCAGACATGGCAAAAACGATAACAACTGGGGAGTCTGTGTGAGGGATATATGGATGCTTATTGTATTATTCTTCCAATGTGTTTGTCAGCTTGCAATTTTTCAAAATAAAAAGTTGAAGAGGAAAAGAACACAGGAAAAGAGATGGTGAGATAACCGGAGGAGATGAAGCATGGGCTGGCAGAGCTCAGGAAAAACTAAGTATCAGAGAGATAAAGATGAAATGGAAGAAATACAAAAAATAGGCAATTAAGAAAACCATAATAAGGGACATGGAGGAGAGAAATGAGAGCGGCAACCAAAATGGAACGGAAATGAAGATTTAAAAAAAGAGTATAGAGAAAATGATAGATATAGAATACAGGAAAAGAAGATTTAGTATTATTTATATAATTGGAGTTTCTCTAGAAGAGAACGAAAACAATGGAACATATCAAATAGGAACATGATTTTTGAAAATATAGAAGACTTTAATTTATATCCTGTATCAGGGCAAATTAACCCAGAAGAGTTAACTTAGAGATAATGTCCTCGTAAAGTTGTTAGACTTCAAAGATGATCAGTCAAGCAAAATGATCAAGTCTCTTATAGGGGAGAAAAATCGAGCTTGCCTCAGAGCTCTCTACAGCAACATTCACTGCCAGAAGACGGTGGTGCAATACTTAAAAGACCTTCAAGGAAAAAGTGTTACCCAAGGACTTCACATCCAGCCAAATTACCCTTCAACTGTAAAGACTACAGATAGTCTTGAACGAGAAAGAATTCAGCGAATATCAATTTTATGAACGTTTCTTAAGGAAATAACCAGAGGATGAATGTCAGCCAACTAAGAGATAATTGAGGAAATTATGGAAAAAGCAAGTTTTGAATACATTTACTGTGGACTAATGCTAAAATAATTCTACACATTAGGGTGATTGAAAAGGATGTAAAAATGATGTGTCCTGAGAATATACAAACACTGTAATTAGCAAATACTTGCAGAGGAAGTGAGAGAGTAGGTGAAAAGTAGAATAAGTTTACTGATTGCTACACCTTTAATAACTGGGAGCCAAAAAACATTCCTTAAAGCTGACAAACCAAGTAATAAAATAGCACTTTTAAATACAAAGATAAACTCTGAGAAAGATATTATTGACTAAAACCCACCAGGAGAGGAGAGGAAGGAAAGAAGAGGAAATGTGCTTACTTTGTTTTTAAATTGTTCATAGTAAGGAACTAATAGACATTTGTTAAATAATAGAAAACTAGAGGTATTAAAGTTTTCATTGTAAAAGTAACTTCTGAAAACGTCCAAAATTTGAGAATTACTCACAGACTACATCGTAAAAGATTTTTAAAAACTGTCAAAATACAAAGTATAGTATAATATTCACATGATAGAACTAAAGCTAACATATGTGACTTATCAATAAATGTTTAAATAGGCTTAACTCACCTATTGAAAGAAAAAATAATTCAGACTGTATTCCTAGGCAAAACCGACCTTATGCTGTTATCAAGCAAATGACCCATCTAGGACAAAGTGTTTTCCAAAAGCCTGAAAATAAAAGTACGTATAGCGCTGCATGAGGCAAATGCAAAGAAAAGAAAACACAAGTCCTAACCTCAATATCGCATCAGGTGAAGATGAAGAGAGGCACTTTCTAACATTCGAAGATGCAGTTCACAATGAGGTTATAACAGTTATGAATGCCCGTGTACCAAGTAACAAAGCACAATATTCATAAAGCTAAAATGACAGGAGATACGGAAGAAACAGACAAGCAAACAAAGAGTGGGAGACTTTAATTCACCTCTCTCCATCAGTGATCTAGATTACCTAGAAAAAACAAATTGGGATGTAGAAGGCCAAAATATCATATCTAAAGAAACACATACAGGTTCACAATTTCTTATCCAAAACCCTCTGTAATTTTTCAAAGTTTGGAAAGGTGATATAGTACATATATCATACATTATATAACATCCCAGTTGGGGTTTGGGGCAGTACCATAATCAAACACATTGATATTTCTGCAGTAAATCATATGATGAGTTAAATAAAAACTATAAATCGCCTCATACCAGTTCATTATAGGGTTTGCTGTCAAAAGAATGAGAAAAAAACTTTCAGATTGCAGAACATTTTGATTTAGGAAATGAGATTGGGAAAGTGAATCTGTATTTGATTCTCTAACTGAGCGAGGGCTTGTGTGCTTGAGGCTCAGAAAGCCAAACTCTGACAGCAGGTGTTTGCAACAAAGTAAGGAATTTTTTTTTTTTTTTTTTGCAGGGCACTAAGCAAGGAGTGGGAGACAAGTATCAGACCCACTCCATCTTGGTCTTTGAGTTAGGGATGTTTTAAAGGGGAAGAACAAAGAAACTGGAATTAATCATTGTCTTGTGACATTTCTGTGATATTTCTTAATTGTGGTTTCGGCAGTCAGGATGTCTTTGGTTTACAATTCTCTGGGCAGCTGGTCCATGGCTTGAGGTGTCTGTGAGCTCATCTTGCCCTGGAGAAACAACCTGAGTTTGTACATTAATGGTGATATCTATCATAGCAATTTTAGTACATTAACGATGTTATCAACCACTGCAATCTCAGTCATCTGACTGGTTGATTAGTGTTTAGTTAGCACAGGATTGAGGTCAGAGAGGACAAGAAAGGGATTGAGGCCAGAGGAGACAAGCAAGGAAATAAAGTTTTGGATAGAGAGAGTAATCATAAACTCAATAAGGTAATCCGGTTCTGTGGGGCTCAGTTTCAATTCCATATAGGGAGAACTTTTAACCTGTAGCTGTCTAAAAAAGGAATGAAGTATCTTGAAGTGCCTGTCACGGGGCTGGGGGCAAGTGGGTAGGTGAGGTTCAGGCAGAGATGACCATTTTCCTGAGACTTAAGTATCAAGTATCAATCCAAACAGAGATTCTAGGGTTAGACTGGTTGGGGGAGGGGAATATGTTAGAGAAGGGGGATGAACAGAAGGGGTTCATACCATTGTAAGCATCGCCTGTTAGTTATAAGTCTGTTGTGGTTAAAGCAAAATGGTACCTGCTCAGTGTTGTAACCGTGTGGTTGGGAAATGTGTATACAATAAGGCAAGCACTGTCTTTCAAACACTCTCAGAGGGCTGATCTCATTACAAAGTAAATATGAAATGTGCTGAAAGGTACATGTGGGTTGCTGAAAGAACAGCTATCTGGTCCTCATGTTTCCTGGAGTAGAGATACCACCGGAGAGAGTGATACCACTCCTGGAGTATTTCTGGACACTTTCTAGTCAAGAAAACACATCTGTAACTGTCTGAACTGGGGGCTTCATAGCTGGGGCCACAGCAAAGTTTCAGGTAGTCAAGTGACACTGATAATCAAGGATGTGGCCCACCTCTGTGAGCTCAGAGGTCACGTGGATTCCCTTGAGAGGAGGCAGTGGTGGGTGGAGGGCATTAGGCCTTTGATGGACCGTGACTGGCTGACTTGATGATTATGAGCTAGAACTGGGGGATGAGGAAGACAGCTAGCTCCCAGTGTCTTACAACTTTTACTGAAGAAGTTCTTCCATGATCCTCCCAGAATTGCCCAGGCTGTGATTACTGCCATGCTCACTATGGATCCTACACCACTCAGCCCGGAAAATGGTGAGGTTGGTTGAGTGGAGTTTAGCTTCACCTCCTGAAGCACTCTTACCTACCTGTAAATGTAAGCAAATATTCCGTGGCCAGGAGAGAGCAAAGTGCATGGGAGACTAAAGTCCCTGGGGGCAGAGAGACATGGACCCAGAGGGTCAGCAGTTCTTTATAACATTGATTTCTGTTCAGCTTACACAAAATTACACAAGGCACACAGGTGGATTTTAGAGTAGGCAGAAAGGGACGATAAGCACGGAGAAGAAAATAAAAATCTCACCACCTGCAATGAGCATGGTTAATATTTCAGTCTGGTGGCTTCCAGCTGGGTTCCTGGAGGACCCAGGATTCTGTGGAGGTGCTTTTAAGACTCCATAAATGCTAGTTAGAATTTAATCAAAGACTGAGAAAAATAACCACATAAAAGTTGCAGTAAGCAGACATACAGCAATAACCTCGTGGGGACCACCAACATAGGAACATGTGCATCTCTCTGCTGGCTCTGGGCATTCACTCACACTTTGTCATAGACGTGCCCCTGTCGGCAGGCTGGAGCCTGGTGGGAAGGTGCACCGTGGGAAATCCCACAGGAGCACAGGCAGCTCACGGTGCAGGTCCGGATTAAAGGTCTCCGGGCTCAGGCCCTTCCCTTTCGCACGTGGATGTTCACCTTTCAGGGAAGTCACGGCTTTGCAGCGAAAGGTGAATTTGTAACACATCCTGATGTTGCTGTTGTTGTTGTAAAATGATACGATGGATCATTTTAGCATCGCTCTTTTATGTTTATTATTGAGACATGGTAAATATCTTTGAACAGAAATAACCTTTTATAAGTGGCGGGATGATAATGCTGAATATTAACCTTCCCCATCCCTAAACCCACACAGTCCTGCATCCCGAGGTCCCTCCCCTGCCTGGCCTTTAGAGGAGGATTTCAGAAATGCAGAGAGAAAGAAGCAAGGGAACACTCAGCTTTTTATTTGAAACTTAGAGAGGAGTCTCGATCGCTTTCAAGACCAAGGTCTGAACAACAGTCTCAGAGGATCTGGGAGTGGGAGGAAAGAGAATCAGAGAGGAAGCCAGAGAGAAATGAAGCCCCTTGGAAAGGGGTTGCATCCTGTCCCCCCAACCCACTCAGGGTCACGACCCCAGGTTGGGGATGGTCATCTGAATAAATCTGGGGGCTCTGGGGGCAGAGAGGACCTGTGATCTTTCCTGGGCGGGGTCTGGGGGAATCCACTGTGATCTAGGCAGCCCCCTGCCTGCTGTGGGTACAGAACCCAGGTTTAGAAAAGTAATTCTGAATGAAGCGTGCCAAGGGACCCTGTATCCTCACCGGGGTGGCAGGCCAACCCCAAACCCTGCTGGTTCTCGTCTATTTCTAGTGTGATCTGACCCTCCAACCTCCTGTGAATTCTGTGAAAACCCCTCTTTTCTTCTACCCCGCCCCCCTTTTTGTTTAAGACCATCAGAGTTTTTTGGGTTTTTTTTTCCTGTGGTTTTCAGTCAGGCACTCTGGACCGCACAAGATGCAAAAACATTGTTATATTGGATTTCCCTTGTTGGGGTTAGGGGATGGTGGGGGGAGAGATACAGCACACAGGGCCTTACAGGTCATTGTCAGGGTTCTCTTTCTTGATCTGGGGGATGCATACTGAAGTAGATATTTTATTGTTCATTATATACATGCAGTCTGTTCGGTGCAGTGCTAGGTCACACTACCAGCCCTGACAGCCGTTTGAAATCAGCTGAACTCAAACAATCATGGCGTAGCCTTACCATAGGGGTGATGTATTATCTACATTTTAAATCCTTAAATTTGCCTCTCAGAAAGTTGCCCAATTAGGAATATTGTAAAAGAAAACAGAAGAGGGAAGAAATATAGGAAAGTTGGAAACATTTTGTTTACAAAGTCAGAAAGAAAATGTTTAAGCAGTTTTGGACATTGTTTTATATCTGTGTGCTTGTAAATATCTCTTTCCTTGGTTACGTGTGAATGATGAGAGCTTTATGAGTACTTGGAGGAGATTTCTTACTTGAGCGTAAGGAATGATACAATTTCTGTTTTTATTAAATAGAGAATCCCTACTCCAACTAAACATATGTTAAAACAGGTTGAGGGGTCGCCAAGTTATCATCAACTTCCAGGAACCCAGATGTCTCCATCTGATTATGGGAAGGAGTGCGGGTGTGTTGGTCCACCCTTACACTCCCTGTAACCCCTAGAGCGCTGTTAGATACATGTTTGCTGCAACTGCAATCGTATTGCAATGTATAAATGTATCAGCTCAAAATGGTTTACACCTTAAACTTACAGAATGTTCCATGTCAATCATGTCTCAATTTTTTAAAAGATGCTTTGTGCGTGCTAGATCTCGTTCTGTCATTTTTACCAGAAAAATCGAACGAATACAAAATTTTAGCTGCCCTTACCAATGCTGCCACCAGATGGCAGCGAGTCACCTCTGATGGGATTGCCCTACACCCAGGACTGCTGGGGCTTGGGGACCAGGGAGTAAACAGGGGTGTGTGTAGAGGCCACGAAAGGGGTACGGATGGCATTTTGTTTGTTTGTTTGTTTTGTTTTGTTTTAGTTTTGGGCCATGCCACGTGGCTTGCGGGATCTTTTGAAATTTTTTTATTTTTTAATTTTTACTTTTTATTGACGTAGAGTTGATTTACAATGTTGTGTTAGTTCCTGCTGTACAGCTAAGTGATTCAGTTATACATATATATATATATGTGTGTGTGTGTATATATATATGTTCTTTTTAATATTCTTTTTATTATGGTTTATCACAGGATATTGAATATAGTTCCCTGTGCTGTACAGGAGGACTTTGTTGTTTATCCAATCTAGTTTGCATCTGCTAACCAACCCCAAACTTCCAATCTATCCCTCCCCCACCCCCTCTCCCCCTTGGCAACCACAAATCTATTCTCTATGTCTGTGAGTCTGTTTCTGTTTTGTAGATGTGTTCATTTGTGTCATATTTTAGATTCCACATACAAGTGATATCATATGGTATTTGTCTTTCTCTTTCTGACTTACTTTACTTAGTATGATAATCTCAAGAGGCATTTTTAAATGCATAAGTTTAATCTGTGACATATCTATAGTTATTGGCTACCAGTTTCTTGAGACCCAGTGGAAACTCCCCAAGCCCTGATGGAGCTTGCCCAGCCAGGTGCCACTGGCTCTGAGCCATGTCTCCAGGTGGCCCCTAATCTCTGCCAGGGGAAAGCTGCATTTGAGGAAAGACCTTGATTTCCTTTAGATCGAGAAAATTTCTGGGCTTCGCTGGTGGCGCAGTGGTTGAGAGTCCGCCTGCTGATGCAGGGGACGCTGGTTCGGGCCCCGGTCCGGGAAGATCCCACGTGCCGCGGAGCGGCTGGGCCCGTGAGCCATGGCCGCTGAGCCTGCGCGTCCGGAGCCTGTGCTTCGCAACGGGAGAGGCCACGGCAGTGAGAGGCCTGCGTACCGCAAAAAAAAAAAAAAAAAAACAAAAAAAAAAGAAAATTTCTGATTATAGGAGGTTATCTCCTGCTTTATGCTTCTGGGCTTATCGCGTCTTGAGGATCTTAGAAGCAAACAGGTGATGCTTGCGGGATCTTAGTTCCCCGACCAGGGGTCGAACCCGGGCCCCAGGCAGTGAGAGTGCTGAGTCCTAACCACTGGACCGCCAGGGAATTCCCAGGATGGTGTTCTGATATAGAAAATTCTTTGTAGAAAAGGCAAAAACCTGTTAGAAGTATAACTCAGCCTTACACAATTCGCAGCGTCTTACAGCACTATGTATAAACAACTTTTTTGTTGATTAGCCTAATTTAAGACTATTTTTCTACACATCCATATTTCCTCTTCATCTTTTATGCACAGTAGTTCTGAAATATCATAAGCTTTCTTGCTTTCATGGTTTAAATATTCTCTTCCAAATTCCAACACTTTTAATTGATTTGTAAAAAGACCGTGAAGAATTCAAAATTGGCTTCCTTTCCCATTTAAGAAGCACCTGTAACCTTTGTGGGAGACCTACTTTGTGTGAGGCATTTTACATATCAAGTTCCTTTTATTTCTCACAACAGCACTGTGAAATATTTACCATTAACCCCATTATACAAATGAGAAAACTGAGGCACAGGGAGATTTAAAGATGGGTCCCATAACCAGTCAGTGGAAGGGCTGGGGGGTTGAACCCCAAACCTGTCGGCCTCCACACTCATGCCTGTCTCATAATGTTTTTCCACATCAGCACTGCTAACACTTTGGGCTGGATGATTCTTTGTTGGCAGGGCTAGGGGTGGGGGCAGTGTGGTCTTTATCCTGGTTATGGCAGGATGTTTAACAGCACTGCTGGCCTCTACCCACTAGATGCCAGCAACGTCCCTCTCCCGACTTGTGCCAACCAACAATGTCTGCAACATTGTCAAATGGCCTCTGGGAGGCAAAGCCGTCACCAGTTGAGAACCACTGATGAATTGGAGGCTTTGGCTGGGCTTCTGGGTGCTGCCTTAGAGCAGGGAGACAGGGCTCTGCCAGGTGCTGGCTGTTCGAGAGTCCTGCTCTGGCCGCCTTCCAGCTGCTGCCCTCCCCACAGGGTAAGGAGTCCACGGAGCCAAGGAGACATGCCCCCCTGGAGCAACCCCACCCTCCTGGACCATGTTCTGTTCTCCAGGGCCCATGAGGACTTACTGCTAGTTCTCCCGGCAGATGGAGTGTGCAAGCCTACCCCCGAGAGGTGGCCCAGCATGTCGGCTGAGCGGGGAGCAAGGCATCCTAGACGTGCAAACTATGTGTTTTAGACGCAAACATGCACATAAGGCTCCTCCGATGAAGGATGGTGGTGAAGGTGGGAAGAGAAGGGTGGTGGGCTATGGGCAGGGGCCTCCACTGGAATCTTGTGGAATCACCCTGCAGATGTTCGGGTGGCCTCTCCAGAGCCCAGCTGCTGGTGTAGCTGGCGGGCAGTGTGGTTGTAGGTCACACATTTTTGACCCATCAGCTTGAAGACCTCAGAATCACCATATTTGCCAACAGAAAAGGGCTCTTAGGCTCCAGGCTTTCTCCTGAATTACATTTTCTGCAGAGAAATTTTCACTATATTTCTTCCTCACTTGATGGTCACTTCTTACCAAGAAACAGCGTTTTTCTCCTGTAAAAGCAGAAAGGAGTCAAACCAACAAAGACACACAGAGAGGTGGGGCTCAGCTGGGCTGTCTCACCCACAGCAGGCTCCTAAGGGGTACAGCCAGCTCTGCAGAGGAGAGATGATGGCTTGGGATGATGGCCCTGCCCCAGTTCCCCCAAAATGGATCTATCTTGAGGAATTCACACTGAGGTGACCTCCAGGTATACTTGGTCACAATTAATACAGGGGTGGGAAAGTTTTAACTCATTTGGACTTACTTAAAGTACAAAGCCTACCTATAATCCCCATTAATGGATATTTATAAGGTTTTCAGTTAAATTTTTTTTATTGAGAGTTAATTGACATGCATTATATTAGTTTTAGGCGTACAACACGATATGTGTGTATATTGTGAGATGATCAGCACGTCTCGTTAACATCTGTCACCACACATAGTTACAGAATTTCTTTTTCTTGTGATGAGAACTTTTAAGATTTATTTTCTTAACAAGTTTCAAATATGCAATACAGTGTTATTAACTATGGTCACCATGCTGTACATTACATCCCCACGATGTAATGGGGATTTTAGTTATTTTATAACTAGAAGTTTGTACATTTTGACCCCTTTCACCCATTTTTCCCACTTCCCACCCCCCAACTCTGGCAACCACCAGTCTGTTCTCTGTATCTGTTTTCAGTGTTTTGAACATTATAAATAATACATGTCTGTCAGTGGAGGACTGGTTATTCATTTATAGTATATCCACAGGCTGGAAACCAAGGCAACCATTACAACCAGTGGCAAGCTTTAAAAGACCAGCTAAGGTTCATCTCTTCATTTACCCATGTAACAGATATATTCTGAGCACATAGTATGTGTTGGTGCCGGCTTAAGCACTAAATAATAAAGAAATACATGTTTTAACTTGCAAAGATGTCCATAATAGAATAGTAAATTAAAAACTCCAGCTCACAGTGTATAATGAAATCACATATATGCTATCATGTATTTGTATAACCATAATAGTAACCATTTACTGAATGCTGAGATCCATCATGCCTGAAATACTAGGCTAAGAACTCCGACATGATAATTACATTTAATCCTCGTATGTATGAGGACTGTATTATCCTATCTATTTTACAAAAGAGATAGCTGAGGCTTTAGAAGGTTAAGTAGCATGGCTAAGGTCCTCCATACAACCTTAAGCTGTAGAGCTGGGATCAGTTCTGACTAAAGAGCCTGAGATCTCTGCCACTGTGCTTTACAGCTTTCTCAGAAATGTGTACACACGTAAGATGATCCAGTAAGACCGTCGAAAGAAGTAGTCTGTGCTGTTTAGGATCATGGGCAAATCGGAGATTACACTTCCTCTTTTCTATGTTTAAATGAATTATATAATAAATCTGTCAAGTTCCAGAAAGAAATTTGGGATTTTGATTAAGATTGCATTTAATTTATAGAATACTGTGGATAGAATTACCGTATATAACAGTCAGAATTCCTATCTAGGATTATGGCGAACTTTCCCATGTATATTCAAGTTATTTCTGCCCTACACTTAAATTAGGTGTGATCATTTAAAATGCCTGGACCTCACATCTTTCCTGTTAAGTTTAATCCTGGGTAATTCATGGTTTCTGTTGCTGCTTTAAAATGGACTTTCCCTCCAGTTTCCTTTTCTAACTGGGTATTTCTGTTCTGTGTCAAGGTAACTGATTCTTAGGTGTTAATTTTCCATTCAGCCACTGTATCGAACCATCTTATTTTTTAAATTGATGTGAAATTCATAGAAAATTAACCGTTTTTAAGTGAACAATTCAGTGACATTTAGCACATTTACAGGGCTGTGCAACGCCCACTTCTGTCTAGTTCCAAAGCATTTAATCACCCTGAAATCAAGCCCCATGCCCATTAAGCTATTATTCCCCATGAACCATATTATTTTTTTGAATTGGTTATTAGGAACTGGGCTGTGAAACCCATGGATGTCATAGGCTACGTGTCATTGCCACCTGATGGAGGTGGTAGTGATGGTGCTGTGACGAGAGAGGCTGTGGATCTCCTTGTCTCCTAAAGTGTGCAAAACCCCACAGATGTGGAATTTTTTCCATTACAGAATCTCACTTGGATTCCAACCTTCCCTCCTTGCAGCTGGCCCTCCCCAGTTCCAGGATAAAGCTGAGGCCCTGCTGACCTGCTTCCTGGGCTCTGCACTGCCTCTCCTGTTAGGACTAACTCCTCAAACTCCATGGAAAGCCCTGGACATGTGGTTTGGGATGAGCCAGGTTGGGAAATGAAACGGGCCTGACGTTTCTCCAAGTCTTAGACTCAGCTCTAGGTCCATTCTAAGTCTGCTTGAAAATAAATTGTTCAAGAGATTCACACTGAAATGACCCTCAGACCTCCTTTGGCCAGTCACAAGCCTGGGTCTTGCTGCCAAGGATAATCAGTGCTTCCGCACGGCTGGAGCTGAGCTACGTGCTGCCAGGCTGGCCAAGAAGCCCTGGGGGCTTGGTGAAGGTGGAGGTTTGGGAGTGAGGGCAAATGCCTGGAAAGGCTGTTCGGTTTGCGATTGTCAACACTCAGGGAATATTCGCATGATATCTCATATTATTTGTATAAACTGAAATTTATTTAGTTAAATCTCCCACATTCTTAAAAAAATTTATGTTTAATGACACAAATAATACATGAAAACCTTCCAATGTTTTTATTGTTATTGTAAGTCTGTTTCCTATTCGACTTTTCATCCATCACTGGGTCCAGGTTGCTCTGTGTGTGTGTGTGTGTGTGTGTGTGTGTGTGTGTGTGTGTTGATCTGGGTGCCATACCCTGTGCTAGGCTGAAGATATTAAGACAATGTTTTTAATGAGCTTCTTTTGGGAGGACTAGATTCCCAACTCCCTTGGCTTCCACCTCCATCCCATGTGACTTCTCTCTCTTTCTTCACATGCAGCCACAGCTGGGGTTGTGGGACTGGATTAATTACATCGAGCAGAGATGAGGTATGAGGTGAAGTAGGCTCACAAATGAAGAATCAGCTCCCAGTGGATCCCAGTAGTGCCGGGAAACTTGTGACTCTTAGTGAGTGTGTGGAGACCCTGAGCTCTCTCAGCCCCTGCCTTGGGGTTTGGTGTCTGTTACAGACTGAGTGTCTGTGTCACCCCCAGATTCATATGCTGAAACCCTACCTACCCCCAAATTAGGAAGAGGGGCCTTTGGGAGGTGATTAGAATTAGATGCAGTCATGAGGATGGAGCCTCATGAATGGGATTAGTGCCCTTTAAGAGTCATTAGAGAGATGGTTTCCTGTCCCTGCTTTCCACTGTGTGAGGATACAAAGAGAAGCTGGCAGTCTGTAAGCCAGGGGAGGACTTTCACCAAAACTCAGCTGTGATCTCAGACTTCCAGCCTCCAGAACTGTGAGAAATACATTTCTGCTGTTTATAAGCCGCTCAGTCTATAGTATTTCTGGGTTCATAGCTCAAATGGACTAGGACGGTATCTAATGCTGGTATTCCAGCAGTACCATGGGCTTGCATCTAGGCAGCAGTGGGTGAGGACCCCTTCTGGGTGGGGCAGGAGACTGATCCTAGAAGATCTTCTAGATTACGCCTGGACTGGCTGGTTCAGTTTTCCTTTCCATCCCCTTCCTGGAGCAACCTCAGAGTCTATGCTGATGGCCCCTCTACCTGCTGGTCTCACAATTCCTACCTTACCTCTCCCATCCCCTCACTTGCTCTCTTTTTCAGTTGTGTATTTTCTTCATGGATAACTTAAATTTTCTGAGATATTTAATGTGTTGAGTAAATTAAGCATTCAATAATTTGCCAATGATCTTACTGTATTGAGGAAATAAATATCAATGGTAAAATTTTCATAGAAAATAGAGTGAAACAAGGTTTAAAGTGGAATCAAGCAACAGAGAGCTGCCACGGAGGCAAAATGATCCACAAAGGTGAGCACTGGAACCCAGGACTCAGGTCATGAGATCTCAGTTACACCTGTTACCTCATATGTTATGTCTAGAGTTCTACCTATATGTAAGTCAACAGAAAAATTTTGTGCCAGCCTTTGTAACTACCATGGCCAGTAGAGTATGGTGGAAAAGATGCTATGTGACATCTGAGGCTGGTTCTTGAAAATGCCATGAACTTTTATTGGTGTGTTTCTTTATATTTTTCTTGCAAATGTTATAGTTTCTTCCTTATGAACGTGGTTGTTGTATATTAATAACTTTATATCTTCATAGTGAATTATAGGCTTTATCATCATACAATGTTCCTCTTTGTCCCTTTTAATGTCACTCCTCTTGTTTTTTACATTTATGTATTCCCTGCATACCTTTGTCCATTTAAAAATTGTTAACCTATCTGAATTTCTTTGTTTTAGGTGTGTCCTTTGCACATAGCGTCAGTAGGTTTTCATTTTGCTTTGTTGGCCAATCTAAAAATCTTTTCCTTCTCACATGTGAGTTAAAAGGAAAATGATATGATCAATATGTTTGGCTCATTTCTGTCATATTATTATGACATATGTCATATATCTCTTTTATCTTTCATATGTTTTGTCATATAACTTTCACTATGCGGACTTTTACATTCTTTCTCTCTCTTTTTTTTTTTTGCGGTACGCGGGCCTCTCACTGCCGTGGCCTCTCCCGCTGCGGAGCACAGGCTCCGGACGCGCAGGCTCAGTGGCCATGGCTCACGGGCCCAGCCGCTCCATGGCATGTGGGATCTTCCCGGACCGGGGCACGAACCCGTGTCCCCTGCATCGGCAGGCGGACTCTCAACCACTGCGCCACCAGGGAAGCCCCCAAATAGTACTCATAAGGTAACCAGCATGCTTATTCTACTTTTCATACCCACTCTCCATTCTTATCCAGTTTATCATAGTTGCATTTTATTTACATTGTCAGAGCGTGTAAGCATCACATGCTATCCTGTCTCACTTATAACCATCATTTGGTCTTAATTTTACAGGTAAATATACATTTAGTGCCTACCACCAGTGCTCATGTGGGTATCTTTTCAGTCTTTGTTTGTTCGTTTGTTTTCTAAAACTAATTTTCTAGTAGATTCCTTAGGAAAGGATCATGGGAAAATATTCCTGAGTTCTTGCATGTCATCAAAAGCTTTACCTGTGGCCTTTATACTTGAAGGTCAGTTTGGCTGGATATAAAATCCACAGCTCACATTTTCTTTTCTTGAGTGTCTTAAATATGCTATTCCATTGTATTTTGGTAAAAAGCATCACTGTCCGAAGGTCTGATGACAACCTCATTTTCTTTCCCTTGTAAGTGATTTGGTCTTTTCGCCTGGATGTTCAAACAATCCTCTTTTTTTTTGGGGGGGGGGCTTGTCATGTGACTTGCGGGATCTTAGTTCCCCAACCAGGGATTGAACTTGTGCCCTTGGCAGTGAAAGCACTGAGTCCTAACCACTGGACCACCAAGGAATTCCCGAACAATCCTTTTCTGTTACTACTATTTTTTTTTTTTAAGTGAATTGAGTATTTTTGGAGAAAGTGTTGAGTCAAAAGAGCTTTGTAGCTTCTTGGTTCTAGAGCTCCTTCTTCTGTTGTTCTTGCAAAGTGATAAAAAATACGGTCTGGCATTTTCTGACGCTTCCTCTACTTCACTCTCCTACTTTTATCTGACTTTATCCTTTGCTCCTATTGTCCAGTCCTGTTCTGTTTGTATACTATCTCCAGCACCTCCTCTTCAGTGTGGGGCTTCCTCTGGAAAGGAGTTTTGGCTTGTTAGTTTTGAGAGTTCACAGGGCCCAGCCTCCTCTAGCACCACCGGCCAACACTGCATTGTGGTGCCCTTGTCCTGACCTGTGGATGGGTCCTGCAGAAGACCCTCTAGGTTTCAGCTCCTCATCTTAGATCGACTTGCTTCATTTTCCAGTGAATCTTTAGGATTTGGGGGTACTTAGTGGTTTGGGGGTATCTTGTCACCTAATACTGTTGTAGATGTTGTCTGGGGCCTCTGACTCTGCTCTCCTGAAAACTCCATCTGTATATGGGAGATTAAAAAACTGTGCCCCTGCCACTGTTTTCTCCAAATCCATTCTTACCCCCACTTTTTAATAATAAACTGTATCTTCGAAGACAGTTTTAGATCTACAAAAATATTGTACAGATAGTACAGAGAGTTCCCATATATTCTGCCTCTGGGTTTTTCCTCTTATTAACATCCTACCTTAGTACAGTACATTCATTATAATTAATGAACCAATATTGATGCATTATTATTCATTGAAGTCCACATTTTATTCGGATTTCCTCACTTTTTACTAACGTCGTCTCCAGTCCCGGGACCCCATCTAGGACACCACATTACCTTTAGTCGTCACGCCTCTTCACGTTTCCCTTGGCTGTGGTGGTTGCTCAGACTTTCCTTGTTTTCGAGGAGTATTGGTCAGGTATTTTGTAGAATGTCCCTCAAGTGGATTTGTCTGATGTTTTTTCTCACGATTAGACTGAGTTTACGGGTTTGGGGAGGAAGACCCCAGAGGTAACATGCCATTCTCTTCCCATTGTAGCAAGGGTACAGGCTGCCTCAGTTTCCTTGCTTGTTCTGATTTCTCGGCCCAGCTTAGAGAATAAAAGATTTATTAAACTTGAATAATATCTCAGAGGTAGAAAGTGGCAGAATCCAGGAATCCAACCCAAACTCAGTCTGCTTTACCTTGGAGCCTGTACTCTTAACCACTCTGCCATGCTGGTTCTAGGAATTAAGTCATTAATTTAGCAAAGGCCTCACACCACTGTCTTCTTTCTAGTTCCTGCACTGTGCCCTCTCCCCAGAGCCCCTCGCATCCAGGGGCCATGCCTCCCCTCCTATCCTTGCTTTATGAAGGACGTCCACTCTTCTTCCCTACCCAGGGGCCAGAAAAAGGCCTGGCCCCCCCTGGTAGGAAGAAAGAGTGGCCGTCCTTCATCAAGCCAAAGGCATAGGAAGGGGAAGGCAAGGCCATGGATGGAGGGGGTTGGGGAGAGGAGGAGAGGGGGAGGAGGGGGGGTGGAGCAGGCAGAGTGGGATGGAGGGGGGGCCAGAGTGGCAGAGCCACAAACTCTAATTTAATCACAGGGCCCATGCTCAATTTAACAGACACAAGGGCTCAGAATGGGGTCCCTGTGTGACGGAGGGGCAATCAGCCCGCTGCGGTTCCTGGGAAAGCATTAATTGCGGATGACAATGTGTAAACAGTGGGGATGAATGGAGCGTGCAGGTGTGAGCGGCTGGGGCCAGCGGGGTTGTTTTCACACGAGCTGCAGCCCCTCCACTGCTGACCTGCTCCCCAGAACAGGATTAGTGGCAGCAGTTGGGGACCGTTGAGAGTGCTGGAGTTTGGCACAGAGCAAGTGGCTGAGAGCAGAGGGGACGCGGGGGAGGGTCTGGGAGGGCAGAGGCCTGGGAGACCAAAGGCGGTGGAGGGTGTGTGTGTGTGTGTGTGTGTGTGTGTGTGCGCACGTGCGTCTGACCTACCCCCCAGCCAAGCCACCGGCTCTCTGCAAAGCAAGGCTGACCTTTAAATAACAGCTGAAGGTGTCAGGGCCTGTCCACCGGGCCTGGGAAGCTGGAGAGAGGCCCCTGAGGTCTTGAAGCCTGAGGGTCTGAGGGCCCGGAGGTGTCTTGGGGAAGACCAGGCAGTGCTGGGGCCCCAGAGCAGCTGGACCCTCCTGAACCAGCACGAAGACGCCCAGAACATCTGGGTGGGAAAGCAGGGGTGCTGTGTGGAATTGGAGAGTTGCTGAGAAACAAGTCCAGAAAAGCCTTGATATTCAAACATCTTTCATCTCAGGATCCCAGAGCTCCTTTCCAAAGCTGTCTCCACTTGACAAAGGTAAAAAAACGTAAATTCCCAGAGTGTGCAGGATGGGGGTGGGTTCTCTGTCTGGCCACAACTGGCTCCTGGAATCTGCCTGCTCCATGTAGAGCAAGCACCTCAAGATTTTGACTCATAATATCCTATAACAATAATAGCGCTGTTTGTTACTATTACGGATTCTGCTTAGTGTGCTATGTGCCAGGCCTTCTGCTAAACACTACTTCTATAAACCTCTGGGTCTGCTTCATGGACAGCTTCCGATGTGTCTCTGGTCTTCCCAGTTCTGTTGTGACTTTCTGGGGACAAAAGCAATGCCCCCCATTTCTCTCGTCTCTCCCACAATTTCTAGAACTCAGCTGGGCCCTCAGGAATCCCAGGAGTTCTTCAGCCTTTACCCGGTAGGCACTGGAGGTCCATGGCCTGTTTCGGGTAATTTTCATTGGGTTTCGGATGACCCTGACCACCATGATGACTGAGAGGATGGAGGAATGACTTGGAGGTAGACAGGATGCAACAATTATTTTGTGAAGAAACTGTGGGCCCAGTTCCACCAGGAGCTTCTGCAGCCTCCACAAGGGTGTCTATCCAGAGAAAACTATAATTCAAAAAGATACACGCACCCCAATGTTCATCGCAGCACTATTTACAACAGCCAAGACATGGAAGCAACCTAAATGCCCATTGACAGTTGAATGGATAAAGAAGATGTGGTGTATATATACAATGGAATATTACTCAGCCATAAAAAGGAACGAAGTTGAGTTATTTGAATGAGATGGATGGACCTAGAGTCTGTTATACAGAGTGAAGTAAGTCAGAAAGAGAAAAACAAATACTGTATGCTAATGCATATACATGGAATCTAAAAAAACAGTACTGATGAACCTAGTGGCAGGGCAGGAATAAAGACGCAGACATAGAGAACGGACTTGAGGACACAGGAAGGGAAGGGTAAGCTGTGACGAAGTGAGAGAGTAGCATTGACACATATACACTACCAAATGTAAAATAGATAGCTAGTGGGAAGCAGCCGCGTAGCACAGGGAGATCAGCTCGGTGCTTTGTGACCGCCTAGAGGGGTGGGATAGGGAGGGTGGGAGGGAGACACAAGAGGGAGGAGATATGGGGATATATGTATACATATAGCTGGTTCACTTTGTTGTACAGCAGAAACTAACACAACATTGTAAAGCAATTATACTCCAATAAAGATGTGGAAAAAAACCCCCAACACAGTGAGATACGACTACATACCTACTAGAATGGCCAAATTTTTTTAAAAAAAGATGATACAAGTAGTGGTGAGACAGTGGAGTAACGGTAACTCTCATACATTGCTGATGGGATAGCACAATGGCACAAGTCATCTTGAAAAACACGTCAGCAATTTCTTAAAAAGTTAAAGATATAGTTATCGTTCAGCCCAACAATCCTTCTCCCAAGAGAAGTTAAAGTATTTACCCACGAGAATTAAAATATATGTCCAAACAAAAATCTGAAAGTGAACGTTCAAAGCAGCTTTATTCGTAATAGCCAAAAACTGGACACCCAAATGTCCATCCACCGGTAAGTGGATAAACAAATTACAGTACATCCATCCATACAATGGAATGTTCCTTAGCAATCTAAAGGAATGAACTCTTGATACATGCAACAACATGTATGAATCTCAAAAGCATGATGCTAAGAGAAATAAGGCAAGCTCAAAAGGCTACGTACGGCATAATTACAATACATTATATGACATTCTAGAAAAAAGAAGACTGTAAGGGCCGAAATCAGATCAGTAGCTGTCAGGAGATGGGGGTGGGAGAAGGGGCTTGACTACAGAGCAGCACAAGGGAACTTTTTGGAGTGATTAAAATATTCTATAGTTTGATGAGGATGGTGGTTACATGACTGTGTGCATTTCTCAAAATTCATCAAACTGTGTCCCTAAAAAGAGCAAATTTTACTGTGAATAAATTATTGTACCTCAATAAATCTGAATTTAAAAGAACAAAAAAAGATGTGGTACATATATACAATGTATATAAAAAAGAATGAAGTAATGCCATTTGCAACAACATGGAAGACCCGGAGATTATCGTACTAAGTGAAGTGAGCCAGACAGAGACAAGTATCATATGACGTCACTTATATGTGGAACACCCTCACTCCACACATGATGTAAATGAACTTATTTATAAAACAGAAATAGACCCACAGACATAGAAACAAACTTACAGTTATCAAAGGGGAAAGGGGGGTGGATAAATTAGGAGTTTGGGATTAAGATATACACACTACTATATATAAAATAGATAACCAACAAGGACCTACTGTATAGCACAGGAATCTCTACTCAGTATTTTGTAATAACCTATAAGGGGAAAGAATCTGAAAAAGAATAGATATATAGATAGATGTGAATCACTTTGCTGTACACCTGAAGCTAACATTTACATTTACGCGACATTGTAAATCAACTACACTTCAATAAAAACAAAGGAGTTGCCACAAACCAGGTGAGGGGTGAGGACAGGTGAGGCAGTGGCATTGTGGAGGAGCAGGCAGCATTGACGGACATGGAGGAGATGAATTCCCAGGACTCCAGGGCTGGTTGGCTATGGGGTGTGACAGCCCAGGGCGCTGGTTTGAGTGACCGGCAGGGCATACAGACTGAAGTGTGGGTTCATAGTGCAAGATAATGAGTTGCGTGTAGAATGACTTCCTTTCTGATGATTACTGTGGACTCAAGGTGGGTGAGCATGAACTGAAAGCCAAAAAAGAGTCCCATGGGCATTTTCTGGAGGACAGTCAGCATGCTGGGTCCCCACATCTCCTTTCAGTCGAGAGCCCTGGACCAGGCTGAGTCCCCAGCAGGAAGGTTTCCTGCCTGGGAGTGCCAACCTCATTCTGAACACCTGCTGGGTGGCAGCCAGTAACTGGGGAGCCGGAGCAGGGTGAATTGATTATACAAACTGACGACAGGCCAGAAGAGGAAAAGAAAATCAAGCTGGCTCTAAAATATCTCATGTATAACCGAAGGGAAAACACACACAGATGTGAATTGAGTTCAGGACCTTGAACCTGCGCTTTTTTCAGGTAGACTGTGCCCTCTCTCCCCACCTGTTTGTTTTTATTTCCTTTTTTAGAGAGAGAGAGATGAATTATTTTTTTCCCCTGCAAGGCACCTGAAGTGAAGTCACTTTCCAGCCAAAGGAAGGTCACTGGTAATCTAGGCCTAAAATACTGGGTGTGAGAAGCTGGATACTGAGTCCTATCTGTATTTTGGGGTCATTTTCCTAGTTTAGTTTTGAAATAATGGTTTCTGGTATAGTGGTTCTGGAGTCAGAGCCTGGGATCAGATCCCAGCTCTATCACTTGCCAGCTGTGTGATTTGGGGCAAGACTTAAGCACTCTCTGCCTTAGTTTCCCCACCTATAAAATAGGGATAGTGATACCTACTGCATGGCCCTACCGTGAGGACCACGGGAGTTCATGCACATACTTGCTGAGAAGTGTGTCTGGCTCATCCTAAGTATCACTAAATATTATTATGACAACGGGGGGTTTCTCAGCTTTTCCTGCTTCGGCCCAAGAGGGGCTCTTCTCGGGGACCCTTCTGGCTTTTCTGCTCCATCAGTCCCTGTACAGATGCATCAGCTTCTGGGGCCTTCAAGATGAAGTCCTAAAAGGAGGTCAGGGCGGTCTAGTAATTCATCATTCCGACTCTCATCTGAGATGGGTTAGCTCGTGGGCCAGACTTGAACAGTGGTTCCTCCATGTTGAGATTTATTAAATCAGATTTAAAAATAAAAACTGATAGACGGATATAGAGTATTAACTATTTGGGGAAGTGGGAATATTAAAGAAAGAATAATCATCATTCCATACAGGGACATTTTAACACCGAAAATGTTGAAAGGGAACATTGGACATTGATGAGTTTTGACCACCAAGCATCCATTTACCTGCTTTAGGTAACAGCCCCTATTTTGGTATGTCCATCTCTCCCCAACAATCAGCCCCTGACTCAGAGCTGAAGCCTGGGACAGGTGTAAGCCCATCAGGGCTTCTCTCACCTCGGGCCCCAGCAGTGCGGCTCAACCAGATGCAGTGAGGCACAGAGACTGACCAGGATTCTGGGGAAGAAGCAGCTGCTCCTTTCTGCTGAGCTCTGACCTGAGAGTACACAGCGTGGAGGTGGTGCCGCCATATTGCTAGCTTGGGAGCCTGAGGCCAACAGGCAGGAAGGCAGAGTCAAAAGGTGAGCATGTTATTGGAGCTCCAAGTCCAGCCACGCCTGAAGCTTCTGGATTTTTGTTTTAATATAACCTTATTTATTTTCAAATAGTTTTAGATTTACAGAAGCATTGTGAAAGCAGTACAGAGAATTCCCATAGATGCCATACCCACTTTGTCCTATTATTAACATCTTACATTAGTGTAGCACATTTACCTCAATTAATGAACTGATACTGGTACATTATTATTGAATGAAGTCCATACTTTATTCACGTTTTCCTAGTCTTCCCCTAATGCCGTTTTCTGTTTCAGGGGCCTTACTTAAGGAATGGTTATATTTATTCTTTAAACACTCTTTCAGAAAACCTTAAGGATGCCTCACTTTACAATGGCTGGACACTGTCAAATTATTCTTTTATCGCCCTTTCCATACTGTTCCTTTTGGAAGGAAGTCAGTATGTGCAACCCATGCTTAAGGAGTGGGGATTTGTGTTGCTTTTTTTTGAGGATGGAGTATCTACATAAATTATTTGGAATTCTTCTGTATGGGAGATTTCTCTTCTCCCCCACTTATGTATTCATCCTTTATTTATGCACACGTATGGACTCTTGCATATTCATATTATACTTTGGGATAGAATCCAGTGCTACTTTATTTGTTTTGTTGCTCAGACTATTCCAGCTTTGAGCACTGGGAGGGTCTCTCAGTTGGCTTCCATCATTGTGGTCACCTGGGCTTTTCAGTGACACGAGCTACCAATTTCTATTTAGTCTAAGTCTTTTTAGTCTTTTTATACTTTTTAAGTCAGTTTAAGTGAAGGTTTCTGTCGCTTATAACCACAAGATTCTTTTTTTTTTCCCCACTCAGAACCTTGATATGTTTATTTAATTAATTAATTTATTTATTGGGGTATAGTTGCTTTACATGCTGTGTCAGTTTCTGCTGTACAGCAAAGTGAATCAGCCATACGTATACATATATGCCCTCTCTTTTGGATTTCCTTCCCATTTAGGTCACCACAGAGCACTGAGTAGAGTTCCCTGTGCTACACAGTAGGTTCTCATTAGTTATCTATTTTATACATAGTATCAATAGTGTATATATGTCAATCCCAATCTCACAGTTCATCATCCCCTTCCCCTTGGTATCCATACGTTTGTTCTCTACGTCTAGCGTCTCTATTTCTGCTTTGCAAATAAGATCATCTATAACCACCAGATTCTTCACAAATCTTAAGAGAGACTGCTTAGGTTGTATTACTTGTTGAACATTCCTCATGTTGCCAGTCTTTCTCTTATGTCAATGCAGCTGAATGACCATTTTACCCTGGAAAGAACCAATTCTCCCTTGGGCTGTGGCGACCACTTCGCTGAGCACTGTGATAAGAGCGGGAGGCTTGGGAGCCCGGGGCCGTGTGTGGTTCAAGTTTCAGCCTCGTGCTCATAGACAAGTCACGTAACCTCTGAGTTAGAAAAGGGGCACAGAGATGAGAGGGGATTAAGTGACATCACACCGTTGTGGTGTCATCTGGAGGCCAAGACTGTACCCCTCATCTGCTGAACTGGCTGCTGGGGAGTATGAATGAGACTCCCCCAAACTAGGCTGCCCGATGAAATACAGGACACCCTGCCAACTGTGAATTTCAGAGAAGTAATGAAGAAGTTTTAGTACAAGTGTGTCCCAAATATTGCGCAAGTATATTGTGTATAAGCACAAAATAGTTATGCTAAAAAATGTATTCACTGTTTACCTGAAATTCAAAGTTAATTGCGCGTCCTGGGCCCCTGCCCCAAATGCCCTCCCATGTTTAGACTCCTCAGGGCGTGTACTCCAGGAAGGTAACTCTGCAACTTCAACTTGACCGCATGGCTCAAGCTATGTGGTGTCCTGGGAAGTGTAAGACTTTGTCAGACTCTTATGAGTTCAAATCTCACTCCCCCCTGCTTTGAGCAAGCTGCTTTACAATTCTGAGCTCAGTTTCCATACTCCATCGTGCAATGGGCTGGTAATTCATGGATGCCGTTATAACACTTTATAGGGTTTCTTTTTTTCTTAATATATAATTAATTAATTTTTGGTGCGTTGGGTCTTCGTTGTTGCACATGGGCTTTCTCTTGTTGCGGCGAGCAGGGGCTACTCTTCGTTGCGGTGCACGGGCTTCTCATTGCAGTGCCTTCTCTTGTTGTGGAGCACAGGCTGCAGGCATGCGGGCTTCAGTAATTGTGGCATGCGGGCTCAGTAGTTGTGGCTTGCGGGCTCTAGAGCACAGGCTCAGTAGTTGCAGCACACGGGCTTAGTGGCTCCACGGCATGTGAGATCTTCCCGGACCAGGGATTGAACCTGTGTCCTCTGCGTTGGCAGGTGCATTCTTAACCGCTGCACCACCGGGGAAGTCCCTTTAAAGGATTTCTGTGTGGATTAAATGGTCTGACATTTAGTGGGCACTCAGTCAATGGTGGCTGCTGTTGATGTTACTCTCATCTGGACAAGCGAACAGAAAGTCCTGAGAAGGCAAGAGAGGAGATTCAAGGTCATGGCAAGTCAGCCTCCTCACTCCTAACCTGTCCCCTTCTCTGAGCCAGAGGGCATGCCAAATCCCAGAGGCAGAGGCTAGGGGTGCAGATGCGGTGAGGCTGCTCTGTGAGAACTTCTCTGGGGCCTGGGCTCTGTGCTGGAGCTCTGCATCCCATCGGGGTCCAGCTTTCCAAGACATTGGGATCCTCCAGGTGGTGCTGGGCTTGAGGCTGAAGGCAGGAGCCTGTGTTGACAGGGTTTGCAAGGGGCTAGTCCTGGGGGACAAAAGAGGAAACTGCTTCCTAGGGAAAGCTGAACTTTCTTTTCATAAGCAGGGCAGGTACACAATAATGAGGATAGCTAAATTTACTGAGCACTTAGTATGTGCCAGGTACTGTTTTAGGCACTTTTATTTCCAGTTCTTTTTTTTTTGTTATCAGCTTTGAAATTTATTTTTAAAGGTGTTTTGCAGTATGCTGTATTATGATTATTTCCAATTTTTCTGAATTTTATTTTATTTTTTTAATATACCAAGTTCTTATTAGCTATCTTTTTTTTTTTTTTTTTAAAGAATATGTTGGGGGTAGGAGTTTATTAGTTAATTAATTTATTTTTGCTGTGTTGGGTCTTCATTTCTGTGCGAGGGCTTTCTCTAGTTGTGGCAAGCGGGGGCCACTCTTCATCGCGGTGCGCGGGCCTCTCACTATCGCGGCCTCTCTTGTTTCGGAGCACAGGCTCCAGACTCTCAGTAGTTGTGGCTCACGGGCCTAGTTGCTCTGTGGCATGTGGGACTTTCCCAGACCAGGGCTCGAACCCGTGTCCCCTGCATTAGCAGGCAGATTCTCAACCACTGCACCACCAGGGAAGCCCTTAGCTATCTATTTTATACATATTAGTGTATATATGTCCATCAGAATCTCCCAATTCATCACCCTCACCCCACTTGCCCCCTTGGTGTCCATACGTTTGTTCTCTACATCTGTGTCTCTATTTCTGACATGCAAACCGGTTCATCTGTACCGTTTTTCTAGATTCCACATATATGTGTTAATATAGGATATTTTTTCTTCTCTTTCTGACTAACTTCACTCTGTATGACAGTCTCTAGGTCCATCCACATCTCTAAAAATGACCCAGTTTCGTTCCCTTTTATGGCTGAGTAATATTTCATTGTATATATGTACCACATCTTCTTTATCCATTTGTCTGTCGATGGGCATTTAGGTTGCTTCCATGACCTGGCTATTGTAAATAGAGCTGCAGTGAACATTGGGGTGCATGTGTCTTTTTGAATTATGGTTCTCTCAGGGTATATGTTCAGTAGTGGGATTGCTGGATCATATGGTAATTCTATTTTTAGTGTTTTAAGGAATCTCCATACGGTTCTCCATAGTGGCTGTATCAATTTACATTCCCACCAACAGTGCAAGAGGGTTTCCTTTTCTCCACACCCTCTCCAGCATTTGTTGTTTGTAGATTTTCTGATGATGGCCATTCTCACTGGTGTGAGGTGATACTTCATTGTAGTTTTGATTTGCATTTCTCTAATAATTAGTGATGTTGAGCAGCTTTTCATGTGTTTCTTGGCCACCTGTATGTCTTCTTTGGTCTATTTAGATCTTCTGCCCATTTTTCAATTGGGTTTTTTTTTTTTTTTAATATTGAGCTGCATGAGCTGTTTATATATTTTGGAGATTAATCCTTTGTCCATTGATTCGTTTGCAAATATTTTCTCCCATTCTGAGGGTTGTCTTTTTGCTTTGTTTATAGTTTCCCTGGCTGTCAAAAGCTTTGAAGTTTCATTAGGTCCCATTTGTTTATTTTTGTTTTTATTTCCATTACTCGAGGAGCTGGGTCAAAAAAGATCTTGCTGTGATTTATGACAAAGAGTGCTCTTCCTACATTTTCCTCTAAGAGTTTTATAGTGCCTGGTCTTACATTTAGGTCTTTAATCCATTTTGAGTTTATTTTTGTGTATGGTGTTAGGGAGTGCTCTAATTTCATTCTTTTACATGTAGCTGTCCAGTTTCCCCAGTACCACTTAATGAAGAGACTGTCTTTTCTCTATTGTATATCCTTGTCTCCTTTGTCATAGATTAGTTGACCGTAGGTGCATGGGTTTATCTCTGGGCTTTCTATGCTGTTCCAATGATCTATATTTCTGTTTTTGTGCCAGTACCATATTGTCTTGATTACTGTAGCTTTGTAGTGTAGTCTGAAGTCAGGAAATCTGATTCCTCCAGTTCTGTTTATTTCCCTTGGCTATTTGTGGTCTTTTGTGTCTCCATACAAATTTTAAGATTTTTTGTTCTAGTTCTGCAAAAAATGCCATTGGTAATTTGATAGGGATTGCATTGAATCTGTAGATTGCTTTGGGTAGTATAGTCATTTTCACAATATTGATTCTTCCAATCCAGGAACATGGTATATCTCTCCATCTGTTTTTGTCATCTTTGATTTCTTTCATCAGTATCTTATAGTTTTCTGCATACAGGTTTTTGTCTCCCTAGGTAGGTTTATTCCTAGATATTTTATTCTTTGTGTTGCAATGGTGAATGGGATTGTTTCCTTAATTTCTCTTTCTGATCTTTCATTGTTAGTGTATAGGAATGCAAGAGATTTCTGTGCATTAATTTTGTATCCTGCTACTTTGCCAAATTCATTGTTTAGCTCTAGTATTCTTCTGGTAGCATCTTTAGGATTCTCTATGTATAGTATCATGCCATCTGCAAACAGTGACAGTTTTACTTCTTCTTTACCAATTTGTATTCCTTTTATTTCTTTTTCTTCTCTGATTGCCATGGCTAAAACTTCCAAAACCATGTTGAATAATAATGGTGAGAGTGGACATCCTTGTCTTGTTCCTGATCTTCGAGGAAATGCTTTCAGTTTTTCACTATTAAGAATGATGTTTGCTGTGGGTTTGTCATATATGACCTTTATTATGTTGAGGTAGGTTCCCTCTATGCCCACTTTCTAGAGAGTTTTTATCATAAATGATTGGGTGTTGAATTTTGTCAAAAGCTTTTTCTGCACCTATTGAGATGATCATATGGTTTTTATTCTTCAATTTGTTAATATGGTGTATCACATTGATTGATTTGCATATACTGAAGAATCCTTGCATCCCTGGGATAAATCCCACTTGATCATGGTGTATGATCCTTTTGATGTGCTGTTGGATTCTTTTTGCTAGTGTTTTGTTGAGGATTTTTGTGTCTATATTCATCAGTGATACTGGTCTGTAATTTTCTTTTTTTGCAGTAACTTTATCTGGTTTTGGTATCAGGGTGATGGTGGCTTCAGAGAATGAGTTTGGGAGTGTTCCTTCCTCTGCAATTTTTTGGAAAAGTTTGAGAAGGATGGGTGTTAGCTCTTCTCTAAATGTTTCATAGAATTCACCTGTGAAGCCATCTGGTCCTGGACTTTTCTTTATTGGGAGATTTTTAATCACAGTTTCAATTTCATTACTTGTGATTAGTCTACTCATATTTTCAATTTCTTCCTGGTTTAGTCTTGGAAGTTTATACCTTTCTAAGAATTTGTCCATTTCTTCCAGGTTATCCATTTTATTGGCATAGAGTTGCTTGTAGTCAACTCTTAGGATGCTTTATACTTCTGTGGTGTCCGCTGTAACTTCTCCTTTTTCATTTCTAATTTTATTGAGTCCTCTCCCTCTTTTTCTTGATGAGTCTGGCTAAAGTTTTACCAATTTTATTTATCTTCTCAAAGAACCAGTTTTTAGTTTTCTTCATCTTTGCTATTGTTTTCTTTGTTTCTATTTCATTTATTTGTGCTCTGATCTTTATGATTTCTTTCCTTCTACTAACTGTGGGTTTTGTTTGTTCTTCTTTCTCTAGTTCCTTTAGGTGTAAGGTTAGATTGTTTATTTGAGATTTTTCTTGTTTCTTGAGGTAGGATTGTGTTGCTATAAACTTCCCTCTTAGACCTGCTTTTGCTGCATCCCATAGGTTTTGCATGGTCGTGTTTTTATTGTCATTTGTCTCTAATTAGTTTTTGATTTCCTCTTTGATTTCTTCAGTGATCTCTTGGTTATTTAGTAATGTATTATTTAGCCTCCATGTGTTTGTGTTTTTTATGTTTTTTTCCCTGTAATTGACTTCTAATCTCATAGTGTTGTGGTTGGAAAAGATGCTTGATATGATTTCAGTTTTCTTACATTTACCAAGTTTGATTTGTGACTCAAGATGTGATCTATCCTGGAGAATGTTCCATGTGCACTTGAGAAGAAGTTGTAATCTGCTGTTTTTGGATAGAATTCCTATAAATATCAATTAAATCTATCTGGTCTATTGTGTCATTTAAAGTTTGTGTTTCCTTATTAATTTTCTGTCTGGATGATCTGTCCATTGGTGTAAGTGAGGAGTTAAAGTCCTCCACTATTACTCTGTTACTGTTGATTTCCTTTTTTATAGCTGTTAGCATTTGCCTTATGTATTGAGGGGCTCCTATGTTGGGTACATATATATTTATAATTGTTATATCTTCTTCGTGGATTGATCCCTTGATCATTAAGTAGTGTCCTTCCTTGTCTCTTGTAACATTCTTTATTTTAAAGTCTATTTTATCTGACATGGGTATTGCTACTCCAGCTTTCCTTTGATTTCCATTTGCATGGAAAATCTTTTTCCTTCCCCTGACTTTCAGTCTGTATGTGTCCCTAGGTCTGAAGTGGATCTCTTGTAGACAGCATATATATGGGTCTTGTTTTTGTATCCATCCAGCAAGCCTGTGTCTTTTGGTTGGAGCATTTAATCCATTCACATTTAAGGTAATTATCGATATGTATGTTCCTATTACCATTTTCTTAATTTTTATGGGTTTGTTTTTGTAGGTCCTTTTCTTCTCTTGTGTTTCCCACTTAGAGAAGTTCCTTTAGCATTTGTTGTAGAGCTGGTTTGGTGGTGCTGAATTCTCTTAGCCTTTGCTTGTCTGTAAAGCTTTTGATTTCTCCATTGAATCTGAATGAGATCCTTACCGGGTAGAGTAATCTTGGCTGTACGTTCTTCCCTTTCATCCCTTTAATATGTCATGCCACTCCCTTCTGGCTTGTAGAGTTTCTGCTGAGAAATCAGCTGTTAACCTTATGGGAGTTCCCTTTTATGTTGTCGTTTTTCCCTTGTTGCTTTTAATAATTTTTCTTTGTCTTTAATTTTTGTCAGTTTGATTACTATGTGTCTCAGCGTGTTTCTCCTTGGTTTTATCCTGCCTGGGACTTTCTATGCTTCCTGGACTTGGGTGGCTATTTCCTTTCCCATGTTAGGGAAGTTTTTGACTATAACCTCTTCAAATATTTTCTCAGGTCCTTTTTCTCTCTCTTCTCCTTCTGGAACCTCTATAATGTAAACGGTGTTGTGTTTAATGTTGTCCCAGAGGTCTCTTAGGCTGTCTTCATTTCTTTTCATTCTTTTTTCTTTATTCTCTTCCATGGCAGTGAATTCCACCAGTCTGTCTTCCAGGTCACTTATCTGCCTCATTTATTCCGATATTGATTCCTTCTAGTGTATTTTTCATTTCAGTTATTTTATTGTTCATCTCTATTTGTTTGTTCTTTAATTCTTCTAGGTGTTTGCTCTTCAATTCTTCTAGGTCTTTGTTAAACATTTCTTGCATCTTCTCGACCTTTGCCTCCATTCTTTTTCTGAGGTCCTGGATCATCTTCACTATTATTATTCTGAATTGTTTTTCTGGAAGATGTCCTATCTCCACTTCATTTAGCTGTTTTTCTGGGGTTTTACCTTGTTCCTTCATCTAGTACATAGTCCTCTGCCTTTTCATTTTGTCTGTCTTTCTGTGAATATGATTTTCGTTCCACAGACTGCAGGATTGTCGTTCTTCTTGCTGTCTGCCCTCTGGTGGATGAGGCTATCTAAGAGGCTTGTTTATCTAAGAGGCAAGCTTCCTGATGGGAGGGACTGGTGGTGGGTAGAGCTAAGTGTTGCTCTGGTGGGTAGAGCTCAGTAAAACTTCAATCTGCTTGTCTACTGTTGGGTGGGGTTGAGTTCCCTCCCTGTTGGTTGTTTGGCCTGAGGTGACCAAGCACTGGAGGCTACAGGCTCTTTGGTGGGGCTAATGGTGTACTCTGGGAGGGCTCATGCTAAGGAGTACTTCCCAGAACTTCTGCTGCCAGTGTCCTTGTCCCTGTGGTGAGCCACAGCCATCCCCCGCCTCTGCAGGAGACCCTCCAACACTAGCAGGTAGGTCTGGTCCAGTCTACTATGGGGTGACTGCTCCTTCTTCTGGGTCCTGATGTGCACACTACTTTGTTTGTGCCCTCCAAGAGTGGAGGCTTTGTTTCCTCCAGTCCTGTCGAAGTCCTGCAATGAAATCCCTCTAGCCTTCAAAGTCTGATTCTCTGGGATTTCCCCCTCCCGTTGCTGGACCCCCAGGTTGGGAAGCCTGATGTGGGGCCCAGAACCTTCACTCCAGTGGGTGGACTTCTGGGGTATAAGTGTTCTCCAGTTTGTGAGTCACCCACCCAGCGGTTACGGGATTTGATTTTACTGTGATTGCACCCCTCCTACCGTCTCATTGTGGCTTCCCCTTTGTCTTTGGATGTGGGGTATCTTTTGGTGAGTTCCAGTGTCTTCCTGTTGATGATTGTTCAGCAGTTAGTTGTGATTTTGCTGTTCTCACAAGAGGGAGTGACAGCATGTCCTTCTACTCCGCCATCTTGAACCAATCCCGATTTCCCTGTTTTACTGAGATATAATTGACATAATATTGTACTCATCCAAGCTGTACTACATAATGATTTAATAATTGTATCTATTTCAAAATGAGCACCACAGTAAGTTCAGTTAACATCCATCACCTCCCAGTTACTATTTTTTTTTCTTGTGATGAGAACTTTTGATATTTATTCTCTTAGCAACTTTCAAATCTACAACACAGTGTTGTTAACTAGAGTCACCATGCTGTCCATTATGTCCCCAGAACTTATTCATCTTATAACTGGAGTTTATACCTTTTGATTTGTTTCACCCATTTTACCCACCCCCTACCTCTGGTAACCACCAATTTCTCCTCTTATCTATGAGTTTCTTTGTTTGTTTGTTTTTAGATTCCACAAATAAGTGAAATCACACAGTATTTGTCTTTCTCTGTCTGATTTATTTCAGTTAACATAATGCCCTCAAGGTCCATCCATGTTGTTGAAAATGACAAGATTTCATTCTTTTTTACGGCTGAATAACATTCCATAGTAAAGGTTGTTTTCATGTCTTGGCTATTGTAAATAATGCTGCAATAAACATGGGAGGGCATATAACATTATCCTCATTATCCTGTTCTTATCTTCCTTTAGGTATATACCCAAAAGTGGGATTCTTGGATCACAGGGTAGTTTTAGTTTTTTTAAGGAACCGCCATATTGTTTTCCATAGTGGCTGCACCAATTTACATTCCCACAATGGTGTGCAAGGGTTTCCTTTTCTCCACACCCTCACTAGAATGTGTTATCGGTTGTCTTTTTGATAATAGCTATTCTAACAGATGTGAGGTGTCATGTACTTTTTATGTATGACTTCATTTAATCCTCACAACTTCCTATTTTATTGGTGGAGAAACTGAGGCACAAAAGAATTAGGAAACTTGTCCAAGGTTACACACTTAGTAAATGGGATGGCCTGGCAGCTGTGTCCTAGCCACACTCTGTGCCCTGTGAGCCGCAGGGTGAAGCTTGCCCTACATTCCCCTGCCAGCCCCACTAGCTTGGTGGGAGCTGGGCCTCAGTTAACAAGGAGGGATGTCTAGGTGCTAGCCATCCTGGAAGCCGGTTGCATATTTTGTTTCACTTAGTTCTCACAACTGCCCTCTGAGGTCAGTAGGATTGTATCTTTCTTGTGTAACTGAGGACTCTGTGGTTTATACAACTTTCTTGGGGCCATGATTTCACACGTGAATTTCCAACTTGGAGGTGTCAGGGAGGGGAGGAGGCCAGTGATGACCTTTCCCCTTTGCACCAGCCCTCAGAAGAGGTGGAAGAATGTTCCTTATGCCTTTGATTTAGAGTGGGGTATGGGGGTTTCGTTCCGCTGTCAACTTAGGAAGCCACTTGAAGATTCTATTAAAAGAAAATTGCCTTGTAATTTATAATAGTGGGGGGGGGGGGAAAAGAAACCAAAAGACAAACCCCAAGCAAAGAGGAAAACAATTTAAATGATCAACAATGGGGGAACCCCTTCGCTCAATCATGGTACAAGCCCTTGATGGTGTATTTTGCAGCCAGTTAAAAATATTTTCAAAGACTATTAACATAGGAAAATGCTCCAGATAAAGTAAAAGCAGGAGATACAAACTTACTACCACATACCTGAGTAAACGATGATAAAGTTATATGTGACTTATTTTTTTTCTGATACATTTACTTCTAATCTTTTTTCTTACATTTTATTTTTTTACATCTTCATTAGAGTATAATTGCTTTACAATGGTGTGTTAGTTTCTGCTTTATAACAAAGTGAATCAGTTATACATATACATATGTTCCCATATCTCTTCCCTCTTGCGTCTCCCTCCCTCCCACCCTCCCTATCCCACCCCTCCAGGCGGTCACAAAGCACCGAGCTGATCTCCCTGTGCTATGCGAGCTGATCTCCCTGTGCTATGCGGCTGCTTCCCACTAGCTATCTATTTTACGTTTGGTCGTGTAAATATGTCCATGCCTCTTACATGTGGCTTATTACACATAGAAAAAGGCCAGGAGAAAAGACTCTGTAATATCGATAGTGGTTCTCTCCCCGCTGTGAAATTAGCAGCAATTAAAAAACTTTAAATTATACTCTTATGTACTTGCCACATATTTTACAACACAGAGACCACTGGAGTTGAAAGGCATCCAGGTGGCATCCAACCACGGCATTTTAAAGGTGGGGAAACTGAGGCCCGAGCCTGGGAAGGTGGTTCAGGCTGGCGGGGAAGCCAGGCTCCTTGCCCTGAGGCCCTGCCCGGAGGGGATCAGCCTGCACCTCCAACTCGCCGGATGGGGGCGACTGCGTGGGGCGCCCCCTGCAAGGGGGAGGGATGGAGCACAGGGGAGGGGAGGAGGGAGGGGAGAAGGTGGGTGGGGGCCGGCTGGAAGCGAAGATGGGGGACCTTTCAAAAAATGGAAACCAGATGAGCCGTTCAAAGGGGAGCACATTCTCCACGGCGCGCTCCTTTGTTGAGAGCGTGTGAGGCGGTGGCAGCTGCGCGCCTCACCCCCGGCCCACGGCCCGATGGGGCGGACACGGATAACTGCATTAGATGCACTCAGCTCTTTTCAATAAAACGCTCTTGTTGGCGGCACAATAGGGGGAACGAGGCAGCAACCCCAGGCCGGGCCCGGGGTGCCCTGCCCTCCCCGCGGAGAGCCCAGAGAGCTCTCATTTTTCAGGGCTCTGCTAATTGACGTTCGGTCTCTGTGGGTTCAAAAGAAAAGGCCGAACTCAAGTCCACTTCCACCGGAAATGAGGCCGCCCTCCCCGCCCCCCCTTGGGTCAGTCTCTGGGGGCGCAGCTGGGGGCCACAGTGCAGCTGGCCACAGGCGGCGTGGGAGACGCGCACCCTGCAGAATCCTTTCCCCAGTGTTGCTTTGATCGGAAGATCAGGTGTCCAGAAGGTGTCTCCCCAAGGGCTTGGGCGCCCCGCCTTCTAGTTTCTGTGGGAGAAATACATCTGGAGAAGGGGGCTGGTGACAGCTGCGAGTGTAAAAGACAGTTTCGAGGCTGGAAGACTTCATTAGAGTTTACCAAATGCCACATTCTTTTAGTGATTCTAATAAAGATAGCCCAGAACATTCTTTATAAGTTTTTTTTTTTTAAAAAAGGAAAGAATGAGTACAATGCTTTATCTAGGAGTGAGGTATTTACCATCCCTGTTTTACAGATGTGGAAACCAAGAGGTTATTGACTTGCTAAAATTGCAATTAGGAAATGGCCGAGCTGGAGTTTGAACCCAGGTCTGTTGACTTTAAGGCAGCGTTTCTCAACCCTGGCACTATTGACGTTTCGGCCTCGATAGCTATTTGTTGGGGGACTGTCCAGTGCACTGCAGGATGTATGGCAGCACCCCTGGCCTCCACCTTCTAGATGTCAGTAGCACCCCTTCCTGGTCATGGCAACCAAAATGTCTCCAGACATTGCCAAATATCACCTAGGGGGCAAATTCACCCCCTGTTGAGAGGCAATGTCTTAAAGCAACCCCTGCATGCTGCACATCCTGGCATGCTGGTTTACATTGGGCTCAGTATTTTGGGCTCAGTACATTGGGCTCAGTATTTGAATTGGGTGTCTGTCTGTCTGGAGTGGCCCTCAGACCCTTCAACTGTTCTCTCCATTTCTCTCTGCCAAGACAGTTCCACAGAAGGTGAGCCAACCTCCCGCCTCCGGTCACTCTGTCAAAGAGCAAACGTAGCCTTGTCCACTAGAAGGGCTAAAATTTTAGGGAACGCAGTCTGTGAAGGCAGCATGGAGGAAGGTGACATTACCCGTGCAAAACAGAGCCTGAGCTTTACTGTGAAATAAGAGGACCTTGTTGCGGGCAGCCAGCTGCTCTGCTGGCTCACGATGACGGGAAGGGGCTTGAATCTGACTTTCGTAAGTAAGTGCTCACAACATTTCTAGCTGCAACTTACGTGTGACCCTTCCTCCACCTCCTCGTCCTGCTGTGGCCCGCTGCTCCTTTAGCTTACTCAGTGGTTCCACTCCCCAGTCCCCAGAGCTGCTTGGGTCACTGAAAAGCCAACCCCAGGCTCTAGGGCCATACTGAACTGAGGCCTGTTTCAGTCCAACTGCCTCCTTCTCACTTAAAGCTGATTGATAACTGAGCTCCATCGTATTTGTTTTTCCAGTTCTGACCTTCCTACCACCCAAATGGCTGTGTTGACTTTTTACTGGAAATGCCATTTACAAAAGACCCTCTGGGAGGAGTGTCAGGTCCGCAGGGAAGTCAGAGACATCAGGGCCTACCAGGCTTTACCCTTGTCCCCAGTACCCTCCCAGGCTGCGGTTCATGGGGGGGTCGGGTGGCTCAGAGACTCGGGGATGGGGTCTTATCTTTTTTGATGGAGCCCTGTCAAGAAAGCATAGAGGATAAGGACTCAGAAGAGTTAAAAAAGAACAGACATCTGGATAGAAAGGAAGTGGGAGATTGGGATAGTAAGGAGCAATCAGCATTTCAGATAATGAAGGGTTAGTACTTTCAATAATTGAAGTTTGTATCTTGCTCTTCCTCTAACATGCCCATATGCCTTTGGGGCAAGCATAAAAAACGTGTAAGCTGTCCCTCAGGATTGGTTCCAGGACACCCCCCACCATACTAAAATCCACAGATGCTCAAGTCCCCTATAGAAAGTGGTGTACTATTTGCACGTAAACTATTCACATCTTCCCATACACGTTATACTTTAAACCACCTCTAGATTGTTTATAATACCTAATACAGTGTAAACGCTACGCACATAGTTGCCAGTACAGCAAATTCAAGTTTTGCTTTTTGGACTTTTCTGGAATTAAAAAAAAATATTTTTTTGATCTGCAGTTGTTGGAATCTGTGGATACAGAGGGGGCTTTCCCCTCTTAGCCAATAATACAGATTCGGTGGCCACAATGTCCTTCTAAAAGGACCGTGTTGAAGAAGGAAGACACGAAAATGAGTGTATGTGTGCCTCCACCATATGTAACTGCTTTTCTCTGCTCGTTCCCCCTCCCCTGGGTGGCTCACACCGCCGCCCTTTTGCTGAGATAATTTGCACTCTCCACCTTCATTAGTTGCAAACCCCATCCTGCCTGGGACAAAAAATAGGGCCAAACTGTTCAGAAGAACACATGGAGACCCCATTAATGTGGGCCCTAATTGTGCCAATTCAACCCCCTCAAGAACTCTAATTAAAACCTGTCTTGTGTGGGGCACTGAATGGCTACACAGCTGTTATTTCAGACAATCCCATGACAGAGCTATGAAAAAAAAAAGGCTCTAGATGCAAATTTTGGGTGGTGGTTGTTATGCAAAGGGTCAGTGGAAGAGGATTAAGACAGGGGTGCAGTGGGTCTGGGGACCTTGAAAAAGTCTTCTCTGTCAGGTCACAGTTTGAAATCCAAAGACCTTTAGCTTTTCCCGCTGGCTTCCCCCTCCTTTTTCTCCCCCCGGGGCAGGAACACCTGCGCACTGACTGGAAGGGGCCATGACCACCAGACACATGGATACCACAAGTTGACTGAAACATATGAAAGAAAAGGAAAAAAACAAAAAACCAAAAACCCAGCCAACAAAATCACACACCCAAACCCCAGAAAGAGCTTTTTTCTCTGCTTCCACCCTTGTCTGTTAGGACCCAGCTGCACTATGCTGGGTACCATAAATAACTCTGTAATTACATTAATTGGTTGCATATTTGTTGACACTGAAGGAGCAGCCCTTGAGGTTGGGGGAGGTGGGTTCTGGCTGCCATTTAACACTCTCCGCCTCTGCCCTCCCTCCAGGTCTGATCTCCAGCCACCCCGTTGGGTTTTTCTGGATGGAGGGAAGCAGTGGCTGCCAGGCCCATTTCTGAATGAGCTTTGACAGCCCCCAGTCACACTTACCTGCTGGCTGTCCCTGGACCTGTTTGTCAATCCACTGGGTTTAGAAGTTACATCCCACTGTGGGAGAACTGAGAGATGGGTTCCTGGCAACACTCGACAGGGTTTAATTCCCTTTGGGGGCAGGGGGTGTGGTGGGCTTATTGTTTGGATCAAATGAGAACTGGCTAGACCTTTGTCTGAATCCCCAAACCCATCTTGGATGCTTCCAACGGCTTGGCCCACCCTATGGAGTCTCTTGAATATTCCTTGGGAAGCAACAGAATCTTAGTTACCTCATTCACTCTACCTCAGACGGTGGGCAAGAGTAGGAGAGTTTGATTTGAAAACCAGCTCTCTGTTATCAGGGAGGATTTCACAGAGTGCGGTGGAGAGCAAGGTACTGAGCCCCAACTAGCAGTTCAAAGTTGGCTGCGGACCAGAAACTCGGGACTCATTCTCCTTCTGCCAGAACCAGAATGGGAGGAATTCCTCTGGGGTCCTGGCCTGGGGCTGGAGGGTGGGTGAGAGTACATGTGACACCCTGAGGATGTGTGTCTTGGAAGTGGCCCTGCTGAGTGATTGGAGCCATCCTTGGAAGGAGGGACTGTGTCTGTCTCATTCATCACTGTATCCCTACAGTGGCCAGCATGAGCCCAGCACACAGGAGGCTCTCAGCTAACACTGGGTGGATGGATGAAGACCTGAAGTCTGGTTTCCTGGTGCTCTGTGCTCTTAAGAAGGAGGGAATTACATCAGTCTGAAGTCATATGGTTTACTTTTACACAGCATGATGGAAAGTGCATAGGCTTTCGAGCTAGCAGACCGTAACTTTAAAATCCCCACTTTTCAGAGACATTGTAAGGATAAATAAGGTCAGGTAAGTAAACACAACAAAAATTACTTCCTTTTCCTCTCTCTGTGAAACCAGCGAGCAGAAGAACTTTCTGAATCGAGGTCTCTGATTTCCTCACTGTAAAATAAGGATAAAGTGGTCCTGAAAATTAGCAAAAGGGAAATCAGGCTTGAGAACCTGAAAGGCAGGCCAACCTGGTCTGAAGGCACACTCTCACCATTAGGTCTTTGTATCTGCCGTTCTCTCCCCCTGGAATGCTCTTCCCCCAGATCTCTGCAGGGCTCTGCCCCTCACTCCTTCAGGCCTCTGCTCAAATGTCACCCACTCAGAGTGGTCTCCCTCTAGCACCCTACCCAAAATAGCACCCCTCTTGCCCGTCACTCTCTACCTCCCTTACCTGCTTTATTTTTCCTTGTGGTGCTTATCAGCCCTGTCATACTACATATTAGTTGTTTTGTTTGCTTTCAATCTTCTCATTACATTCTTAGTTTTATGAGAATAAGAACTTGTTTTGTTCATTGCTGTATCCATGGTACTTAGAACAGTGCCTGGCACATAGTAGGTGCTCAGTTAGTATTTATTGAATGAACGGATGAGGGGCTGGTGACAGTCTCTGATCACCTACCGGGAAGAAAATACTTGGCCCTAAATATTTGCTGGGTCAAGTTATTTCATGAGAAATGCATTGTAAGAAGGTGGTGCTTCTCTCTTTGGTTTCCAATCTGGGGTTCCTAGAGCAGTGGTAAGATCACGGCCTTTGGAGTCAGATAGCTCTGGATTCAAATCTTGGCTCCAACCCTCAACAGTAATTCAAACCTGGGATAATCACCCAGCACCTCTGAGTCTCAGTTTCCTCCTCTGAAGATAGTAATAATAGTCCCATAGGGCCGTGGGGTGAATTGAGATAAGGTTCGAAAGTGTTTATGACAATTCTTGGCACAAAGTATGTGTACAACAAATGGGGCACCGTTGTCGTCATGGTCATGGTCATCTTCATTATCTTGACGCTGAGACGCTTCATAACTGAGAGTGGGGCTGGTCTAAGGCCTGGCAATACCATGCGGGGAGTGACGAAAGGCAGTGTAGACTGCTATTTCAAAATCCTCTCCGCCACGAGTCACACTTAGTAGGATGCACCAAGCCATGTTTTGTTGCCTCTATTCCTCTGTTCTCTTATTTTTAAAACTTGCACTTGGTTGCCAGTCACTCAGTCACGTAGATGCAGAGGGACCATAAATTCCTCACTGAGTTTGTTCCCTCCAGCTTGGACAGCTGGTGCAGAAGGTCCCAAATGGTATTTGGGCCATTATCACCTTGACAAGAAATTTGATTCCTCTTCAAACAAGAACAGTTTTCTGTCCAAGGCTGGAGTAAATGCCCATCCCTTCAAAGAGGCCAAACAGATGAGTCAGAAGCAGACAAATCTGTTATTTTTCAGTGTCCCTGGGAGGTTGTGAGTGGGCATACCCTCATTCCTTACCAGCCACCAAGAGCTGGTCTCAGGTGTGGGCCCAGGAGAGGGTCTGCTCCAGGGACTGTCAACCTGTCAGTCCGTGTTTGGACCTATGGCTTTTCTGGGACATGTCAGCATTTCCCTACTCAGTTCCTTATGTACCCATTCACTCTGTATTCATCTATACTGCACGAATAGATATGTATGTTTACGTGCACATAAGGAAACACATGTTATACATGCAAACCCTAGTCACTCCCTGCTTTTGGAGAGCTGGAAACAGTGTGGGTTTTGGAATTATCTAGACCTCAACTTCAAATCCTAGCTTTGCCACATAGTAGATTTGTGACCCAGGTCAAGTCACTTACTCTCCCTAGAAGCGGAACTGGTTGAAAGGTCCTAGATGGAAAATCCAATGCAGTTCCACCTGTGTGAACACTTTATACATTAAAAGGAGCTCTCCTTATGTCTCCTGGCAGGAGAGGTGGGGCTGCAAAATCTAAGCAAAAACTGGGTTCCTGGGTAGGGGAAGAGGGGAGGGGAAGGGGACAAGTACTGTGGAGAAGGGAGAGACCTACTGGGTGTGGAGAGTGGGGATGAAAGAGCAGGGGAGAATCATTCCCCAGAGCAAGACTCCGCCCCCACTCCGGCTCACCCTGTGAGGCTGGGGTCGGCGGCCCAGCTGTGCCCAAGGGCACTAAGTGCTGCTCACCCCAGACAGCATGGCCCTTCATGGTGTGCAGACCCCAGTGCAAGACATGACCTTGGCTCAGCTCTCAAGCAGGGCGTGCTGAGCAGCGGCAAGTGGATTGAGGAGCAGAGAAAGATTCCTATTATGGAGACACTGGAGCATCAGAGAACTTTACTGATAAGGAGATTGCAGTTGTTGCTCAAAGGTGGCCCCAAGACAGTCTTCTGGACAGTCGGAAGAGAAGAGTACAACTTCTATTTGTAGTCTTCCTAGAGACAATAAACCCAAGTCCTTATTAATGTTCAATCACAGAGTGGCTCTTATTCCCTCCATCAGTCCATACATCAGATGCTTTGCGCCATGCCGGCTGTGTGAGTGGAAAGCTATGTATCGGGAGGGAGTGCCCTCATCCTTTTCCATGCTTCCAACATGCTGTGATATATTATAGTATGCTTGAGCCTGTTAATAATCATTTACGAAGTATAATATTTAGCTTGAACTAATAGCTACCCTCACAAAGTAGACAGGCAGCCTTAAAAGATTCCGGCAAAAGAAAACTATTTTCAAGATAATATTAATAATCTAATATGGTTTTGCAAGCAAAAACAAACAACGACAATGGCTGAGCTGAGACTTCTCTAGCTTTTCTTATAAATTCCTCTTTTCAGCCACATTACGAGGTAAAAACAATGATCTGGCAAGAAATCAGTGACAAAAAACAAATGGAAATTATCTTAAGTCTACTTGAAAAATGAATTTACAGCAACAGTGAAGAGTCTTGTCCTAAGAAAATATTTTGCCTTGAAATATTAGTGAGTGATAAATTGAAGCCATTATGGTTAATAAAACATAAGAATACCATTGATTTCACATTTACTTTATTGTTTAAAATTCTCTGTATGTTGTGTCTGGAATATATCAGTACAAACAGTACAGTACAACTAGAAATACGTATAGTGGGAATGAATGCTCAAAATGTTTTTACTGAGAGAGGCATACAATAAAAAATGTTTGGAGCCCACCCATCCAGACTGCCCTTCTGGTTGTAGAGATGAAGTAATTGAGGGGAAAGAAATCAAGCCATGTGTTCAGGCTCTCACTGTAAGCTAGTCCTGGGTGCCACGTAGGCACTCGGTCTCTGGTGAGGGCCTGTCTAGAGCTTTTTAGCTGTATGGGATTTTGTTGTTGTTCTTAAGGATATAGCACCTCACAGCTACTTACTATGCAATCGTGGAAAGAGTATAGGGTGTTTTGTTTTCTCTGCAGTTCAGCTATATCTATAAAAAATGAGATGGTGCCACTGACCAGATTGTGTCCAGAAAATGTCACCTCAAGAATAAGAACTTTTAATGGTAACACGTGCATGCTAATAACTAATATACAAGTTATATTTAATTCATATCTATTAAAGACTTTGAGTGCTGTTGTCCTGTAACTCTTGGTAGGTAGTGTATATTCTATTTATTTATTTATTTTTGGCTGCGTTGGGTCTTCATTGCTGCGTGCGGGCTTTCTCTAGTTGAGGCGAGCGGGGGCTGCTCTTCATTGTGGTGCGCGGGCTTCTCATTGCGGTGGCTTCTGCATGGGCTCTAGGCATGCGGGCTTCCATAGTTGTGGCACGCGGGCTCAGTAGTTGTGGTGCATGGGCTTAGTTGCTCTGAGGCATGTGGGATCTTCCCAGACCAGCGTTCGAACCCATGTCCCCTGCACTGGCAGGCGGATTCTTAACCACTGAGCCACCAGGGAAGCCCAGGTAGTGTATATTCTAGAATGCAATAAAATCGGATTTCTTTAGACACTTTCCATTCACCAAGTATTTGGAAATATTCCATTCATCAGGGTTTTGAGTGTTGGGACTGCTGTTCCTCCTTTGGGGAAGAAAGAGAAAATTTTACTGGAGCTCAGAAAAGTGCTGGGCACTGAGAGGAAGAGGCTGCTGCGAGTGAGCTGGACAGAAGGTATGAAAGGGAGGTGTGGGTGGCAGCACCGCATGGAGGGAGAGAGAAGAGTGAGTCTAGGAAGAGAGAGCTAAGCATGGTGGAGGAGCAAGGTGGAGAGGGGCGGGGAAGTGTGGGAAGGGGACCCTGGGGAGGGAGGACCACTGTAGTGGGCTCACTACACTCCCGGCTTCTATTAATCCAATTAAAGTGTTGAAAATCAGATCATATGTGAAGCTTTTAACATGTCATTATGTCATGGGAGGGGGTGTGTGGAGGAGGGAAGTAGGAAGCACCAAAAATCGTCACATGGGGATGGGAAGGGCCCCTATCCTCTCGAGGACACTCAAGCCTGTGTGACGCTGGGCCTCTGGTCTCCTCCCTCAGGTACCTCTGCCCTCTCTTTATTTCCTTTAACCTCTGACCGCCCCATTCTGTGGGTAGGGCGCTTGGCAGAAAGGGTATTGGTATTGCTGATAAGGACACTGGGTCCCAAAGGCAAAGGAGAAAGGAGTAAGATACCAATGCCTGCTACCATACATTGAACCCCCACCTGCTTCAGGACTTGGTGTGAGAAAAATAGCTCAGGAACCCCAAGCATGCAGAAATGTCCCTTCTGATCCTGGGAAAACATCACAGGAAAGAGAAAAGGTTCACTCAGGTGGGAAGGGCAGCTCTCCTTTCCCTCGGCGGCTCCCCTTCCATACTTTATGCAGGCGACTAAAAAACATGTACAGGCCAGACTTGACACCTGGCACTGTGTTAGCTGCCAGGGCTCCAGCCCTGAGCTTGCAGTGTCCTGTTGGGTGAGACAGACCATGACCAAGTGAGCAGACACGTTTCTTCGGATTGTCCTGCGTGGGATGAAGGAAATAACCCAATCACACATCTTACTGGTTTCCGGTCTTGCTTCATGGCCTCCCTAGTTGGAGAGCAGGTAGAGGGCCACTGCCCCAGGTCGCCCAGTGAGCTGGTGGAGCCCGGATGAGAACCCAAACTATGCCTCCTTTAGGTTCCTCCTCGGACCCCGGATTTCCCTCCAAATTAAGTTTGTTGTGTGGTAAATAAATCTGGTAAATTAAAAAAAAGTCGAGAGGGAAGTCACATCTGGCCACGTTCAATGTGGTGCACTGATCTTTCCAGGGTACTGGCCTCTGCGCCCTCCCAGGTCTGATGGAGGGATGGAGCAGGGCCGTGGTGAGGTGAACGAAACCCTGGTCACCGGGTGGGCTCTTCCCCCTTGAACTCCACGCTCCAGGCTCCCTTCCCCTTCTGTGTGAGGGTGGGGCACCCTCCCCGCCGCATGGGGTTTAATCTCTGCCAGGCCTCCGAACCGCTGGGCCTGCTGCTGTGTGGTCTTCCACACTGATGTGCCCCTGCAGCTGGAACTAGTGAGGAGGGAGGGGGGATCGCGAGCTTAAAACCCTGGCACTTCTCAAAACAAAACGAATGACTCCAGCTTTTAATCAGTTTAGGGCTGAGGCCGGGGAATTGCATTTGCTTTCACATTGACAAAGCCCTTTTTTAGGTCTCTGCTGAAATTTCAGAGGAATCTTCAACTGCCTTTTCTGCAAGTGGCCACAGCAGCCTGGGCAGGAGATGCTGGGGCTGGTTTAAGCCGGCCCTGTGGGGAGGAGGCCAGACCCTGGGGCCCAGGGTGGTGATTTGGCCTTTATCAATGGGGCCCCTCTGTCTGCAGTGCCCTCTGGTATGCGTGACCGCCCCTCCTGATCTCTGAAGCCAGGAGAAGCACAGTTTTTGGGACCGTGGCTGGCACTGCCTTCAACTTTGACAGGTGGGCGCCTTCAAAAGTGGGGCTGTACATTTAAGTTTTTGTGTGTGTGTGTGGTACGCGGGCCTCCCACTGATGTGGCCTCTCCCGTTGCAAAGCACAGGCTCTGGACGCGCAGGCTCAGCGGCCATGGCTCACGGGACCAGCCGCTCCGCGGCATGTGGGATCTTCCCGGACCGGGGCACGATCCCGTGTCCGCCGCATAGGCAGGTGGACTCTCAACCACTGCGCCACCAGGGAAGCCCCTGCACATTTAAGTTTTAAAAATGAATTTCTATGTTAAGACTGTTAGAAGAGCTTGCTATTTATCAGAACTCAGCTGTGAAAGAATATATTTGTAAAACAAAGAATCCTGTTCCATTCTCTGCTCTCCCACCCGCGGCCCTGTCCAGATTTTTAGATACCAGGATGGTCTAGGATCTGTAATCGTGGTAAACTGACTTAGTGTAAAGTAGTGAAGAATGAGTGGTACCCCTGGCCTAGGGTTGCTACATTTAGCAAATAAAAATACAGGAAGCTCACTTGAATTTGAATGTCTGATAAACAAGGAGTAAATTTTTAGTATTAGTATGTCCCTTGCAATAAAACAGGGTTATACAGTATTTGGGACATACTTATTACAAAAAATTATTCGTTGTTTATCTGACATTCACATTTAACAGGGCAGCTTGTATTTTTCTGGCAACTCTGCTCTGGTCCTCTTTCACATGAAGCCCTGCAGAGCTTTTTCTCTCCTGATGTCTTCTAGGGCCTCTTCTTTATATCCTGTGGTTCTTCTGGGACTTCGGCCTCCCTGGGGCCTTATTGTCCCTCTACCTTTTGGTATGGTTGTAATCCCCTCACATCTTAGTCTGGGGTTTCTCTACTCATCTCCTCCTTGTAGGCGTTGGGTTGGTCAAGATTCAGTCACTGGTCTTGAGGACTAAAGCCAGTAATGCCAATTTAGTAAGCCCGTACTATGTGCCGGCACTGTCAGCTGCTTTACCACGGTTAATCCATTTAGCCCTCACAACAAAACCACAAGGAAGGCATTCGTGTGTGTGTGCATGTGTGTGTGGTAAAAAAATATATATAACATAAAATTTACCTTTTTAAAGAAATTGAGGTATAATGGGCACACAGCATTGTATTAGTTTCAGGTGTATAACATAATGCTTTGATATTTGTGTGTGTTGTGAAATCATCACTACAGCAAGTCTAGTTAACGTCTGTCACCATACGTAGCTATGGAGTATTTTCTTCTTGGGATGAGAACTTTTAAGATCTACTCTCTTAGCAACTTTCAAATATACAGTACAGTATTATTAACTACAGTTGCCTTGCTGTACCTTACATCCTCATGACTTATTTATTTTATAAATGGAGGTTTTTATCTTTTGACTCCTTTTACCCATTTACCCACTCCCAATCACCCATCCCTGGCAACCACCCATCTGTTCTCTGTATCTATAAGCTTGACTTTGTTCTTGTTATTGTTTTAGGTTCCACATATAAGTGAGATCATATGGTAAGTCAGTTTTTACATCTGACTTATTTCACTTAGCATAATGCCCTCAAGGTCCATCCATGTTGTCCCCATATGTCAAGATTTCATTCTTTTTTATGGCTGCATAGTATTTACCATTTTGACCATTTTTAGGTATATAGTTCAGTGGCATTAAGTATATTCACCTTGTTGTGTACCCATTACCATCATTTATCTCCCAAACTTTTTCATCTTCTCAAACTGAAACTGTGTACCCACTACACAGTACTTCCCATTTCCCCTTCCTCCAGCCCCTATTTTCTGTCCATGAATTTGACTATTCTAGGTACCTCGTATAAGTGGAATCATCCAATATGTGTCCTTTTGTGTCCAACTTATTTCACTTAGCACAATGTCCTTAAGATATACCCATATTGTAGCTTGTGTCAGAATCTCTTACCTTTTTGAAGTAGAATAATCTTCCACTGTATGTACACGTACCACACTTTGTTTATCCATTCATCTGTCGATGGACCTTAGGCTATTACACCTTTTGGCTATTGTAAATCAGGCTTCTCTGAACACGGGTGTACAAATATCTGTTCAAATCCTTGCTTTTGCTTCTTTGGGGTATATGCTCAGAAGTGGAATTCCTGAGTCATGTGGTAATTCTATGTTTAATTTTTTCAATGCACAGGGTACCAGTTTCTCCACGTCGTTCCCAATGCTTATTTTCTGTCTTTTTTTAAAAAATAATGGCCATCCTGATGGGTGTCAACAAGGAAGGCACTTTTAATTACAATATCACAAATGAGGAAACTGAGGCTCAGAGAGGTAGAATGACTTGTCTGTGGTCAACCAGCAAGTCACAGAGATGGAATTTGAACCAAGGTTTGTCTAACTCCCAAATCGGGACTCTTAACTGTTATATTTCCTGCCTCTAATACATGCTTCCAAATGCAAGTTTTTCTGTCTTTGTGCAGATGTCTAATTGTGCAAGACATCTGGTAAAAGCACAAACGTAGGACTGAAATACGTCCAAGGAGTTTTTACATGTTCTTATTGAAAATACACCTCTCACTTGGGAAAACAGTAATAGCAAATAATTTCTCCTTAAACTGCATTTCATCCTAGTTAATTTTCAAATAATTTATTCAATTTGGCCACCCCATAGCCCTTTACCTCAATGTCATCTGGCCATTTAAATGGCCTAACTAACAGGTGTGATTGAGCATGGATTTTGACTTTGGAGGGGGTAGGGTGGAGAAGCCAGAAAATAGAAGATACGGACTCCAACCTCAAGATGTTTGTGATCCTACTGGCCAGAGAGATGCGGCCACCTGAGAGGCATTATCCAGCAGCACAGACACAGGGCCACAGGAAGTGGTGGGCTGCTGGGAGGATGAAGTTCGGGAGGGCTGGGGCTGATTGCAGTGACCTTGTGGACAGTCAGGGAGTGCTTCTGGCCGAGGGCAGGCTGCCTCCTTGGCTGGGTGCAAAGCCTGGGGTGACTCCAGACAGTTCACACTATAGAAGGTGGCTATGGTTGGTGTTGCCCTACTTTTCTAGACCCTTCCTGAGTGTACAGAGGCCATCACTCCCAGATTGCACCAATTAGCTTTGAACCTAGGTCCCATGGAGACTACATGGCTCCTGTCTCTGGTGCCAGTCGGGCTGTTCGACTGCCTCATAGGAAAAGCTCCATCTGGTTTTCCAGTTCTTCCAACACAGGCTAGTGGTGATGAACATGGGTTTTGGGGTCAGACATGTTCAGGTTGAAAACAACTCTGCCACTGTAGCTGTGTAACCACAGGAAAATGTCTCAGCCTCTCTGAGTTTCAGTTCCCTCCTCTGAAACATGGGAATTATATCAGGGATAGTAATGTTGTCATGAAGATGAAATGAGATGTTTGTAAATTACGATATATACCAAGCTATATCGTAAATGCTCAATAAACAGAAGTCATTAAAATGCATATACATGTAAAGTGGGAAAAACCCACTAGATTTATATTTATTTCTCCCTGTTGTTGGACAGTTTTGTCCTTTAGCTACATCATCACGGCCAACCTCAGTGGGAGGAAGAGGCCAGCTGACTTGTGGAAGAGGAGATGGTCTAGGGGAGGATGGAGGCTGACTTCTCTTCTGATCTTGCCGCTGGTGTAGCTGAGATGGGCTGCTGCCTTCTCCCCGCCCCTAGCCACACACAAGCCACTGGGCCTCCCCTAAGACCTGAGCCCCGGGGCCCAGCTCTCTGCCTGTCCTGGTTCTCTCACACAGCCACTCCAGGGTGGGAACAGCTCCAGGAGATTTGTGAGTCAGAAAGGCCCCAGCCCTGTCACTGCCCAGACACAGAACCAGGGTCCCTCTACCTCTCCAGTGGCCAAATTCCTCTAAAGGAGCAAAGCTGCTTATAGCACGAAAAAGGGCTTGCTATTCTCTTTTTCCCAGGACACTGATGCCTACTGACCCTTCATTTACATGACTAAAGGGGACTGGAGTGACTCTTCGGAAACAAGGCTATCTATTTTGAGGTGGGTGCCTGCACCCCAAGCTAGCTGGCAAATTACCTTGCTAAAGAGGATGAAAACCACAGAGCATTCTACTACAGTGCATGATTATATTACTCCCGGCAACTCTGTGAAGACTTTACGATCCCTCTTTGGTAGAGATGGAAATTGAACTCTGAGGGGCCTGGATTGGAATCCAAGTCCTCCGTCTCCACCCTCAGGACTATCCCACTGCCCTAGGCAGTTTCTCAAATGAGATCAGACTGTCCGTCTGCCACCCCGGGAGCCCATTCCAACTTTCTGTTAAACGGAGAAAGCATTTCTGATGGTTTTAGACAGCTCCTTATTCTAAAGACCTCTAAAAGCATTCTTTCTCCTAAACTGCAGTCTACCATCATTAACTAGTCTCCTCTCTGGCTTGCTGGCGTCAGCCCACTCTGCTCTGTTCTGCGTGAGGCTTCCAGGTAGAGCAAGAGAGCCCTACGATTGATTTTTGGAGCTGCAGCTGCTTTATCATGATGGCGGTTTCAACTTGTGTTTTGGTTTAGATTCTCCAAATGGCATATTCTTTTTTGCTTCCCCCCAATGGCAGATTCTAAAACAAGGAATTTCAGTGCAAGTAGTTTATGTGGAGGTGATCCAAAGGAGCACAGTAAGGCAGTGGGGAAGTACAACAGGGGAAGGAAAAAGGACAATTAATGGTTCATTAATGAGAGGGCTGCTGCTGTGGGCAACTAGGGCTTAATCCTGTTGGGGGCCCACTGAGAGACTGTGGGACACACCTCAGAAGGACACACCTTGCTAGGGGGGTGGTGAGGAAGTTGGGGAATTTACCCACTAATTCTGGTTCCGCATTGGTTGAGGGTTGCACCTGGGGGTTGGGTGGGTGGCTATTATCTTCCAGACACTTCTAGCTGCTCTCTACAAAGGATGAGCTGGTACCTATAGCCAAAGGAAACCCTCAGGCAGAAGTCAAGGGGATGTGGGTCGGACATGAATAGTATCTGCTTCAGGTCCTGTCACTGGTGCCACTTCTCCCAAATCTACTGGGTTAGTTATATTAATACCATCCAGGTTCCACTGGATCCAATTTTGTTGATTTTCTTAAAGCGCTTGTATCTTTTATAAAGCATTTCTTTTAAGTATCTTTTCTTGACTTTTATTCTTTTTAAGATATCTTCCAAAGCACAAAGATAAAATTAACTTATTTTTAAAAGATAGAATAAAACTCATTCTATCTTGCAATTATGATATGGGTACATGGGAACTCTTTTATAAATGTAAGATACATTATGAGAGCTTAGTGATCTTATTTTTTCTTATGTCGTGAAACATTTTGCTATTTTATCATACTAGGACTTATCTTACCATTACTCATCAGTTATTCCCAACTATGCTGAAAAAGACTAAAAATAATACGAAAACTGAAGAATGATGGAATTACCTAGAAGAATAGTGCAATAGTGTCATAAATCATCAGTATTTTATCATCCTTCAGGTTTCTTAATTCACTGCCTAAAGTATTACATCATCTTCCAAGAAGATATAAAAGACTGGAGACACCATCTTTGTGGTCTGCACTTACCTTTCATTGGATACAACTGAAAATTCTGACTTTTCATTTTCTACTTATACAGGCAACAAGAAAAAAATTGATAGAGGAAGATGTTTCAAAATTATTACATAAATCAAAAGATGAATGCAAAGAGACAGTAGCATTCTAGAATATAAGCAAATGATAGTGAAATTGATTATGTAAGAGAAATCTTAGCCTATGAATCTTTAGATGATAATATCCTAGATGATTTTTCTCAAACTCAATTATCAGTGAATTAAGAATATATTTTAAGGACAAAAAGGAAATATGGTACTTTCATCCATTTATTCACTCAACAAGATAGACTTAATTACACAATATTTTATGACAAGAGCCTGAACCTTCCTATTTTGCAAAAAAGACCTATGATGATATTCATTAATCTTCTAGATTTTTGTGCATCAAAATTTACTTGTAGTGTTTTTTTTTTTGCGGTACGCGGGCCTCTCACTATTGCGGCCTCTCCCGTTGCAGAGCACGGGCTCCGGACGCGCAGGCTCAGCGGCCATGGCTCACGGGCCCAGCCGCTCTGCGGCATGTGGGATCTTCCCGAGCCGGGGCACGAACCCGCGTCCCCTGCATCGGCAGGCGGACTCTCAACCACTGCGCCACCAGGGAAGCCCTGTAGTGTTTTTTTAAATGGACAAATGTTGAAGGCAGGTGTCTATGCAAAGAATAAATAGGTGATGTAGGAATGAAAATATTAATTGGATTGAAGATTTTAAATTATGTTTATGAACCTGGAAATGAAAATGTTTTGCAATTGTGGAGCAAAGAAGATGGCCATACTCTCTTCAACCAAATTATGAGCCACCAAAACTTTCAAAAGTACTGTTTTGATGATGCAAATGCAGACAGAAGAACCATAAGGAATGATAAGCTCGACCAATTAGAGATACATTTGAAATCTGGAATCAGTATTTACAAGATGAATATGTTCCAGGTTCATGACATTTGATGGTTTCAGTCAAAATTTGTTGCCTATTTCAGGTGTGTTACCTTCAAAACTAGGAAAATATGGAATGCAATTTTGGGTGTATTATATTTAAATTCTTGTTAACAGTTCTGACAGAGTTGTTTTTCACTATCTGTGGTCATCGGTCTCCAAGACGGCTCCCACTGATCCCCGCCTCCTGGTATTTACACCCCTAAAGTCCCTTCCGCATTGTACCAGGTTGGTCTGGGTGACCAGTAGAATATGGCAGAAGTGATGGTATGGCACTCTGGAGATTAGGTTATCAAAGACTGTGGCTTCCATCTTGGGCTCTCTCTCTTGCTCTGGGGAGAGAAGCCAGTTATCTTGTGAGGACCCATGTGGAGAAAAATGGAGGTATCATGCCAATAGCCAGTGAGGAACTGAGGCCTGCTAACAACTGTGGGAGTGAACTTGGAAGTGGGTCTTCCAGCCTTAGATGACTGTAACCCTGGCTGCTAGGTTGACTGAAACAAGAACCAGCTACATAATTGATGGGGTCCAGTGTAAAATGAAAATGGGAGTTCCTTGTTAAAAAATTATTATAAATTTAAATTCAGCAACCACAGAATATTAAGCTAAATGTGGAACGTGTTTTTTTTTTTGCGGTACGCGGGCCTCTCACTGTTGTGGCCTCTCCCGTTGCGGAGCACGGGCTCCGGACGCGCAGGCTCAGCGGCCATGGCTCACGGGCGCAGCCGCTCTGCAGCATGCGGGATCTTCCCGGACCGGGGCATGAACCCGTGTCCCCATCGGCAGGCGGACTCTCAACCACTGAGCCACCAGGGAAGCCCTAAATGTGGAATTTTTTTTTTTTTTTTTTTTTTTTTTTTTTGCGGCACGCGGGCCTCTCACCGCCGTGGCCCCTCCCACTGCGGAGCACAGGCTCTGGACGCGCAGGCCCAGCGGCCATGGCTCACGGGCCCAGCCGCTCCGCAGCATGTGCGATCCTCCCGGACCGGGGCACGAACCCCCGTCCCCTGCATCGGCAGGCGGACTCCCAACCACTGCGCCACCAGGGAAGCCCCTGGAATTTTTTATGACTGCACAGCTTGCATGCTTATGACGCTGGCCCTGGCTGTGACCTCAGAGACCCTGAGCCAGAACTACCCAGCTGAGTCCCTCCCAGACTCCTGACCCATAGAAACTATGAGATAATGTTTGTTGTTTTACACTAAGTTTTGGGGGTAAGTTGTTACATAGCAATAGATAGCTAATACACTATCCTTTTATTCCTACCTCTGTAAATTATTTGTAAAATGACTTAAAAATATAAAACATAAAATGAGTCCATCAGACTCAGATGGTGAGTGGTGGTAACTATCTTTCCTGGGATACTGAGAGTTAAAGGGATAAGAGTGACCAAGTTAGTTGAAAATTTACTGCTATGTTTTCTCCTGCCTCCGTGCCTTTGCGCATGCTGTCTGCTATGCCCAGAATGCTCCCCTCCCCCAATCTTTGTACAGCTTAAACCAGACATCCTTTAAATCTAAACTTAAACATCACAACCTCAGGAAAGTTGACTCTCCAGACTGAGTTAGGTGCCTTATTTTATTATTATTTTTTTGTGGTACGCGGGCCTCTCACTGTTGTGGCCTCTCCCGTTGCGGAGCACAGGCTCCGGACGCGCAGGCTCAGCGGCCATGGCTCACGGGCCCAGCCGCTCCGCGGCATGTGGGATCTTCCCGGACCGGGGCACGAACCCACGTCCCCTGCATCGGCAGGCGGACTCCCAACCACTGCGCCACCAGGGAAGCCCTAGGATGCCAAAACTTTTGATGTGCAAGCCAAATTTCAAGACTACCCTTTGTAAAGTAATCTACTTGGTTAAGCCTCCAGTTCTTCATCTGCACAATGGGACTAATAATACTGACTTCATATGCTGAGCCTGAGGGATGAGACCATGTAGGGAAAGTGCTTAGCAAAAAATTCAGCTCTTGATGGAATAAGGTGGATTGGGCTCAAGTTCCGATTCTGCTATTTGTTTCTGGCTGAGTTATGTAACCTCCCCAAGTTTCCGTTTCTTCATTAATAAAACGGGGGAAATGATGGTACCTACCTTGTAGAGTAAATGCCAGAGTGTGTATTAAAGTCCTTGTGTTACTGCTGTATTAGTAATTTTGAAACCAGGTCACAGAAAAGTAACCAGGTGAAAAGAGAGATTTCCCTATAGGTGGATGAGGGAGGGAAAGAAACAGAAGAATACAGACCACAGCCAAGAATATTTTCACAAAGATAGCATTATTCCCGATGGTCCTAATTGACTGCTGGTCTCTTCAGGGGGCTTCTTTTTTGCCACCCTGGCACTACGTGGCTTGAGCTTCATCCAAGTATGTTCTCAGATCCTCCCACTTGAAGGTGCCTAAGAGAGGGAAATACCAGAAGTAAATTTTTGTGGCATCAAGAGTCTGCATGTCTGGCCCTAAGGTTATTAATGTTTTGAGCATGAGGGAGCTAGATGTGCAGAGCTAGAGGAAAGCCACAACTAAACACTCTGGGCTGCATTGCATTGTCCATGGTTCCTTCGCTTGGCAGCTCAAGATATGTTAATGATGATGATGATGTTGATGTTATGTTAACCAGGATGGCCCCTACTGCCAGATGGCCCCAGGATTTTCTCCTTCCTTGGTAACATAAACCCGGATTTTCAGCTGGATACATGTGGCCACCTTGAATTACGAATACAATTTTTTTTTTTTTTTGCAGTACACGGGCCTCTCACCGCTGTGGCCTCTCCCGTTGCGGAGCACAGGCTCCGGACGTGCAGGCTCAGCGGCCATGGCTCACGGGCCCAGCCGCTCCGCAGCATGTCAGATCCTCCTGGACCGGGGCACGAACCTGTGTCACCTGCATTGGCGGGCGGACCCTCAACCACTGTGCCACCAGCCCAAGAATACAACTTTTTTAGCCTTATTTGTAGCTAGATGTGGTCATGTCACTAAGTTCTAACCAATGAGATATAGTGAAATGTGACTGCTGGGAGTTATCCTTAAAGAGAGGAGCATGCTATTCTTTTCCCCGTTTTCCTCCCTGAGGGCTGGAAAACAGATGTGATGGATAGAGCTTGAGCAGCCATCTTGGACTATGAGGGAGAAGCTGCTTATTAAGAATGACAGACTGATACTAGAAGGAGCCTAAGTTAGAGAGTGCTATCCTAGACTTTGAAGGGAGTTTGTGTGCAAAAGAGATAAATAATCTTCTAAATTGTTTGTCATTCTAATTATTTTTGTCATGTATATATATATTTTCAGCTTTATTGAGGTATAACTGACAAAATTGTAAGATATTTAAAGTGTACAATATAATATGTATACATTATGAAAGGATTCCCCCCAACGAGTTAATGAACACATCCATCACCTCACATATTTACTTTTGTTTGTGTATCAGTTGTCATGTATATTTAAAGTGTAAGGGCTGACCTTGCTAAGATTAACTTCTGTGGGTCAATCTCACCTGCATAATGGGACTAATAATAGCTATCTCAGCCCAATGTTGGCGTTACAGCAAGTTGTCATAAATTCAGAAACAGACCCCAGGATTCTTGATGTCCCAGGCTTCTGAGCTTAGTAGTATACTTGAAAAGAGTCCTGAACCTTAGACATCACTCACCTTTCTCTGTCCACAGTGGTGTCACAAGTGGAGCAAGTATGAATCAAGGTATGTTTATATTATAGAAGCACTTTTTTTCCAAAGCACTATTAAAGACTCACCTTCCTGAAACCTTCCCTGCCCATTAGGTTTATAGTGGGTCCCTGCTCTCTGAGTCCCCAAAACACACTGCAGTCTTTGTTCTTTTTTTTTTTTTTTTTTTTTTTTGTGGTACGTGGGCCTCTCACTGCCGTGGCCTCTCCCGCTGCAGAGCACAGGCTCCAGACGCGCAGGCTCAGCGTCCATGGCTCATGGGCCCAGCCGCTCCACGGCACGCGGGATCCTCCCGGACCGGGGCACGAACCCGCGTCCCCCGCATCGGCAGGCGGACTCCCAACAACTGCGCCACCAGGGAAGCCCCGCAGTCTTTGTTCTTAAATACAGCCTCCAGGTATCTGTTTGCTGTGTCTTAAATTAGATTATAACCTCTCAGAGGGCAGGGTGTACATCCAGAGATCTCATAATAATGAGCATTGTGCTGGGCACAGAAGGAGATTCATCAAAATGCTTGTTAAAATGAATAGAAAGATTCGACTCTGAATATGAGACAAGACTCCTGGACTGGGGCTTCCCTGGTGGCGCAGTGGTTGAGAGTCTGCCTGCAGATGCAGGGGACACGGGTTCGTGCCCCAGTCCAGAAAGATCCCACATGCCGCGGAGCGGCTGGGCCCGTGAGCCATGGCCGCTGAGCCTGCGCGTCCGGAGCCAGTGCTCCGCAGCAGTGAGAGGCCCGCGTACCGCAAGAAAAAAAAAAAAAAAAAAAGACTCCTGGACTATACAAAAACATATATTGAAATGGGCGTTCCTAGCTAGTACTAAATATTTGAGGCCCTCAGACCTCAGTATGGGATATAAAGTATTATTTTTCTTCACTGAAATATCCCCTTGCAAACAGAAGTCCCACAGGACAAGGAGCATGGCTGAAACTGGACAGACCAGATGCCAGGAGAGCTAGATTTATTTTTGGACCATAAGCTTGGCCTCCAGGGAAAGAAGGAACTTGTCAATTTCACTTTTTTGCTTGGATCAGACAATTGAGCCTGGCAGAGAGACACTCTTTGGGACTAGTAGTTCTCTGGAATTTCTAACCTTCTCTGGGCTTGGGAGGAGTTGGGAGAAGAAAATGCATCATTTGAATGATGGCCATGGTTACGGCAGGCCTTGCATGCCAACCAGAGGGAAAGAAAATACTTGCTGAGCAAAGTAACTGGAAAGCAGTTACTCATATTTTAAACTAAGCTACATGGTTGAAATCCAGAATAATGTAGACTTTTGGACCAGCGACTACTTGGAAATAAGCTTTCTGGCTGGAGAGCAGCCTCTGGTGTTGTGGATGGAAAGGACTATTGCAGTGTCTTTTCCCTCGGTGCTTTTGTGCTGCCAGATGCTGGGGGGGTCGGCATCTCAAGCATTTACTTACTCCAATAGATGTCTCAATAATTCCAGCAACAGAAAGGAGTTGACCACTTTGATGGGGGTGCTTGTGGCCTTGTGGTAGAGTCAGACCGCTGACCCTGATAGTGACATTTTCATCCCTCCAAGCCCCTGATGGAGGAGCACTTAGGCAGGCACAGGGAAATTGATGTAAGTGCTTCACAAGGCACAGGAGAAACGGACAAGTCCAGCTGGGCAAATTCCCAGGATGCCAGATCATAAGGGCTGTTTCCAGGAAGGGCTGACCCTTGCTGGAAGGGCTGACCCTTGCTTTTCCCTGAAGCTCAGTGCCACTAAGAATCTCAGCTCCCTTGCAGCCCACTGAAAAAATTCCCAGTAAGCACACAGGAACTGTTGAACCCTACAGCATTTGCGATTGCAATTATCAGATGATGGAGGAAGAATCAGACTCTGAAAATCTGGGCTTGAATCTTCCCTGTCATTTACCAGCCAAATGAGGCCAGGCAAGTCCCAATTGCATGGAGTATCCGTTTACTTACCTGTAAAGTTGGATCTCTCTGTCTACTTCACAAGATCGTTCTGAGGATAAAATGAGATGAGGCATTTGTCTTGCCCTCTTCATATGCCAGATGGTGATATTTATAACTTAGTCATTCTAAGGGCTTTATATACTCCATCTCCTTCAATCCTGAGAACACCTCATAAGGTGGACACTATTTTTATCCCCATTTTACAGACAGGAAAACTGGACCCCAGATTAAGTAAAGTGACTGATGCAAGGTGACACCACTAGGTGGCAGACCCAGGATTTGAACCCATCCTGACTGGCTCCAGAGAGCATGTCAGACTGTTACACTCTTTCCCAGCAGAGGAAGACAGGCGATTCTCTTAGAGCAGTTCTTCATTTTTGTTTGGAGAACAACCAGTACTTTGTTATTGTTTCAGCATCCAGTCAGGGCTTTCTGATCTGAGGGCGCTGGGGAAAGTTGAAGCCTTTTAAGCAGAGTGTGGTGATTCAGGTCTGCTTTTTAGAAGGATGACTAGCTGCCTGGTGGAGGCTGGATGGCAGACAAGGGGAGTGGGCAAAACTGAGTGCAGGAGTTGGGTGAGAAGCTTGTTTATACAATCCAGGAGAGAAGCAGTAAGGGAAAGGAGTTAACCTTTGTCTGGACCTCTCAAGCCCACAGGGAGAGGAGTTAAATTCTGGCACTGCTTCCAGCCTGGCTGGAGAAAAGTATCCCTCCCCTTGAAGTGAGTGGTCCATACCAATGAAAATAAACACTAAGGGCTGTATTCCACATAAGAAGGTAAACCATGGTTCTCTTGGGTTGAATGCAGTGGACCACCTGGTTCCGTTGAGAAGCTGGTGTGATGTGTCTGTGACCATTCCCAAGATGAACCCCTGGGGACCGCCCTGGGCAGAGCCCTCCAACATCCTACGGGCACTCAGGAGAGGTCTCCCTCCCTCCTCTGACCCATCTCTGGGGTCTTTGCACCCACAGACTACCCCTCCTACCAATGCTTTTTCCTCTCTCTCCCCCCACCAGGAAACCAGCTCCCCTCTAACCTCTCCTCCCAGGGCTCCTAGGCCTCAGAGAGGCTGCCTGTTGGCCCTCCAGTTCCAGGCAGGGAGCCAGGACGCTTGGGTTCTAATCCCAGATCCACCACAGGGCCACGGGTCGGCATCATCCCATACCCAAAGGGGCCCTCCCCAGCAAGGAGATGCCCAGCACGTGCTTTCTCTCTCTTCTCGACTCTGCTCCCGGGGCAGCCGCTGTAGGACTTAAGTGTGTCACCCGCTGGAATCTTGTTTGCAAGCAGCGAATGCGCCTAATCCCCACGCCCAGCCCCGGTCACAGCCAGCGCTCTGTGCAGATGACCTGGCGACTTCCCAGTTGTTCTTGGTGTTGATGCAGCCAGGAGACAGATTTCTGAACCCCTCTGCGCCCTAGTACCCTCATCTGAAAAAACGAGGCGAGGAGTGTTTTCCCTGCCTATTTCATCCGGCTGTTGTGACAAGTCACGTACTCGTGCAGAAAACTGTACATGCTTAAGGTGCTATCATTAGCCGGGCGGGCATTCTGGTAGGTTCAGGCTGCTGGAGCTCTCGGAGGCTTCACCAGACCCAAGGGCCAAGAGGAAGTTCCTCTTTATCCCGCTCTCTCCTGGAGCCCACTTCTGCCAAGCCACCGACAGTCGTTCCTCAGTGGGGACGACCGCGAGCCGCCCCTCTTTCCTCTCTCCCATTGGCTTTCACCTGCCAGAGGGGCGGCTGCCACGGGCCTCTCGGCCCGTCAGTCAGGGCCGTCGGGCTCCGCCCCACCCCTCCCTGGGGTTTATAACGGGAATTCCCATGGCCCAGCTCTGGCGTCCAACCTGCTGCCGCCGCGGCCCGGCCGAGCGGAGAGCACCACACGCAGAGCACACGCTCGCGCTCAGCTCCCCTCCGGGGCGGTTCATGAGCGCGCGCTCCGACCGCAGCCTCCGCGAGCTCGCGCCGCACCGCCGCGGCCCGCCGTCGCCAGGGGCCCCCGGGGGAAGGAAGGCAGGAAGGCCGGCGCGGCCGTGCGCCCCGTGGAGCCCGCCACCCCTGTCCGCAGCCGGCTGCCCGGCCCGCCTGGCACCATGCTGCCCGCGCGCTGCGCCCGCCTGCTCGCGCCCCACTTGCTGCTCGTGCTGGTGCAGCTGTCCCCGACTCGCGGCCACCGCACCACGGGCCCCAGGGTAAGTGCGCCCCCAGCCGCGCGCCCACCTGCGGAAGGAGACCCAGGTCGCTGACCCTCCTCCTGGTGGTGTGTGGGGGGGAGGTGGCGGAGAGGGGGAAGGGAGGCGTCAGACCTCGTCCCCCTCCTCACCTACTACCCAGTCCCCCGTGGGCTTCTCGGCGAAGTTGCTGAAATAAAAATTTCTCCCATTGTTCCCCCCGCCCCCCACCCACCCATTCTTTCTTGCAGCACCGATTCTGCCCGCTCCCTCCTGCCCTCCTCCCCCGCTGTCACTGGTGCGTTCTGTCTCCCAGTTTCTTCTCCCAGGGCCTTTTGCTCCAAGACCCTTAGAGGTGCCTTCCGCCTCCGAGGTGCCTCATGCTGCTCGCGGTCCCGGAGCGCTGGTGCTCTTGGCAGGCGGCGGTGGGGGGCAGCTCTGCCTCCAGGGTTTTAGGTTACCCGAGAGCCACACAAGGACCTTGTGTTGTTGCTGCTTTAAAAAGCGATCGCTGCTCGTAAAACCCGCAGCAGATAATTTTAATGCTCCCTCCCGCTAGGCACAGCGGCGGAGGAGGGGTAGAGGTGGAGGCTGGGGAGAGCTGGTGGAGAGGAGCTGGCAGTGTTCAAGGGTCTCTTCCCCTGCGTTCGGGCGCGGGAGGTTGAACTACTTGTTGAACCTTGGTCTGATTGGAGTTCCTGAACGATGTGAAACGTGCCAATTCTGTGCACAGGCCAGGCTGTTCAGGGCATTCTAAAACCTCCCGGAACCGACGGCATTGTGTGCGTTGCTGGGCTAGGTTATTGCTCCCATGCGCCCACTCGGTCTAGTGAAGGATTCCACTGGCTTAACAAGTGTCCTCTTAAACCACTTAGGTGTTCATTTGATCAGATTTATCCAGACAATCTCTGGCCGAGGATTAACGTATGTCAGGGCAGTTGTCTATGGAGATAGCTGCTTGCCTCCGCCACGCAGTGGGAGAGTCCATGTGGAAGTAGCTGGGATCTTTGTGAACAGGTGGGCTCCTTAACCAACTCACTCTTTCCTGGGTATTGTTCGGCCTAGCCTGTTGTCACCTGTTCCGAATGCAGGTTCTTTATTCATAGCTCTTGCTACCACGAGAGTCATCTTTATAGCTGTCGTGTGTGTGGGAAAAGCCTTGCAAAGCTTGATGAGCCCTCATGACCGCCCAGGTGCTGGCTGATTACATCCGAGCCCGGCTATCACTGTGAGATCAGATTTGCAGCCACTTAGGAAAGAAAAGCGTTTGTCCCCGTGTTGGGCCGGCCCTTGCTTTTATGACCAGATGTGCAACAGCAGCAGTTAAAGTGCGGCCGATTAGATCCAGGGCGTGTCATAAATCCTCGAGAGCAGGCGTTCCCAAAGCTGGGGCAAGTCAGGGCTCCAGGAGTGACTTTTATGGATGCAGATGAGCGTATGCCTTTTCAATGAAGCTGCTTGGTTTGATACTAGGACTCACAGCTCTTCAACTCTGAGGTCAGGAGAGCCACGGCGTTCCCTTCAATAATTAGGAACAGTCAAGACAAGAGACGCAGACCAGAGCACCCCAACTGAAATCTGGATGCCCGCCCACATGAGAGGCCCGGAGACAAATGGCGGGGGGCTCATTTGCTGCCGGGCGGGTCTAGCGTCTCAAGCCATATGGCTCTCCTTCCTTGCCTCCTGAATCTGGGGGAAGCAGCTCTTAGGGGAAAGCTAGGGACTTCAGGGGAAAATAGAGACATTGGTTCGTTTTCCCTCCAGCTTCTTCAGTTCATTAATTTGACAGAAATGGTGGAACACAAACAGGAACTGTAAATAGGCTTATGTGTCCCAGATGCATTTTCTCTCTCTCTCTCCTTTCCTCTCTCTTCACACACACACACACACACACACACACACACTTAGAAAGTACCAAGAGGAAGCTACCGTCTTGAGCGTGTGGTTACCTGGATGCATTCATAGGCCCCATTGACAGCCACCACTTATGAGTTCTTGAGCTGGGCACTTTCCATGATCACTTATGTTTATAAGGACAAGAAGATGGGTCTTTTTAGTGTCATTTTGCAAGTGAGACTTAGGGAGGCTAAAAGCCTTGCTTGAAACACTCATGGTGCATCCACAGCAGTGGGAGCCAAATCCCAGTTTATACGGATGTGCAGGTCGTGTGCTTTCCATACCACCCAGAAGCTGCGGGGAGTGTTCATCCAACTAGTCATGCCATTCCTGTTAAATGGGCATCAGGCGAGTCTGTAAGAAAGCATTGCTGATACTTTTGGGTGTCTGTATCACTAAAGGGTGATGTCTTTGAGTTTCAGCCTATTCCAGAAGACTGCAGTTCTCTTCTCTGTCTTCTTGGTGGCCTCAGAAATGTGGCCCTGGTTGTGAATGGCAGTGTCACAGGAGGAGCTGAAACATCTGGCTGTTGCAGTATTCCCTTGGGCATCCCTGGGTCTCTTCTGCTAATCCTTTGAGTGACAGAGGCTTAAGGATTGGCATCTTTTCCAGCTGGCTTTCTAGGAAACCGAGAGCATGCCCTTTCGGTTTAACTTTATCTGGCTCACTAATTGAGCTCCCCCGAGGCCTAGACCCCAATCCTTGCCCCTTTATTTGTTTCCTGCCTTCATAAAATGCCTGACATTTGTTTGACTCTGGAAACCAGCAGCTATCAAGTATCAGATTGGAGGCTATTATGTAGGAAGCACCTGATTTCTTGGCCTCTCAGCTCTGAGCAGCCGCGTGGCTACCTGGGATGCTGGCCAGGAGCCTTTTAATTATGGAGGAGACAGCCATTTCTTTAACCCTGCACACTTTACTGAAAATCTTTCTGGGGAGGATTGAATGGGGGAGGGGCCCTGCCAGGCTGATGGAGTCTGACTAATGCCTGTCTTTGTCTAAACCTCTGTCTGCCCGGCAGACTGGGAGCTGGGTGAGGGCAGGAATCGTGCCCGTCTTGTCCATCGGTGTATTCCCGGAGCTCAGCACAGGGCCTGGCACTTGTGAAATGAACAAATAAATGCAGATAATGCATGTTTAACAGTGATTCACAGGTTCCACCTTCTTGGTGCAGGACTGGAGCAAGGAAATAGATTTAAGAAGTTTGGGCTTCCCTGGTGGCGCAGTGGTTGAGAGTCCGCCTGCCGATGCAGGGGACGCGGGTTCGTGCCCCGGTCCGGGAAGATCCCACATGCCGCGGAGTGGCTGGGCCCGTGAGCCGTGGCCGCTGAGCCTGCGTGTCCGGAGCCTGTGCTCCGCAACGGGAGAGGCCACAACAGTGAGAGGCCTGCGTACCATAAAAGAAAAAAAAAAAAAAAAGTTTGAGAAATAGGAGAAAAGGTCAAGAAGTCTAAGAAATTTTATTTCTTAATTGTTTTAGCTATATTATTTAACTGTCCTCTCTCCTCTCACATACTTGAGTCATCCTTTAAAACCTAGTTCTAGCATCACTCTCTGGGAACTTTCCTGCACAAAAGCATTTTGGTTAGAATCGATCACTCTCACCTTTGTACAACTTCGGTATCTCTTTCACTTGTCTTCCAGCTTTTGCTAATTCTTCTACAGTGAGCATCTTGAGATCAGACCAGCATCTTCATCTTCTCAGCTCTAACTTTCCCCTTCGGCACTCCACGCATAATTCTGTCTTGTTAAGTGAACAAGCTCACAACCTCTTGAGGGCAGAATAGAGATGTTATTTGTCAGTGTGCTGGTCATACTGCAAAGTGTTCTGTAAATATTTATTGAAATGAATTCGACTGTACTGTGGTGTCCATGCTGGACTCCCTGCTCTCATTTAAATGTGAAATTGGTTACTTAACAAACTATTATTTTATTTCCATTTTAGGCTTTTGTTCCTTGTTTAAAAATAAGCATGTGAGGTGGTTGTAGGAGGGGTGGGGGAGGAGAGACTGAGCAAGCGGACTTGGATGGGGGAACAGGCTTTGACTCCACCTAAACCCTCTTTAAAAAATCTTGCATTTGCCAAATGTGAAGCAGCTTGTAGACAGTTCCCTTCTATTTGACTAACCTGTCTCAGTGTCTGGACCAGGGTGTGTCCTTGTGTCTGCAGAGATGCCGTTCTTATTGTCTGTGTTCAGGACAGAAACCTTTTTTTTCCTCATGGGGGTTTTAGCTGAGGGGCTACTCAAGGTGTTAGACCAAGAATTTCATTTAAATATTTTGATAGAGCTGACATGTGAAATTTAAAGAAATAAAACTGAGGAAGACAGGAAGAGGAGACAATCATCTTAGAAACTCTAGGAAATTCAATCAAATGGAAAACACTTTGATATTATCTCCTAAAGTTGAACATTCACTTTTTTTTTTTTTTTGGCCGCCCCTCTTGGCTTGTGGGATCTTAGTTCCCCGACCAGGGGTCGAACCTGAGCTCTTGGCAGAGAAAGCACGGAGTCTTAACCACTGGACCGTCAGGAAATTCCCCGAACATTCACATTTTTTACAGCCCAGGGATTCCACTCCTAGGTGTATATGCCCAAGAGAAACTCATGTCCAGAAGGAGACATATGCAACCGTGTTCACACTATCACAAGCCTGGAAAGAGCTCAAGTACCCATCAGTAGGAGGGTAGATGAATAAATTGTGATGTACTCACACAATGGAGAATTATAGTCAGTCAAAACAAATGAACAACAGTGACATGCAAAAATATGGACGCATCTGGGTAATATGATATTAAGTAAAAGAAATGCACTGAAAGATGCAGCGTGACATCTTTTATAAATTTATAAATAGTTAAAATTAAATAAAAACACTTTTAGGAATACATATAGCTGCAAGAAAACTATATGAAAAGAAAAACAAGGTACACAGGATCGGGGGAGGTTAGGGTGAAGCAGAGGGTTGGATTGGCCAGGAAAATCATATGGTTAGTGTAAGTTAGTATCAATACTTTACCTTCTTTTTTTGTGGGGGGGGCGGCGTGAGTTTGAAAGTATTTGTCCATTGGTAAAGATCAATAGCTTATTTAATAAAAAATAAGAGTGGCTCCTGCTTAGACCAATGTTGAGTGTGTCACGAGCCAAAGATTATGTTTAATTCCATTCTTTGCACCTGAGGTCAGGCAAACACAAATTCCCTTTGTAGAGACTCCTTTCTTGCCTCCTCTGCTCCCTCCTCCCCCTTTCCAGATGTGCATCTTAGAAAATACCACGTTGGGGAGTGACGATTGGTTTTTCTTTGAATTCTTGGCTGGTTAGACCAGGGGCCCCAACCCCGGGAGGAGGAGGACTGGTAGGGGTCCGTGGCCTGTTAGGAACCTGGCCGCACAGCAGGAGGTGAGCGGCGAGTGAGCGAGTGACGCTTATCTGCCACTCCCCATTGCTCCCCGTCGCTCGCCTTACCGCCTGACCCATCGCCGCCCCCCATCCGTCCGTGGAAAAATTGTCTTCCACGAAACCGGCCCCTGGTCCCAAAAAGCTTGGGGACCGCTGGGTTATACCCAGAGCCGGCCCAGGCTCCGGCGTAAATATCTACATCAGCTGGCCAATGAGCTCATTTGTAAAGCTGAGCCCGCGGTAGGCGGTCTTCTCTCTCCCTTGCTCAGGGGGGATCAACCCTGTACATCTGAGTCCCCAGCCCTGCAGAGTAGAAAAGTTCACCAACTGACGCTTGGGCCAGAAGCCTTATTTGCCAGCGGGGGTGGGGGAGGCGTGTTTCGGGCTGATCGCCGCCTTCATTCCAACCTCCTCCCTCGCCTGCCTTGGCAGAGGCTGGGGAGGGGAGCATGGCCCCGCTTAGCAGGTACAGGGCACCCTTTCTCTCCCGACCACATAGAGATCTATTGTTTAAGCAGCCAAGTTCCTGGCATTGCTGGGGGGTGGGTATGTCCATGTGGAGGGCCCCTTCCTCCTGAGCTTGTCACCGCGGAGCAGTTTGGGAGAGGACAAGGGTTAAGCTGCGGATGGGAAATCGATCGGAGCTGCTTGTGAGGCATGCCAAACAGGGTTAGCATTGTACATATGTGCTGTGCAGGAGCCCTGAGTCACTGAGGGGATAGGAGAACTGGATCTCCACCAACACTCCCAACGGCCTCACAGAGACGCCAAAGCGACATAGGTCAGTATAGCAATTAATTGGATTTCCTTCTGCACCTGACGTCATTCTAAACTCAATCGCTAGATCACAAATTAATCTTACCTTTGGCAGACATCTAATCACGTTGGGTGTGGAGCTCTATGTACTTCCCAGCCGTTGCCTTGATTGATTTTGGCCTCCTTCTTCTGGAGCCAAAGCAGGGCAGCCTCTACAAAGCAGGAAAGGCCACTCAGAAGAGCTGGAGCCTCAGAAGAGCCCCTGCCGCCATCACGGAGGACCGGGGTGGAGCCAGGTTCTGGGAGATAATGTGTCAGGTGCTTTTAAACCTGACAAATACTCTGCAAATGTGAGCAACTGTGTCCCTTCCCCTTAAAAACCATTTCTCACTGCAGCATTGATCTGATTCCGTTAGATAAGGGCCAAATGTTATTTTTTGTTTGTTTGTTTGTTTTCAAGTATTGGCAGTGGAGAAAAACCGGACCCACTTCCCGGAATGGTTCGTTTTTAGGACTAGATAGCATCTGTAAGACAGCGCTGGGAGTTAAAAATATTTTGGGGGTATGTTTATCATGCATTGCTTCTTGAAAAATTCTGCAAAGCCCCAGGGGAGAGGACACAAAAGCAGTAACAAGTAAGAGGGTGAGGTGGGCAGTGTTATAAAAGGACACTGAGCCTGCTTTCAGGAGCGCAGTGCCCCTGACTGGCTCAAAAACAATGACTCCAACGACTCCGCTTCGTCAGTGGTGCTGTCCGATAGACCTTTTTGCTAGGATGGAAATGTTCTGCATCTGCGCTGTCCAATATTAGACACATGTGGCTATTGAAGGGTTTTTTGTGGGTTTGTTTGTTTGTTTTTGTGGGGTTTTTTGCTATTGAATTTTAAATGTGGTAAGTAAAACTGAGGAACTGACTTTTAAACTTAATTTGATTTCAATTAAGAGTAAATGTTAATAGCCACGTGTAGCTAGTGGCTGTCATACTGGACAGTGTCGGTCTCTCACCGAGGTGCCCAGCCTTACCTCTCACTGTATATCCCCACCCTCATGTGCCCCAGACTTTGGTTGCACTTAACCGCATTGCATTTCCTGACCTCTCCTTCCCTCCTCATCTCTGTCTGTCCGAATCCCGCTCATCATTCAAAAGCCTCCACACAGTCCTCCCAGCCTCGCCCCAGGAAGGGTTCTCTCACCCACTGTGCTTTGCTTACCCCTAGGATAGTGCGTGTCCCCATCTGCCCTGTGTTCTAGCTGACCATAGAGGGAGGGTAGTGGGGCAGCCTCGGCACAGGCTTTGGAGGTAGACAGACCCGAGTTTGAGTCTGTCTCTGCCACTGTGAGCCTGGGCTAGTAACTTAACCTGTTGGGTCCTCGGTTCCCTGGTTTCTCCAATGGAAGGCATAGCATCTCTGTTCCAGGGTGGAGGGAGGATGAAGTGGGAAGTCTTAGCTTCCTATTCCTATTCCTGTTGTAACACATAGCACAAACCTAGTGGCTTAAGCAACACAAATTTTTGGAGGTCTGAAGTCTAAGACAGATCTCACTGGGTTAAATAATCAGCAGAGCTGAGTTCCCTTCTGGAGGCTTCAGGGGAGAATCCATTTTCGTGCCTTTTGCAGCTTCTAGAAACTGCCTGCATGCCTTGGCTTGTAGCCTCTGTTCACCTTCAAAGCCAGCAATAGCTGGTCAAGTCTTTTTCATGCTTCCATCTCTCTGGTTCTGACTCTTCTGCTTCTCTCTTCTCCACTTAAGGACCTTGTGATTTCTGACCCTTGGGCCACCAGAAGAGCCCAGACTGTTCTCCTTATTTTAAGGTCAGCTGATTAGCAACCTTAATTCCTCCTTGCAATATACTGTAGCACTGTTAGGATTAGGACATGACATCTTTCGGGGGGCCATTATTTTGCCTACCACATTCATTAAGGGTCTGATACAGTGCCTGGCTCATACAGGGTGCTTGATAATTGGGGGCCATCATTATGACCTTCATCTATGAGTTTCTTTCGTTTTAGCCTGGGGGTCTTGCAATGGTGGTGTTGCTTAATTTTCTTTATAGACTCCATCCTGTTCAAGAACAGATGCTTAGTAAATATTTATTGAATAACAGAATTTTTGGTAAATGTAGATTATTTCTTTCCTTGTAAAGAAATATTACACAATAAAAAGGGTCAAATGCAACCCAAAGTACATAATCCCCTTTGTGCAAAAAAAAAAAAAAAAAAAAGTTGGCTTATGATTTTTTACAGAACTAGAACAAAAAATCTTAAAATTTGTATGAAGACACAAAAGACCCCGAATAGCCAAAGCAGTCTTGAGGGAAAAAAACAGAGCTGGAGGAATCAGACTCCCTGACTTCAGACTATACTACAAAGCTACAGTAATCAAGACAATATGGTACTGGCACAAAACCAGAAACATAAATCAATGGTACAAGATAGAAAGCCCAGACATAAACCCATGCACCTATGGTCAACAAATCTATGACAAAGGAGGCAAGGGTATACAATGGAGAAAAGACACTCTCTTCAATAAGTGGTGCTGGGAAAACTGGACAGCTACATGTAAAAGAATGAAATTAGAACACTCCCTAACACCACACACAAAAATAAACTCAAAATGGATTAGAGACATAAATGTAAGACCAGACAGTATAAAACTCTTAGAGGAAAACATAGGAAGAACACTCTTTGACATAAATCACAGCAAGATCTTTTTTGATCCACTTCCTAGAGTAATGGTAATAAACACAAAAATAAACAAATGGGACCTAATGAAACTTAAAAGTTTTTGCACAGCAAAGGAAACCATAAACAAGACAAAAAGACAACCCTCAGAATGGGAGAAAATATTTGCAAATGAATCAATGGACAAAGGATTAATCTCCAAAATATATAAACAAACCCAACCCAATCGAAAAATGGGCAGAAGACCTAAATAGACATTTCTCCAAAGAAGACATACAGATGGCCAAGAAACACATGAAAAGCTGCTCAACATCACTAATTATTAGAGAAATGCAAATCAAAACTACAATGAGGTATCACCTCACACCAGTTAGAATGGGCATCATGAGAAAATCTACAAATAACAAATGCTGGAGAGGGTGTGGAGAAAAGGGAACCCGCTTGCACTGTTGGTGGGAATGTAAATTGATACAGCCACTATGGAGAACTGTATGGAGGTTCCTTAAAAAAATAAAAGTAGAATTACCATATGATCCAGCAATCCCACTACAGGGCATATATTCAGAGAAAACCATAATTCAAAAAGACACATGCACCCCAATGCTCATTGCAGCACTATTTACAATAGCCAGGTCATGGAAGCAACCTAAATGCCCATCACCAGATGAATGGATAAAGAAGATGTGGCACATATATACAATGGGATATTAGCCATAAAAAGGAACGAAATTGGGTCATTTGTTGAGATGTGGATGGATCTAGAGACTGTCATACAGAGTGAAGTAAGTCAGAAAGAGGAAAACAAATATTGTATATTAACGCATATATGTGGAACCTAGAAAAATGATACAGATGAACTGGTTTGCAGTGCAGAAATTGAGACACAGATGTAGAGAACAAACGTATGGACACCAAGGTGGGGAAGTGGTGCGGGGTTGGAGGTGGTGGTGTGATGAGTTGGGCGATTGGGATTGACATGTATACACCGATGTGTATAAAATTGATGACTAATAAGAACCTGCTGTATAAAAAAATAAATAAAATAAAATTAAAAAATTTTAAAAAACTACTACTAAACTTTCTTTGGGTTATTTGTATGGAAATATGTTAATATAAATGTTTCAGACATTACATGAAATTCCTAAAAATCTTATATGTTCTGGTGTAATGTTATAAGTCATAATTCTAGTTATTATTTTAAAATGTATATCTCAGAAATAACTAAATTTCTTGTCAATTGCATTATTATGAACTTTCATCAAATCTTTAACCGTGGTCATTTTTAAGTCTTTTGTCATTTACAGACAGTTCTGGGTGTACTCTGATGCTTTTGCAAAAATGTTCCTATAAAAGGGTTTCATCTTCAAGGAATTCATGGAAAAGACTCTGACAAGTACAGGTTTCTGGGAACTGGCTATACTGCTGAACTGAATGAATAAGCATTTTCAGAACTCTAATGGAAAACTGATGAATTTATAAAAGTGCGAACAAAAGATCAAGATAAAAAAACTTAATTACATGGGACTGAGCGAACTGATGAGGATGATTATGATTTTTGTGACTTTCTGTTTGAATAAAAAAAAATTGATGACTAATAAGAACCTGCTGTATAAAAAAATAAATAAAATTAAATTTAAAAAGTTGGCTTATGTATAGAAAAATTGTGTGGATTATATGTCATGCTGTTAATGGTGTTCATTGGGGGATATTCCATTTCTATGCGATGTGTCTTAGTAACTAAAATAATTTTGTTTACAATGAGCTTATTTTAATCTTAGAGGAAAATAATGAAGATTAAAACATGCATGATTTAAAGAAATCCCCAAAGCTGTCTCAATCCAGCCCAATCCCCATCTACATCAGACACAGCCAGCTCATGTTCGTGTTGGGTTGATTTTTAGGGTTCGTAACTGTTAGTACCAGGCCTCCGACTCAATTTCTGCTTGCTTTGAATTCAGTCTACTTTAAAGGAGAGTTTTCAATGAACCTCAGCAGGATGTAACTGTAAAAATGCATTTATTGATGCTGGTGGGAATATAAATTAGTCCAATCACTTTGTAGAATTACAGTTGAAGTTGCACACACTCTTTGAGCTTGTAATTCCACTCCAGCATATACCCTAGAGTAACGCGCTGACATGTATACTAAGAGACATGTTTAAGTATGTTCACAGCAGCAATGTTTGGTAGTAGCAAACCTTGTAAACCAGCTAACTGTCCGTCAGCAGGAGATGAGAAATAGAAATTTTGGTATATTCAAATAATGGAATATTACACAGTGCTGAAACTGACTAATATAAAGCACCACTCATTATTATGGATCAATTTCATAATCAAAATGCGGGGTGAAAAAAGGCAAATTGTAGAATACATATGTTATGCTGCTATTTATATGAAGGATGAAAGCATGTGACAACTATACGTATTTTATTTAGGGGTGCAAACATATGTAAAAAATGTATGAAGGGGCTTCCCTGGTGGCACAGTGCTTGAGAGTCCGCCTGCCGATGCAGGGGACACGGGTTCGTGCCCCGGTCCGGGAAGATCCCACGTGCCGCGGAGCGGCTGGGCCCATGAGCCATGGCCGCTGAGCCTGCGCGTCCGGAGCCTGTGCTCCGCAACGGGAGAGGCCACAAGCAGTGAGAGGCCCGCGTACCGCACAAAAAAAAAAAAAAAAAAAGTATGAGAATTGAGGGCGATGATAACTCTTAAGCTCAGGTTATAGTGGTTACCTAGGGTGCGAGGGCAGGAGGGAGAGAAACATTGGTTGGTAATGTTTTATGTTTTTAAAATGGAAGGTGAGTACACAGATATTTAAATTCCTTTTTGTATGTATTACATAATACATCATAAAATTTTCCATAAAAGATAAAAATGCATTTGGATAGATCACAGCAAAGTTTTAAGAGCAAATAATAAAAGTGTTGCTTCTGCACGGGGTCCTCTGCTCCAAGCCGCTGATCCTATTTTTCCTTTCCCCTGAAGACAATGCTCAGGGCCATTCAACCAAACTTGTGACCCCATTGCCTCAAGTGCTGGCTACCTCCCTCCTGCCCTCGTGAGGCCCTAAGGTCATGCCTCCTCCCCTGAGCTCCAGGTGGGCCAGGTGGGTGCAGGTGCAGTGTCCTTCTTCCGCCCCTGCCTGGTGGGACCTCTGCTCTTTTTGCTGTATTTGCTCTCCCTTGATAATTAGAGCTGAGGTTGATCATTTTCTCAAATTTATTGGCCATTAGTTAGGGTTGCCAGAGTTGGCAAATGAAAAGTAGGATTGCCTAAATTGTAAATTGCGTAAATTGGAATTTAGATAAACAACAAGTAGTGTTTTAGAATAAGTATGGCCCAAATTATTTGTTATTTATCAGAAATTCAAATTTAACTGGGTATCCTATATTGTATCTGGCAGTCCTACATTAGTTCCTTTTCTTCCGGGAATCATCTGTCCCGAATTTTTGCTGATTTTTTCAAACAGGAGTGGTAGTTTTTTTTTTTTTTACCTCACAGACTGACTTGGAAAGAGGTTTTTTGTTTTTTTAAATACTAAGATATTAATCTGTTTTGCTGTCATGTCTGGCAAATGCCTTTCATTATGAAAAGACACTGGTTTCAATCTTCTAAATTTTACATCTTTGTGTAACTAATCTGTCATTATGGTTTCTGTCCTTGGTGTCAGGATGAGAAAGGTCTCTCCCTGCTAAGACTATGGAAATTAAGGTGAATAAGTTTATGAAGGCTCAGATTGCACAAGCAGCAACAAATACAATACACAGGTCAAACACTGATTTAATGTTTGATATGAATTTATATAGTATTTTCTGTGAATTAAACTTCTTAATGTAACCCTGTGGGAGGAGTGCTTGTCCTGTGTTTCAGAAATTCTCAATAACATTTGGAAAGAAGATGTGTCAACCAGAAGTATTCTGTCAAGGTAATTACTTGGGGAAATTTATATAGAAAGTGTTACTTTGAGTAAACAGGCTTTCTTGGAAATGACACTAGGACTTTGGCAAAGAGCTTAGACTCTCCTTCATCTTTGGGTCCTTTCCCTTCATTAAAAAAAAATTTCTTTGTTATGAAAACTTCCAAATATATACAAAAAAGCAGAGACTAGCATTAGTGAATTCTTAAGGAACCCTCACACAGCTCCAACAACAGCTCGATTCTTCCACCCATCCTCTAGTCCTCTGACCATATTATTTTGAAGCAAGTTCAGACATTATATCTTATCATCCATAAATATTTTCATATATATATCTCTAAAAGAAAAAGACATTAAAAAACACCTAACGACAAAACCACATCACAACCAAAGAATATTAACAACCATCCCTTAATATAGGGATTGCAATGTAGAATTCAATCAACAGTCAAATCTCCCTGATTATGTCTCAGATCAAGATCCAATTAAGGTCCACATATTGGCTTCTCTGTATCTTAATCCTCTTTTAATCCACGAGTTTCCTCTCCACCTCCTTTTAACTTTGTAATTTATTTGTTGAATAAACAGGTGTTCTAGGGTTTTCCACACTAGCTTTTGCTGATTACATTTCCATAGAGTTGTGTAACATGTTCCTGTATCCTTTATATTTCCTGGAAAATGATAGTGAGATCCAGGGGCTTGATCAGATGTAGATTTGATATTTTTTCGGGCAAGTATGTTTCACGGCAGTTGGTGTGTACTTCCATCAGGAGGCACATAACATCTGTGATATTAGCACCCAGCGATGGTCATTTTGGGACCCATTAATTTGTTAGCTGTTGTCACTGATTTTTTTTTTTTTTTTTTTTTGCGGTACGCGGGCCTCTCACTGTTGTGGTCTCTCCCGTTGCGGAGCACAGGCTCCGGACGCGCAGGCTCAGTGGCCATGGCTCACGGGCCCAGCCGCTCCGCGGCATGTGGGATCTTCCCTGACCGGGGCACGAACCTGTGTCCCCTGCATCGGCAGGCGGACTCTCAAGCATTGTGCCACCAGAGAAGCCCTGTCACTGATTTTTAAACAAGTAATAGGTGATACTGAAAAGCACTTCTACCTTTTGTGTGGCATTGCCGTCTTTTGGTCTCTGTGTTGGCATGGAGGGGTACAGAGGAAGGAGGTTCCCTTCTCAGCATTGACCTCCCAGTGGGGAGGCTGCACGTGACCCCAGCACTGTGAGAGAAACTCTGCCTGAATTCTTGGTTGGTGGCCTAGGAAGGGAGTCTCCTTGGTTTCTGGTGGAAATAGTAAGAGCATGAGGGAGCTGGTTTTACTCTCTGGTGCTAATCGGGAGGTCTTTGAAGTGTAACTGTAGATCAGCTTTGTGTGTGATCTTTGGTACGTACACATTAGTTGGGAATTTATCTTGTAAGAAACAGATACCATGTTTTGAACTGGCTTATTCATGAAGGGGATTCATTGGCTCAAGTAATAGAAGGTACAGATACAAAGTAGGTTTCAAGATTGGTTTGATTTGGTGACTTAACGGTGTTATCAAACACTCAGTGCATTTATGTCTCTTCCCTCCGCCTTTTTGTGGTGTCTGTTTAATCTGAAGCCTAGCTTTTCCTGGTGGCAGAATTGCTGCAGTGGTTCCACGCTTCATATCTAAACATCACACTTTCTAGGGGAGGGAAGAGAGAATTGGCTTCCAGTCACCCTTTCCTAGATACTCTCAGAAAACTTTGGCTCTTAGCTTATTGATCTAAGTTGAATCAAATGCCCATTTTTGGCCAGGAGAGTGCCATGCTGTGAGTGACGTAGGCCTAGATTCCTTAGACTGATCTCTGTGCAGGGTAGGAAAGAAGATACCCATTTCTGGAGCTGGCAGTCAGGTTATTTTTCCTACCTCCTCCTGACCACATGGCTGTTTAAGGTGGAAGGGTGGAAAGGATGCTGGGGCAACAAGCACAGTATCCATCTGGGGATTTGTCACATTCGTAGCCCAGCAGAGTGGTGGGTGGGACGTGTGGTGAGAAGTGTGCCGACATTCATGGTCAGAGCCCAGAGAGGGATATCTCCTGTTACTGTGTGACCAGTTCCCTCGTCATTACAGGAAGAATAAGTGACCTCCAAGGTGACCACCAATGCAGACATCCCAAGGTTAGGAGCTGATAAGAAAAAGCAAACGTAGGAAAAGTTTGGATACTTTCAGAGTAGAATCGGCCGAATGAAGATGATTCCAGAGGGCCCCCAACATGAAGAGAACATGACCACATAGTCCCATAATTGGAAGGAATCTCAGGGGTCCTTCATTTTACATTAGGTAAGGACTGTCCTGAGTCCACACAGCTAACTGGTGGCAGAGCCGGAGCCAGAACCCAGATCTCCACTCTTCATTGCTCTGTCCCTGACTTTTCCATTCAAAGGTGTCCTGGAGAACTTGAAGTGGCAAAAGTCTGACTGAGGGCAGGAAATTCAGGGAAAAAGCCTGAATTTTAGGAGAGGATTATATTTCTGAGTTGCCTTTGGCCGATTCACCAATGTACAGTGGTTAGAACATGTGGCCAAAAAACTCAGGACATGCAGAATCGTCACCATCCATGTTATTATACCTTCCATTACATTGGGTTCTGTTTTTTCAGTCCCTAAAAGACATGGATTCCGGTTTCTGCAAATTCTGAAGGTTTCAGTTAAGAAATGTACAGCTGAGCAAATAGAACAAGTAACCCGCAATAGATACAGTTTGAAGTGAACGTAGATCTTGGCGTAAGACTCTCCATGCTTGTCAATAGCAGTGCAATCAGTGCAGACGTGCCCGAATTAAATGGCAAGTGGTCTAGAGCACAGGGAATGTGGTGTTTGGTTGGCACAACATTTTCCTGGGAGACCTTTTCAAATCAATACTCAATTTGAGGGTTGAAGTGGAAACCCTTTATGTTTGTTGAAGAGCGTCTGAAAATGTCCAGGGCTCTCCTTCTGTGGATGGTTTTTCCCTGCCTCTTGGGGTAGATTCACATCTGCACTGGCCCAGGCAGCCTGAAGTCAGGAGCTGCACAGAGGACAAGATGCATCATGCCCATCCATCTCATCTTTTCTTTTGCTTTGAGGATCACGTGCCCTCTCCTAGTGGTGTGTTATTGTACTTTCTTCTCCCGTCAAGAGAGAGGCTTAGAAAAAGACTGGGCCCACATCTGTTGCTGATTCGCAGTTTGTATCTTTTCTTTCATTAAAGCTGCATTTACCTGGAGAATGAAATGCACCTCTCGTCTCACTGTTGGGTGATGGGAGAAGTCTGACCTGTTACCATTTGAGGCTTTCTTCCCCATCCAGAGTCAGTGCAGAGCAGTGGTTTGGGGGCCAAAGAGACCTAAGATTAAGCTACTTTCTGCTGGCTCTGCTGCTTTCTAGCTGTTGTGTCCTTGGGCAAATTAACTAACCTCTAAGCTTCAGCTTCCTTATCTGTAATTTGAAGATATTATGTACCTCATTGGGTCATTGTGGAGCTTAAATGAAGTAATGGCAGGAGGCTCAGTAAATGTTAACTATTCATAAAAAGAACAGAGGTAACAAGAAAGATGACTCCTATGAGAACCAAACGTTTTTTCCCTATAGTTTTCCCCCTTGGAATTAAAGCTAAAAAGCTCATCAGTATGTGGAAGATGTCTAATTTGTGGTTCGGTTTCCTTTTGTTTAAAACAAAGCTAGTTTTTTTTGTGCAATAAATCAAACATCTCCCTCCTCTTATGCCTTTTCCATGAGGTCAGGAGGACCCCCTCATGGAAACGTGTGGAGGAAAGATGCTCTTTGGCGAGGTCTTCCTCCATATGCCATGTGGCCATGTCTTCTCCAGACAACTGTACACTGTCTCCTTCCTGAAGTCTTCTTTCATTTTCTTTCTTTCCCGGCACGGTAGGTTGCTGGTAAGAGGTGACCAGAAGGCCCTCCTCATTATTTCTGAGCTCAGGGTCATAAGGGTCAGGCTGCCCAGTGACTGCCCAGTACGTGCCCAGATCCAGTCCCCAGGCCAATTCCATGGAACTAGAGGAGCAGCGCCTGGTTTTTCTAGGCCTCCTCCTCTGCTCACTGGATGCCTAGCTTTCCCTTACCTGGAGTTGGAAAGTCAGTCCCATCAGAGCCTGTGGGTGGGCCTGCAACTGATCTCCAGGCTGCTTTTAGAGCATTTCAGAAACAAAAATCCTTGCTGTTAGCATGACTTCCTGGAGGGCTATTTCCAGATAAGGCGGCTTGTGCCAACCACAGGCACTCTTTTCCATCTAAATACTTTTTTTTTTTTTTTGCGGTACGCGGGCCTCTCTCTGTTGTAGCCCCTCCCATTGCAGAGCACAGGCTCCGGACGCACAGGCCCAGCGGCCATGGCTCACGGGCCCAGCCGCTCCGCGGCACGTGGGATCCTCCCGGACCGGGGCACAAACCCATGTCCCCCGCATCGGCAGGCAGACTCTCAACCACTGCGCCACCAGGGAAGCCCCCATCTAAATACTTTTAATTGCTGTATTTAGACCATTGACATTTAAAGTGTTTATTGATATCTTTGAATTAATATCTTCCACATTTGCTACTGTTTTCTATTTGTTGTTCATGTTCTTTGTTCCTATTTTTGTCTTCCACTTTTTTTTCTGCTCTTGTGTTTTTAATTGAGCATTTTACATGATTTCATTTTCTCTCCTTTCTTAGAACATCAACTCTCTCTCTGTCTGTATATATACATATATATATTTTTTTTTTTTAAACTTTTTTTGTAGGTGCGCTAGAATTTGCAATATACGTTCACAACTAATTCAAGTCCACTTTCGAATAACACCATACTGCTTCATGGGTGGTGCAAGTACCTTATATAATAACAAAGTATTCCTAATTCCTCCCTCCTGTCCCTTGTATCATTGCTGTCATTCATTTCACTTATACCTAAGCTATCATCATTGAATACATTGTTGCTATTATTATTTTGAACAAATTGTTATCTGTTAGATTAAATAAGAATAAGAAAAATAAAAATTTTTATTGCTTCTTTAATGCTACTCCTTTCTTTATGTAGATCCAAGTTTCTGACTTAAGTAATCTTCTTTCTCTCTGAAGACCTTCTTTTACCATTTCTTATAAGGCAACAAATTCCCTCAGTTTTTGTCTGAGAAAGTCTACTTCTTCATTTTTGAAGGATAATTTTGTAGGATACAGAATTCTAGGTTGATTTTTTTTTTTTCCTCTCAACACTTTAAATATTTCATTTCACTGTCTTCTCACTTGGATGGTTTCTGAGGAGAACCCCAATGTAATTGTTATCTTCGCTTTTTTATAGGTGAGGTGTTTATTTCTTCTGGCTTTTTAAAAGATTTTTTTCTTTATCTTTGATTTTCTGCACTTTGAATATGAAATGCTTAGGTGTAGTTTTTTGGAATTTATCTTGCTTGGTGTTCTCTGAGCTTCCTAGACCTGTGCTTTGGTGTCTGATGTTTATTTGGGGAAAATTCTCAATTTTTGTTTCTTCAAATATTTCTTCTGTTCTGTCTTTTTTCTCCTTCTGATATTCCCGTTACATGCATGTTATGCCTTTTGTAGTTGTCCAATAATTCTTGGATATTATGTTCTTTTTTTTTTTAGTCTTTTTTTCTTTGCTTTTCAGTTTTCTGTTTGAAGTTTCTATTGCTATATCCTCAAGCTCAGAGATTCGTTCCTTAGTCGTGTCCAGTCCATTAATAATCCCATCAAAGGTGTTCTTAATTTCTGTTACAGTGTTTATCTCCAGCATTTCTTTGGGATTCTTTCTTAGAAGTTCCATTTCTCTTCTTACATTACCCATCTATTCTTGCATATTGTCTGCTTCTTCCATTTGAGCCCTTAGCATACTAATCATAGTTTTTAAAAAGTTCCTGATCTGATAATTCGAACATCTCTGCCATATCTGAGTCTGGTTCCAGTGGTTGCTCTGTCTCTTCAAATTATGCTTTTTCCGTTTCAGTAAGCCTTGAAATTTTTAATTGAAAGTCAGACCTGATGTACTGGGTAGAAGTGACTGTAAATAAATAGACCTTTAGTGGTATGGTGGTGAGGTGCAGGGGCCAGAGAAGTGTTCTACAGTCCTATGATCAGGGCTCAGTCTTTTAGTGAGCCTGGGCCTCTGGACTGTGAACTTCACAAGTGCTTCTCAGTGTGTTCCTCTCCTTAGGTGGGTAGGATGGCTACAAGGGGCTGGAATTGGGTATTTCTCTTCCCCCAGGTTGGTTAGGCTCTGATAAAACCCCAATGAGTTAGGCCCTGGTAAAGTAGTTTCTCTGGAGGGCCGGCCTCGTTCACAGCATGAACAGAATGCTCTGGCTGTTTCAAAAAGGCTGCTTCTCCTCCTGCTGGAAGCATGAAGGGATTTTTCTCTGATGTTTGTTGTGAGACCCTGGGACCCTTCTTGCCTGTCCCCAACACCCAAAGGCTCTCCCCTTGTATTACCTGTGAAAAACCTGATAACCAGGTATTCCCCAGAGCTAAAGCAAGTCGGTTGTGCATCACAGTGTAGATTGCTTGCCCATACCTGTCCTAACCAAGGCTGGTTGGGCTTATGACCATATGACCCCAATAGCTTGGTCCAACTCATGGAGCGTTTAATTTTGCCAGCTCTGAGGAGGTGAGACCCAACAGATAAGAATCTTGTTACATCCTGTAGATGTGCATTTCTTAAAGAGTATATTTCCTAAAGTATAGTCTGTAGCTCACCTGAGATGCTGCAGGGCCCAGGAATCTGCATTTCTAAAAGTACCACAGGTGATTCTCATGCATACTCTAGTTTGAGGCTTCTTTAGGCTAAAATTTTAGAAAGGAATAAATGGACTGGAATCCATGGCCTATGCAACCTGTGACTTAAAAGGGCATAAACAAATGTAAATTCCATTTGCTCTTGCCAGTAGTTACTTACATATATCAAGACAAGCTCCCTGGAAGGAAGGGAGCTTCTTGAAGTCTCTGGCCTCTGCACTTCCAAGTGTTAAGTTCATGTTTGAGGGTAGAGGAGCATCTTGTTTTGGGGTTGGAGCCATTCCTGTACTGGCATGAACTTGAGAATCTTATCTGGGCAGCAGTTCTAAAAGGTTAGTGTCCAATTCCGTGGAAGACAAGTCTTAAGGGCCACATGCAACTGCTTTACCACGTGATAAAATTTAAAACGAAAATTGCTTCTTCCAGTTCCTTGTCCCATACTCAGGAGAAGTCCATGAAGATGAAAAGATGAAAGCTCCGGTGTAGATTAGTACAGCAGAGTCCAAGAGCTTCCAAAGAGACAGACTGGTTGGATTTCTCCATGACCATCTTTGCTCCCTGTACCTGAGGGCTTTGGATCTGACCACAGCTCTAGTTAGGGAGGGGTATTTTGATTCATTCTCTCATTCATTTATTCATTTATGAGTTGGCCCTTGATGGGACCGTGGGAGGCAAAGGGGAAATTGTGTTTGCATCTGATCCAGAAAAACCACTGAGTTAAAAGACAAAGCATTCTGCTTCCTACTAGGGAGGGGCATCTTTGGGAGCAATGTGACAAATGCCCAAGAAAGGACATCTTTTGCCAGATGGAAGAATTGTGCAAGTGCATGGTGCCAAAGGCTTTGTCCGACGTCTTTGTTTTTCAGATGTGCAACAAGTCATTCAATGCTCCACATACTGCCCCACTGGGAAACTGGGACTTTTCAGCTGGCCTAGTTGCATGATGCATTGGGAGAGAGCCGTTCACTGCATTCTGTGGGGACTCTGCCCTGTGACCTACTGAGAAGCCTATTGTAGTAAACATCTGTGGTTTTGGTCTGCTTAATATCTACTCGCTCTTTCCTGGTAATAGAATCTCTACCTTCTTCTGGGAGAAACCCCTCCCTTACTCTCAGTCCCCATCACCGAAGTGCACTGATCCCACCTCCCAGTTGCTGGGTGCGGGTGTGACCTGGGCTTGGTCAATGAGTGTGTGCTCTCTCTCGGGTCAGGGATGGTCACGAGACCCAAGCTGGGCCCATGAATTCAATTCTGGGACTTTTTGTTGCAACTGTTGGGGAAGAGAAACTCTTGGTTGGGCTGGGACACTGTGAGGATGTAGGCCTAGAGTGGTTGGTGGTCACTTGGTCCTGACGAATGAACAGCTTGCCGGAGAATAAAGCCAGCACAGAGCAAAACAAAGCTGAGAGAGGAAAGAGACCGATTTCTGATAATATGTTGTGAGCATCTGGATGCAGCTAGGCTTAAAGCTCCCCTGTTTTTCCCATTTATATGTGCCAGTAACTTTCTGTGGTGGCTAAAGCATGGCCACAGTTTTTTTGTGGCTCCTTCCATTAAGAGGTGGAGCCTATGACCCCACCTCTTGAATCTGGGCTGGCCTGTGTCTTGCCTTGACTCATAGAATGTGTTGAGAGCAACCCTGTGTGAGTTCTGGAGACTGGGCCTCAAGGGGCCTTGCAGCTTCTGCCTTCACCCTCCTGGACTTTTGCCCTGAGGCCGCCACGTAAGAAAGTCAGTCCTTCTTACATGAGCGGCCATGTGCAGGAGAACAGGAGTGCTCCAGCCAACTGCTGGTACCAATTGCCCACCATGTCAGGAAGGCCAGCTTGGACCTTCCAGACTAATGGGCATGCCAGCTGAATACAGCTGCATGAGTGAAACTAGCAGAGGAAGATCCCAGTCAGCCCACAGAATCATAAATTATTTCAAGCCACTAAATCTTGGAGTGGTTTGTTATACATCAATAAATAGCTCATATACTCCTTTTTTGGCTTAAGTCAGTTTGATGTTAGTTGCTGTCATTTTCAACAGAGACTGATTTGCAACAGTTCTGACTGATGTAGTTATGTCATAAACTAAGCTTTACAAGAAATGAACCTTTGTGGAGCTTCTTCCCACCTCTGCCGTCGAGGCAGTGAAATCAGCTGTCTCCGTCTAGATCTTCACTTGTTGGGTGTGTGCATGAGCTTACTTGTTGGTGGAATGCATTTCTTGCTCGTGTTAGGAAACTTATGTGAATGATAAGTGCCACTGTCTCCAAAAGGACAGATTTCTCCAGCACATGCACCTGAGGGGAGACCACTCAACAACTCTTTGAGTCCTTCATGGAACAGAGAAGAATTATCCCCACTGTGCCGTTTCTGGATTCCTGACCCACAGAACCTGTGAGCATGGCAAAATTGTTGCTTTAAGTTACTGAGTTTTATGGGTTGAATGTTTGTGTCCACCCCCCCCCCCACATTCATATGTTGAAATCCTAACCCCTCAATGTGATGGTATTAGGAGGCGGGGTGGCCTTTGGGAAGTGATTAGGTCATGAGGGTGGAGCCCTCATGAATGGGATTAGTGCCCTGATAAAAGAGACCCCAGTGAACTCTCTTGCCCCTCCTGCTATGTGGGAACATAGTGAGAAGATGCCATCTAGGAAGCAGGAGTTGGGTCCTCACCAGACACAGAATCTGCTGGTAAGGACAATGTGCCACTAATTCAGTGACAGTCAGTAAAAATGAGGGTGGATAAGACAGAAACAGAAGAGAAGAGTTAAGAATGAACCTAAATAGAAAGTAGGTAAGTTGTGGCATAGACCTGTGGCACAAAATAAAAATAAAAATTGTGCTTTGTTTTTGACATGGATAAGTTCACAATGGATTTAGTGTGGAAAAAAATGGAGGTCCATACATTGTATATAGTATTGTAGAGTCCCATTTTGTAAATGATAGATACGCACAGAAAAAGAATACACATTAAAATGTTGATAGTTTCCTCTGAGTGGTGGGGTTATGGAGGTTTTCCTTTTCCTTGTTTAAAAGGAAGTTGCAGCTCTTGTGTATATAAAAACAATGAATAAAAATGGAGCCACCACTGAAGCTGCATGTCTGTTCATTGCAAATGTGAATGTTGACCGATAGGATTGCACAGTTATCTACAGGCAAGAAAGTAAGGGCTGGCTGTCGCCTTTCCTGACGTTTTGTCCCCTTGCATGAAGCCACGTTACACCTTCTTGCTGGCTGCTGCTCAGAGGATGGTGGGAACCAGGACAGACTGGCCACAGGACAGGCTGTGTTTAAATGCAGAGAAGGAAAGAACACAGCTAGACCCCTGAGAGTTTGCTAGCCAGACTGGGAGGGCCTGGGCCTCAGCATCCTTTCTGCCCTCTGTCTCATCTGGCCTTTCTCCCGGTTCTTTGAAAAATATGTGTATCTTGGCTGCTTCTCTAACTCTGACGGTGCCTTGGGTTCTGCGGGTGGCACGCTGGCCTTCCAGTGCCCTCTGACATTCTTCCTGTTAGAGTTGGGGGCTGGAAGAGGGGACCATTTTGGTCTATTGCAGTAACCTCCTCAGGTACAGTTAGGACTTGGGGCGGGCTGGGCTTGAAATGGTGCAGGGGAGTGGTTTTTCGGTTTTCTTTCTCTTTCCTTCCCCCTTTTCTCCTGTTCATCTGAGGTATTGGTGTGTGTGTGTGTGTGTGTGTGTGTGTGTGTGTGTGTGTGTGTGTGGATTTTGTGGGAGAATTTTATTTGGGAGAATTCAACTCTCCAGACTGTTTCTTTGAAGTGCCCCTCTCTTCTACCTCTCTGTCCCCCAGCACTTTATACCCTCACCTCTGCTGAAGCCCTCGATGGTGATGGATCAGTTTGTTTGCTGTAATTTGTCTTTTTGCCTCACTAGACTGTGGGCTTCTTGAGGGCAGGAACCCCATTCCCAACTACATCAAAAGAACTCAGAAGACAAGAGACCTGTCTTCAGTTTCTATATTTACAGGCTCAACATTGTATCGGGTGCTGAATACCCACCTATTGGTAACGGTACCAACCAGCATTTCATCCTAAGTGTGTGAGTTTCTTGTAAGTCTGAATCATAGTGCATGTTTACTCTGTATGCTGCGTAATTTAACTAGTGTGTGAAACATTACCTTATGATCTGAACAGGTAATAAACTCCATCTGATAGCAGGGATTGGGTCATGCCCTTCTCTATTTGTTGGAAACTTCTCTAAGCAAATGCATGTCTCTGTTGGACTTCACATTGATTTTATAGACTGATACATTGAATTCCAACTTAGGAAATTCCCCTTACTGTGTCTAGGTGGTGGAAAGTGTGCCTGGGGAGAAAGACAGCTTTCATTTCAGAGTGTAGCATTGGGGTAACATGATTTCTGGTGAGGGTTTGTGTAAGTTTTTCAGAATTGTGACTGTATCTTTCATGAATGTTCATTCTCTTATTTTTGTGAAGAGCTATTTTCCATTGGAAAACAATTTTGGGTTTTAAGTTATGCTGTGTAAAACGTTTCCAGAAAATGTCAGGGCATTTTCCAAGAGTACCCTAGGAGGTAGGAGCAGTTAAAATATATTTAAAACTCTGTGTTCTCATGGACCTTGGCCATTTAATTTGTTTTTCATTGATTCTTGGGCCAAAAAGAATTCCACCTGGGTGTGAATGAGGATGGGGGGATCGAGAGACCAGAGGTTTATTGGTCTAACACTCCCTAGGAAGGGACCCACGTGATTATTAGTCAAGGTGACACATCACTAATTATTACAGAAATGCAAATCAAAACTACAATGAGGTACCACCTCACGCTGGTAAGGATGGACATCATTAAAAACAAATGCTGGCGAGGGTGTGGAGAAAAGGGAACCCTCCAACACTGTTGGTGGGAATGTAAGTTGGTGCAACCACTGTGGAAAACAGTATGGAGGCTCTTCAGAAAACTAAAAATAGAATTACCATATGATCTAGAAATCCCACTCCTGGGCGTATATCCAGACAAAACTATAACTCAAAGAGATACATGCACCCCTATGTTCATAGCAGCATGAGTTACAATAGCCAGGACATGGAGACAACCTAAGTGTCCATCGACAGATGAATGGTTAAAGAAGATGTGGCACATATGTACAATGGAATACTACTCAACCATAAAAAAGAACGAAATAATGCCATTTGCAGCAACATGGATGCAAATAGAGATTATCATACTAAGTTAAGTAAGTCAGAAAGAGAAAGGCAAATACCATATTATATCACTTATATGTGGAATCTAAAACGAACCTATCTATGAAACAGACACATAATCACGGATGTAGAGAATAGACTTGTGGTTACCAAAGGGGATGGGGGTGGGAGAGGGATGGATTGGGAGTCTGGGCTTAGCAGATGCAAACTGGTATATACAGAATGGATAAACAACAGGGTCCTACTGTATAGCACAGGGAACTATATTCAATATCCTGTGATAAACCATAATGGAAAAGAATATGGAAAAGAATGTATATATATGTATAACTGAGTCACTTTGCTGTACAGTAGTAATTAACACAACATTGTAAGTCAACTATACTTCAATTTAAAAAAAAAGGGGACACAACTGGAGACCAAGTTTCTTTTTATTCCCTCACATATCAGTTACCCCTTTGAACTAGGTTCCCTGACTTGGAGCGGATGGTTTCCTCCTGGCCTCTGATCATTTGCCTCTGCTTTCTGTGTTAGCGATGTTTTCAGGTTGACGTGGGTTAATTCCAGATAGAGGCAATTACCTGGGGGAAAGGATTCTTAAATGTGATGAGCATGTTTTATGAGTCAAGTCATAAACATGTTAGATGTTTTACATAGACTCTCATTTATTTCTGTCAACAGTCCTGCAGAGGGGACCAGTTATCCCTGCTGATAAGTGCACAAGCTAAGGTTTGAGAAAAGTGCTCCGGCCCTAGGAAGAGACTGGACTTGAATCCAAGTCTGTCTATTACTAAGTCCTTGTGTTTTCCAACACACGACTCTGCCTTCATAGCACATCAGAGCGGGCTTCAGGTTACCAAGCATAGGTGGGTGGAAAGAAACAGTTGGGAAGAAATCTTTCTGTGAAGGTTTTGACTGTATTTCAAGCACGTAGGGTGGAGTTTATGATGGCCAGGCAGGAGGCCTGAAGCTGGCGAGCTACTCTGGCACCTTGTGCCCGCAAGACAGGCTCTGTTTATTTCGTGCCAGCTAATGTGGAGGGTGCCATAAATGATTTATGTTCGAAGGATTTGTTTTTTGGTTGACAAAAGTACCCCTATTGCAATAAGTCTCGGATACTCAAGTTTTAGTAAACCAGGCTTAGTAGCTGCATAAGGTTAAGAGAGACACACTGTGTTTATACAGAGGAGGTGTCTAGTCAAGTGTGCCCCTGGTCGGAATCCCTCCTTAGCTGATGGATTTTCCATGGCTTGACTCTCACGGATTAACCCTGGACATTCAAAGTTTTAGGGTACAGTGTCCTCTGGGAGGTCATCAAGGAAAACTGTTAGGAAGCCTGAAGCTGGGGGACTCCAGTGGGAGTGGGTCTGTTGTCTATATTATTACCAGGGGGTTTCCAAGGATTGAGACTGTTATGAGCTATAGATTTAACTGACATATTGAACTGTATCCAGACTCCACGTTGCCCTGGGCAGATCCTCAAGTCCTGGCAGTTGGGCAGCTGCAAAGGCCAGTAGCGGGGAGTCACCATGGAACTTGTTGCTAATGTTTATGCAGTGGCTTGTATGGGGCCCGCATACAATATGGCTATTGTTCTGAGTTTCAGGGGTGCCAGTTAGTGGCTGGTGTTAAAATGTGTCCAGGATTTAGCAGAGAATCCTGTCTGCCTACCACTGTATTAGATGCGGGGGAGGGGATGTCCAGACGGTGTCTGGGGATAGAATGGATTGGGGCAGACGTTGAGGCTGGAGCTAAGGAGAACATCCCAGGAAAGCCATGCCCAGACCTATTTTCCTGACGGGCATTCATTTAAATTTTTTTAAAATTTATTTTAAAATTTACATAGAGTAAATGAAACGCTTTTTGGTGTACAGTTCTATGACTTTTTGGTGTACAGTTCTATGACTTTTTGGTGTACAGTTTTATGACTTTTTGGTGTACAGTTCTATGACTTTTTGGTGTACAGTTCTATGACTTTTTGGCAAATGCACATGCACGAGTTGTGTGCCACTAAAGATACAGAGCAGTGCTACCACCCCCCAAAATTCTCTCACGTTGCTCCTTTTAATCGACCCATCCTCCTCTAACCTTTGACAACCGCTGATCTGTTTTCTGTCCCTGTAGTTTTGCCTTTTTCAGAATATCCTATAAATGGAATGATGTGGTCTTTTGAGCCTGGCTTCTTTCATGTATCATTAGAGTGCGTTTGAGATTCATCCATGTTATTGCATGTATCAACAGTTTGTTCCTTTTTACTGCTGAGTATATATCACGGTTTGTCTATCCGCTCACTACTTGAAGGATATTTGGGTTGTTTCCAGTTTGGGGCCATTTTGAACAAAGCTCTGAACAAAGCTGCTAGAAACATCCACGTACAGGTTTTTGTATGCACGTGAGTTTTCACTTCTAAGAGTGGGATTGCTGGGTCATAGGGTAAGTGTATGTCTTACTTTATGAGAAGCTGTCAAACATTTTTCCAGAGTGGCTGCACCATTTCGTATTCCCATCATCAGTGTATGAGGGTTCTAATTGCTCTGTGTCCCCGTCAGCACTTGGTATTGTCATGACTTTTTATTTATTTATATTTGTTTTCAGCATTCTAGTAGGTATGTGGCATCTCATTGTGGTTTTAACTTGCGTTTCTATTTAAATGTTTTGGATATTGCTTCCAAATGAGGTTACAATTTTCAGGATTGAAAGAGGTAAATAGCACAATTCTAGTAAATTGCATTTTATGTGTGGAAAAAGCCCATTCATTTGTCAAGTGTATATATTTAAAATGTAATACAATTTTGGTAACCTTGTTTTAGTATATCTTTATATTTTGATATACCCTGAGCCTCTAGTGTTTAGGAGTGGTGTCTGGCTGCAATTAACAGAGACTCAACTATTGTCAAGGCTTCTTTATATCTGGATTTATTCACTCACATAAAGGAACTCCAGATGTTTGGTGGCTCTACGTGGTTCTACATCATTAGGGACCCAGGTTCTTCTATCTTTCTGTACCATCATCCTTACACTGTGGCTTTCTTTCGCAAGGTCACAAGATGGTTTCTAGAGTTCTGGCTATAGCCTTACCTTCTAGGCAGAAGAGTAGGAATGGGAAAAGGCTCTTTCAGCTTTTTCTCCTTGGCTTATCTCCCTTCCCTGTTAAGAGAATTAAAAAAAAAAAAGAGTTGTGTGTCTTTTTCTCGAATAACTGTTTTTACATTTGAACCTAAAGTTAGAACAGAAAAGCTCAAGTTTACTACAGAGTCATGAATAAGATCTTCATGAGATGAGCACAGTAGACCAATGTGGACATATTCTGGGTTTTATCTAAACCAGTGGTTCCCAAAGTGTGGTCCCTGAACCAGCAGCACCAGTATCACCTGGGACCTTGTGAGAAATGTAAACTTGGGCCCCACCCCAGACCTATTGAATCAGATGCTCTCAGTGCTGGGCCCAGTAATCTGTTTTTTTTTTTTAAAGATTTAATTTTTTATTTATTTTTGGCTGTGTTGGGTCTTCGTTGCTGCACACAGGCTTTCTCTAGTCGTGGCGAGCAGGGGCTTCTCTTCATTGCGGTGTGTGGGCTTCTCATCGCAGTGGCTTCTCTTGTTGCGGAGCACGGGCTCTAGGCACACAGCTTCAGTAGTTGTGGCTCACGGGCTTAGTTGCTCTGCGGCATGTGGGATCTTCCGGACCAGGGCTCGAACCTGTGTCCCCTGCCCTGGCAGGTGAATTCTTAACCACTGCGCCACCAGGGAACTCCCCCAGTAATCTGTTTTTAACAAGTCCCAGAAGAGGTTCTGATGCGTGGTAAAGTTTGCAAACCATTGCTCTAAATCAGAGGTAGGCAAACTTTTGGGTAAAGGACCAGATAGTAACTATTTTAGGCTTGCGGGCCACAGGGTCTCTGCTACTCAACTCTGCTAATTGTAGTGTGAGAGCAGCTACAGACAATAAGTCAAAGAGTGGATGTGGCTGTGTTATAAAGTCAGTATAGCTTTGCATTCACAAAAACAGGGAGCTGGACCAGATGTGTCCCCCGGAGTAGTTTGCTGACCTCTGCAAAAACTACAACGCCTTCAGGGTAGTCAGCCTTGCTGTTCCTTGCCTCTTCTATGCATTGACAGATGTGAAATGCTCCTAAACAGCCAGTCAGAAGTGGGAGACACCAGAAGGAAGAAGGAAGAAAAAACAAAACAGGGCTGCCTGGGTCTGGTGAAGTAGCTGCTGTCATAAGACAAGGCTCCCTCTTGAGGGGCCCAGTGACTAGAATGTCTTGGTCCATCTGTAAGTCTTACCCTGTTTCCAACTGGAATGCTCACTGATGAGACCCTTCTGACTGTTCTCAGTGAAATTTGTTCCTGTTTATCCCAAGGGCTACCTGGCAGTCCTGTTCTGTGTCTCTAGCCCATTCAATCTCCCTTTGTTCTAGAAGACTAGTCCACACATTCTCCGTAAGGACACACATTCTCCCCTCAACCTCCAGCACATCCACCTCCCTCCTCATCCTCAGGTCGTGGCCTTGCTTCTTCTTTCACTGAGAAAATATAGGCAAGGCAAAAGAACCTCTGCAGTCTGCCATTCCTACATCTTCAGACCTAGAGGCCATGCCCATCCCCAGAGGCTCCCTCTGTCCTCCCATCACGGCGGATGAACTGCCCTTGCATCTCTCCCAGGCAGGCCCTCCGCTCTGGCACTAGATCTCATCTCCCTGCACTTATGAGGACATTATTTTAGCGTTTGCCTCCCTGTGTTCTGTATCACTATTTCTCCCCCTCTCTACCGGACCATTTCCTCCATGTCCACCCTGCTATAATTTCTCCCATGTGTCCTTCTTGCTACTACCCTGTTTCTCTGCTGGAAGGGTTGTCTATACACACTTTCCCTAAGTCCTTGCCTCTGTCTTCATTTTGAACTCACACCTATCAAGCTTCCCTCTTCACCTCTTCTTTGAGACTTGTCAATGTCACATTGACCTCCAGGCTGGCTAATTCCATGGTCAGCTCAGTCCCCATCTTACTGGGCTTTCAGCAGCACTTGACACACCTGTTCTCTGCCTCCTTCGTGATACACTCAGTTCTCATCTTACCTTCCCGGATGTTCCCCATCCGTCTCATTTCCAGTTCTTCCTCATCCCCTGGTTCCGCCTCTGAGTACTGGAGCTCCTCAGGGCTCGGTCCTTGGAACACCTCTGTACCTATACTCGTTCCTTTGCCGATCTCATCTAATTGGATAGTTTAAACAGCATCCGTATGCAGAGCGATCTCAAACCTATGTCTCTAGTCTGGATATAGCCATACACCCACGTCCTACTCAACGAATCTCCACGTGGATGTCTAACAGGTATCTGAAACTAATAGTGACCAAAACCAAATTCCAGATTTTTCCCACCACCCCACCAAACAAACCCATTTACCCTGTCCTCTTCCAAACTCAATCAGTGACAAAGCCATCTTCACACTTGTGACAAAACCATTGGAGTCATCCTTGATCTTTCTCTTTCTCTCACCCCCCCAAATAATATCCGTCAGCAGATTTTATTGACTCTAAAGTGTGTCCAGAATCCACCCACTTCTTACCTCCTCTGCCACTTTACCCTGGTGCACGCCTATTACTCTTAACAGGATGACTGCGATAGCTGCCACGTGGTCTCCTTTCTTCAGCCTTTGCCCCTCTTCACTGTCAACACAGCAGCAGAGTGAGCCTTCTGTGACCAGAATCGGCTCAGTCACTGCTCTGCTTCCCATCTTCCCATCTTACAGCGGCTTCCAGAGCCCCGTGGGATTTGCTCTCTGCTGCCTCTCTGATCTGACCTCCTGGGGCTGCCCCTTTGCTCCAGCTGCTACGGCCTCCTTGCTGCTCCCTGAGTACTCCGGGTACACTCCCTCCTCAGGGCCTTTGCACTTGCCATGCCCTCTGTGTGAAATGGTCTCCTCCCAGAAAACCACAGGGCTCGCTCATTCAGTTTCTTCAGGCCTCTGCTCATGTGTCACCTTCTCAGAGATTCTTCCCTGACCAACCTGTGGCTAAGAACTGACATCCTGTGTCTGGCTTTGTTTTTCTCCCTAGCAACCTCCATACCTGTTAGATTAGAGATTTACTTGTTTATTAGCTATGTCCTTCCACTAGAATGAAAGCCCAATGAGGGCAGGGACCCAGTGCCTAGAACAGTGCCTGAGATCTAGAACATGCTGGCGGCGTGTGGAACGAATGGTTTCACTTCTCAGACTTAAACTGCATTATCATAGGGCAGTGACCTTCAAACTTTTAAAAAGCAAGATAATTCTTCTTCCAAAAATTTTGGAAGAAACTTCGGTCTGCAGGACAGATATCAGTGATATTTGATTGGTTCGAAGTTATCTGATTTTGATCTTGTTTTTGTTGTCTTTTTGTAAAGTGTTGAGAAAGTCTGGATTTACATTGCAGTAGCAGAATACTTTTGAGTTAAACTGACCCAGAAGTATGAAGGAAGGATAGTAAGATACTTTTGATTTCAAATTACTAGTAGCATTTAACAGCTGTTCATTCTCCCCGCCTCCCCCCATACGTCAGCCAGGGAAGAAGTATCCAGGTTTATAATAGAGTCTCAAACTGTCAACAGCGGGCTGTTATTATGACGTGTTAAGTTACACATTCATGGGTTCTCAAGCAATTGACCCAGACTCTTTGAGGAGAATACTTGCTGAGTATATGTGCCTGCGCCTTTGACCTAGTGCACATGTGCTGATGGAGTGACCTTTACTTGTTTCTAGAATTTCACGTGAACAGACATGTGCAGCCTGAATGAAAACGAAACACAGACCCATAGTTTCTTAATCAATGAATGACACATTTAGGAAGCATCTAAATATTGCCCAGCAGTAACCCGGGAGAAGTTCTGTGACTGAGTGTTCTGCGAAAGCCTCGTGTACAGCGTGAGACAGCACGTTTGCAGTCTTCTGTGTGTTAACATTTGGACTGCAACACATCAGCCCGTTTAAAGAATGGCTTAACACAGCTGTACTCTTCTGACTTATTCTCTTTCTTAACCCTCTTTTTTAAAACGGCAAACACTGTTTTCCTGGTTTCTACATGAACAAAATCCTCTGAGCAAAGTGCAGTAGGCCAGTGAACTTGGATGTCTTTTCCAAAGGGCTCTTAGGGACGATTCCAAAGTCTAAACACACAGTAGACGCTCAGTTAATGAACGTTAGATGTTGAATGAACACAATGGAAGTCAGAAGGAGAGACAACATGAAGTGTCCTCTTTAAAAGATAAAACCTTACCTCACCTTCCTTCATGCCTGTAGGGTGTGGTTTTGACCATGAACCCTTGCGTCAGACTGGTTGGATTCCGTTCCTGGCTCCATCACTTACCAGCTGATGACCTTGGCCAGGGAACAGAACTTCTCTGTGCCTCAGTTTCTTCAACTTTAAATTCTGTAAAAAAAATACCTGTCCCACAGGACTGTTTTGAAGGTTAAATGAATTAACACATTAAATACCTAGAACGATGCCTGGCAATAAAAAATGTTTGTTTTTCTTATTATTACTATTATTATTCTGAGAGGTAACACTTTTCATAGCTGCCCAGCTGGCAAAGACCATGGGTTATTGAGAACAAAGTTTCTCTGTCCCTTCTGACATGTAGCATTTTGTGGTGCTTTGGGTAATTCTCAGGGCACCAAACACACCCAGGCAAATGATACAGGGATGAGGACACGTCCTCTTTCCATTAACGTGGATATCAAGGGGGTGGTGATTGTGGTGCCTTTGATTCCTGCTTCTCTAGAGTTTAAGCTGTATGTTTTCTTTGCTGCTGCCTCTGGGGGCCCACACCCTTGAGGTGGAGCAGTGCTGACTTAGGGCTATTTTTATAGAAGGGGGTAGAATCTTTTTTCTCATGGAGCGGGCTTCCCATTGGGAAACCCTGTTGCTGCCTGGTACAGCCAGGTCAGGCCCATGGGAAGAACTGGACTGAGCAACCCTCCCCCATCCTGGGGCAGAGTGGACGCTCAGAAACCCATGTGTTCCTATGGGCTGAAGAGTGACACCCAGCCCCCTGGTGTGGCCCTCCCAGCCCCTTCCTCCCATTTTGGACTCTGCCTCCCAGCATTTCATGTCCCTTGTCCAGCTTGTGTTCCAGCCAACGGGGGGAGTCACTGTTCCCCACACATACCCTGAAAGCTTTGCGTTATGTACTTTCAAGAATGATAATGATGATTATTTCAACCACAGCAGTTATTACTGCTAATACTTACGGAGACCTAGAAGGTGCCGGGCACATGCAGTATCCTCACAGACCTGTGATGGACATACAGAGGAAACTGGGGTCTTAAACTTGACCTAAACCCAAGAGCACTTGGCTTGTGAATGTGAAGCTGGCCTTCAAGCTCTTATGGCAACTTCAGATTTCATGCTCTTAACCCACCATTGTCAGACTGAAGTTGGGCTCGGATGGACCTAAGACCCACAGGGAGTTCTACTTCATTCCCTCTCCTGGCTTTGAGGAATTTAGTGGAAACCTGCCAGAAGTAGATTTGTCAAAAAGTGTGTTTTTGTTATATAATTATTCAACATAAATTTGGAGGATTAGCCAATATAGAATTAACACAACCATCTGGACTCAACTGTCCTATTAAGACAACACACAGACACACACACACAGACACACACACACACACACACACTCCTGGAGTGGAGGTAAGAAGCAAACATCATACTTTAAGACCAGCGTGGGCGCCTGCCATACACACCGTGTCCTGGGCGGTGTGGGTGGGCTTCCTCTCCCCGTAGTGGCTGCCGAGGCTGTGGCTGTAGAATGGATTCATTTTGAAGGATCTCATCAGAGCGAGGCCCAGAGCCCTGATATTCTGTTGTGGGAAACTCCGTTCATGACTGGTTTCTCCAGGGCTTTGCTGTGATTGACTCTTTGTGAATGAATGAACCCTAACGTGCTGATAAGATTAGTGCCCAGGCCGGCTCTGTCCTTGCCACCCACCTGGCTGTAGGTTTTACCAATATGCAAATTGGGCAGGTGCAGATGAGAAGGGGGGTCCTTCCCTGGGAGCCTGCAGCCCCCGTGTTATTATTGATTGACAGCTGTTGCCACAACGGGGACTTAGAGTCATAACTCAGATGCTCATGCATTACGGCCTCTTCCTGCCGTATCAAACTATTTGCTCCACCCCAAACGCCATGACTCTGTCCTTCCAACCTTATTCTAACGTTCATCCAGCACATTCGCTTCTGCTCTGTGCCAGACTCAGCCCCAGGTGGGGATGCAATGATGATGGCGAAACAGACATGGCCCTCAGTCGTGGAGTTGGTATCTAAGTCAGGGATGCAATAAAAAAATCACAGAAACAAAATACAACTTGCGCGTGGTGAGAGCTACAGAGGAGGGCTGCTTGGCCCCAGAGCTTTGGTCCTATCTGGAGGGTCAGAGGGGCAGGAGGGTTTCCCTGAGGATGCGCTGCTCCAGGTGAGGTCTGGAGGGGGAGGTGGACTTGCTCAGTGAGGGGAGGGGAGGCGAGCGCTCTAGGTCAAGGGCAGGCATGGGGGAAGGCTTGGAGTCTGGAGGTGGCCTGTTGCAATTCCACCCACCCTTTAAGCCAGTTCACAGTCACCGTGCAGATGGGGAGCCCTGCTCTGTGCTTTTTAACACTGGGTTCCTTAGGGTGTTCGACACACCCTGGGTCCTTTGAGACAATTCCTAGGGGCTGAGAGCCCACACTTGGCTGCCGGGAATGGGCCCTGAGCTACCCCCTTTCACACCAGCTTCCTGCCGCAGGGCTGGCCAGATGCCTCCTGAGCTCTGCTTCCAGCCTGAGTCACAGCTTGGGGAGGCCGGGGGCAGGGAGGGGAGTGAGCTTGACTCTGCGGCCCGTAGCACCACAGCCTTCTGCCTTGGTCACTCCATCGTGGGTGAGATCTTGCAGGCTTGGGGGGAGAAGGAGTGGCCTGAACAGCCCCTCGCATCTCACACAGTGTGCCTGGACTTTCCCAGGTCACGAGGCTCACAGCCAGCCCTGTTTTCCATTTCCACTTACTCACCGCAAAATTTAGAGTGATGTGTTCTTCTCTGTTCTGGGCCAAGTTTCCCAGTAGAGCAGAAGGAGACATCAATTCATTCAACAAACATTTATTGCACACCCCTGATGCGTCATGTTCCGGGTCTCTGGGCTCTGGGTCCCGGGGCCTCAGAGGTGAACAGGCTCCACCCTCTGTCCTCTGGGGCTCCCATCCTGGTGACAGTGCAACCTCCCCCTCTCTGGACTTGTCTGCGAGGTGGGTGAATGAAATCCCATGTCTGTCCAGGGCTTTGTATTCTGGGAAGGGAGACGGCTGACATAAATCCCAGGAGAATCTTATTAGTTTTCTGTTTCCAACGAAAGAGCGTTCCCAGGGGCTGGGCTGGGGCCCTAACTTGGGTGGTCTCACTGCGTCGTCTAGCTAGAAAATGAACCAATGCTTCTCATGTGTTTCTTTCCTTTTATAAAACGCTCCGTCAGTCTTGAAGCCTCCAGTACTTGGTGGTGAAAACCAGAAACATCAGGCTAGGCATCAGAATGGGGAAAAATGGGGGCCGAGGGAAGAAGGCCTCCTCTCTACCTCAGGATCCCTGAAGTGCCCCTGGTGAATTTGGCTGGTCGTGGTCATGGGATGCCCCACCAGGCATACTGCTCCTATCTGCCCCACCCTCTCCCTCCCGGGACCCAGTGCTCTGTTGGAGAATCAGGCAGTGCCCAGTGCAGAGCAACTCCATTAGCTCATCAGATGTCACGACGCAGAGTGCAGGCTTCCGGGTGGGACTCCCTTTGTACCGGCTGTGCTGTCTTGGATGAGTAGTTTAACCTCTGCAGCTTTCTCGTTCGTAAGATATAAGGGCAAATACGACAAGCTGTACAAATAGACTGAAAAAGGCACTTCGTGTCCTTCGCACGGGCCTGGCATAAAGTCAGCGAACTCGATTAACAGAGGTGGATGTGGCTACCTGCTTCTTCTACTCTTCCCATCATGCTTCAGGCTGTCAAGGTTCTGCACATCGCTATGTGCTCAGGCACTGTACGTGCTGTTGCTGGAGATGCTGGAGTAGGGCCCGGGGTTAGCTGAGCCCTGCCTGCTGCAGGAACAGGCTTTTCTGGGGGAAATCATGGCTCAGGTTGACCTCCTGCTGTTGCCTTGGATCCTTGCTGTTGGGTGTAATGTGTTCTCTACACCCTTGATGCGCAAAGTGTGGTCCCCGGCCAGCATCACTGACATCTCCTAGAGGCCTATTAGAAATGCAGCATTCTGGGTCCCCTCCAGACCCACTCAATGAGAATCTGCATGTTTATTAGCTCCCGGGTGATGCATATACCTTAAAGGTTGAGAAGCACTGCTCGACATTGTTTCAGCTCATGGGCATAGAGGCCTCCTCACTCTGTTTTTGGTGTGTGGAGGAGAGGGTTCCTCTGAGAAGAGGAGGGGAGTGGAATGAGCAGATGAGATCATTGAAAGCCAACAGAACTTGACCCATGACTTTCTGCATCCCGTCAGTTGTCACACTGAACCTCACTTACTTGCTGACTCTCTCCTCCCCTAGGTGAGCTCCCGGGGCAGGGTGTGTAGTCTTTTTTTTTTTTTTTGCAGTACGTGGGCCTCTCACTGTTGTGGCCTCTCCCGTTGCGGAGCACAGGCTCTGGACGCGCAGGCTCAGCGGCCATGGCTCACGGGCCCAGCCACTCCGCGGCACGTGGGATCCTCGCGGACCGGGGTACGAACCCGCGTCCCATGCATCGGCAGGCGGACTCTCCACCACTGTGCCACCAGGGAAGCCCAGGGTCTGTAGTCTTTACACCCGCCACACTGACTCACTGCCTGGCTCACTGTGGGATCCAATAATGTTTGAGTGAACACAGCAATTCTATTTCCACGGAAATGTAGTTTCCTCTCCTTGGTTCTGAAACCTGGGTGCAGATGGTGGGTGTGGTGGAAGCGTATGGGGACTTAGTGTGTACTAGAAGGAGCGAGAGACTTGCTGGCCCTCTTGTGATCTCGCTGGGTTTTCCTTGTCAGTCTCCGTGGCTGCCTCCTCCCACTCTGCCCCTTCTGGGTGTGGGGTTGCCCCAGGCCTTGGTCCTGGACCCTCTGTCTCCAGCTATATTCTTTCCCCCGATGATCTCATCGAAGCCCATGGCTTTACATCTGTTCCCTGATGACTCTCAAGTTTACATCTCTAGCCCTCACCCCCAGACTCCTATGGGACATCTTTGTTTAGGCCTTGTCTTAGTTGTGTTCCCTGGTTTCAGACAGAGCCTGAGACAGGGATTCTGGTGCAGGATTTATTGAGAACATGCTCTCCGAGGAAAGGGAGTGAGGGAAGCAGGATAGGGCGGGGAAGAGGCTAAGCAAGGATGTGGTGCCACTCCCTTACATGTGGAATCTGAGAAAGTCAAACTCATAGGAACAGAGAGAAGAATGGTGGTGGGGTTGGGGGGGGGGGAGATGGGGAGATGTTGATCAAAGGGTACAGACTTCCAGCTATAGGAGGAATAAATTCTAGGGATCTAGTGTACAGCATGGTGACTATAGTTAATAATAATGTACTGCATACTCGAAAGCTGTTGGGAGAGCAGATCTTAAGTGTTCTCACCACACAAAAAAGGTAACTATGTGAGGTGATGGATGTGTTAATTACCTTGATTGCAGTAATCATTCCACAATATATATCTTTTTCAAAACATCATGTAGGGGCTTCCCTGGTGGCGCAGTGGTTGGGAGTCCGCCTGCCGATGCAGGGGACATGGGTTCGTGCCCCGGTCCGGGAAGATCCCACATGCCGCGGAGCGGCTAGGCCCGTGAGCCATGGCCGCTGAGCCTGCGCGTCCGGAGCCGCAACGGGAGAGGCCACAACAGTGAGAGGCCGGCGTACCGCAAAAAAAAAAAAAAAAAAAAAACATCATGTAGTATACCTTAAATATATACAATTTTTGTCAATAATACTTCAATAAAGCTGGGAAAAAATGATATGGTGCCAGGAGATATCTGGCTTTGGCCTGAACTACTGGATGGGGGTGTGGGGACAGGCACGTAACTTCCCTGGTGTCCCCGGGGGGAGTGGCTGCCTTCATTGAGAAGGTTCTGTAGAGAAGTTCTGCAGTACTTTGAGCAATTGAGGGATGGACGCACCGGCCTGAAAGGGGATCTAACACTGATGTCCAATAAGCATCTATAAGTTCATAAGTCCCAAATTGCTCTTCGCTTGCAAACTTAATCCTTTCCAGACTGTCCGGTCTCAGTAAATGGCACCACCACTCACCCATTTGCTCAAGCTAGAAGTCTAGAGATCACTCTTGGTCCTTTTTTTTTTTTTTTCTTAACCACCCACATCTGGTTCATCAGTAAATCCTGTTGCACTACATCCCATCTGCAGTGACTACTTGCTCTCTCCACTGACACCATCCTGCTCTGAACTGATGTCCCCATCTCTTGGGCCTGGACACCCTCAAGAACCTCACTATTTTGTGTGTGTGTGTGTGGTACACGGGCCTCTCACTGTTGTGGCCTCTCCCGTTGCGGAGCACAGACTCCGGACGTGTAGGCTCAGTGGCCATGGCTCACGGGCCCAGCCGCTCCGCGGCACGTGGGATCTTCCCGGACCGGGGCACGAACCCACGTCCCCTGCATCGGCAGGCGGACTCTCAACCCCTGCGCCACCAGGGAAACCCTGGTCTACTTTTTAATTGGATTGCTTTGTTTTCTTATTAGGGGTGAATCTTTTAAAAAAAAAGTTTATCAAATCACATCATCTCCTTGTGTAAAACCTTTCAATGCCTTTCTACGGCACTTGGGATGAAATTCAAACTCCTCAACCTGGGCTGTGTTGAGTCCTACATAATCTGACTGTTGCCCCCCTCTCCCCTCCCCCACCATCTCCCACCTCCTGCATCAGCTAGGATATGGTAAGGTGGGTAAGGTGGGATGTGTCTCTTGTGTTTGTGCATCTTTTCTCCTCTACTAGACTGGGAGGCTCTTGAGGGGAGGAGCCATGATCTTCCCCGGATTTTGTGTGGGCAGCACATTCTTGATGCTCAAATGTCATCCGCCCTCCAGTCTTGCCTTGACCACATGACCCAGTCACTTGCTGTGCCATCAACTGTTTTATTTTCTTCAGAGAACAAATTCCTGGCTGAAAGAGTATGTCCGTTGCTTAGTGTATGTGTCTGTCTGTCTCAGCCCCCTAAGATGTGAAGCCCATGAGAGCAGGGGCCTGGTGTGTGTTTTGCCCACCACCGTATCCTCAGCACTAACAATGGTGCTGGGCACACACTAGGTTCAAGTATGTGTTGACTGAATGACTGAACACTGGGAGGAGTGAACAAAGAGACCTGAGGGCTGCGAGCTCTCTGGGAATCTATCTCCAGGGGCCCATTTAAGGTCAGGGAGCTCTATCCAGAAAGTTCATTGTAGGTTAGAAGTTGTTCTTTTTCCAGCTTTCTTCTTATCAAAATAAGCAGAGAAGGGAAGGCAACCCAGTTTCCTGCTTATACCTCAGACCACCAGGAAAGACAGATGGATCTGGAAAGAATCTGAGCACACACAGAAAGGGTGTCCTGGCTCCTCCCAAGTGAAGACACACCTCCCCAGGGCTGGCTCAAAGGGGCTTGTCTCAGGGACCCTCTGGCACCGAGGCCTAGGAGGTGGTTAACATCACAGCCTTTTTGAATTTTTTTTCCATCTCCCGACTTGGTATTACCAAAACCCCGACAAAGTCTGGAAGTCGCACGTCCAGAGAACAAACACAAGTGAACTACGTTCTCCAAATGCCAGCTTTGTTTGAAGAGCAAGAAACAGGACTTTTCTGATGGGAGAGCCTTAGGGTAGTAATGAAGCTAAGCCGGCCAGGCCTCTGAATTGTATCCTGAGGAGAAGTTCCAGAAGGAGAGGCCTCGGTCCTAGGACCAGTCAAGCCCCTGCAGACTAGGTTGGATTTCAGTATTGGATTTTGTGCCAGGGGGTCAGGGAGGACTGAGCCAGCCTCCCTGCTTCAAGCAGCGGGTCAGGCCATGGGGCAGGAAAGGTCCTTTTTCCTCTGAGAGCATGGGGAAGGGGAAGTGGAAAAAATAGGGCTCCAGTGGCCAGGCAGCGGACGCAGGAGAGATTTGGAGTCCTTCTCTTGCTGTATCTCTCTCTCGTGACCTCCAATCCTAAAAGCTCTGCCGAGGACAAATGGCTTTCTTTTGAGGCAGCTGAGCCCTGCTCTGTCCCACAGCCAGCACCTCTGACCAAGCCTGTCCAACTGCCCCCAAACCAGCTTGCTCTCTTCACACGTTCTGCTCCTCCAGGGGGCGTAGTCGGGGACCACGTTTGCCTTGCTAACTATTGTAGCTCCTTGAGCAGAATGGCGCATAGGCGTCAAGCATTCCTGGATGTTGAATGGTGGGCAATATGTTGGAGGAAGAAGACCTCACTGAAAGCTCTGTTCTAGCCCTTCTTTCCGTGGTGACCTTGAGGAAGTTGCTTGACCTCTCTGAACCTCCGTTAATCTCTGCCAGGTTGCTGTGAGAGCCTAAAGGTGGTTATGGTGGTGACAAGAACGATGGCGAACATTTACTGAGAGCTGTCTGACCCCAGGCGTGATTTTACATGTCCTCACTCGCATTTTATTTTGCTTAAGAAGTATCCTGATGTGGGGGTTCTATTATCACGTGCATTTTACAGATGTGGACGACGGCACAGGTACCTTAAACACCATGTCCAAGGCCACAGACCAGAGCTAGGGATTGAACCCACGCCTGTATTTCACACGACCAGTTGAGGTAGTACGTGTAGGATGTGCTTTGGCAGGTGCTGGCCAACTTCCGGTTGCTTTGGTATTACATATCCAAGGAGGCCTCGCAGGGTCCAGGCCTTGGGTTTGGTCTTGGAGGTCATTGGCAGCTGAGCATGTGCTGTGGGTGTGCTGGGCCTGATAAAAGCCAGGCAGGAGGGGCTCTGCAATCACTTGAGAGTGAGAGAGGGCCGGCAGGATAAGGAGCTGGACTCAGTAAGGTGGTAAGAGGAGACCTCTTCCCCGTGCCAGGGAACCTCAGGGGAGGTACAGGGTTGCTCGGGGCCAGGCTGCTTCTCCAGCCATTGCTCTGGTTTTCTGGACGGAGGCTGGAAGGGCCTGGTCCTTCTTCCCTGCTCACAGCCGAACCAAGCAGTTGGCAGGACTGCTCAGCCAGCAGGACCTCCAAGCCACCTCGGCCAGGGGGAGTGGAGCGGAGTTCCTTTCTGTCCTGTAACATGAGGTTAAGAGAGAGCCCTTGATGAAACGAGAAGGGGATTAAACAGAGGCAGGGGTGAGTGTGGGGAAGAGAAGGTGACCGGGAACTGGGCAATGAAGTCAAGGAGGGCTGCTGGGCTTGGTGCAGTGGGATTCCTGCCAAAGAGGAGAGATGCCTTGAGTAAATGCAGGAGGCTTCAGACCTGAGACCCAGATGGGAGAAGAGACTTACCCAGGGCCAGGCCTGGAGGAATGTCTGTGGCTGGCACCCAGGTTGGGAAGCAGGAGGTCAGGTTGACCTCGAATAGGCCTCCTCTCCGGGAAGTAGGCTTTGTCGTGCCTGTGTGCAGTGCTGATTATTTTCGAGATTTTCCTCGTCTGTATCATCAAGAGATGATTTTTCTTGGCAAGCTGCAACTTCTTCAGAAAGCAAGACTGCAGTCTCCTCATAGCCTGGGTCAGGGTAATCCCCTGTTTGTTTCTGCAGGCTCAGTGTGTTTGAGGCCAGAGCCAGAGCCAGCCAGGGGTGAGGGTCCAGCCCAGGCCAGACAGCTTTGTAGCTGGATTTACAAACTCCAGGGCGGCTCCAGCTCTGGATCCTTCTGATCCTTGGTGCACGTAGTCTGGCTGGGTCTTGGGTTTTCTATGTGCCCTACTTTGTGGTGCTCCTTGGTGGGCCCTTTTTCTGCTTCCTGGGACCTTTATTTCAGAGTGCAAGTGAAATAAGAACCTGCCTCACGTAACACCTTGGGAGGAAAATCTGGATTAATTCATTTTGCCCATTTCATGTGTGCATCTGGGTAGACTGATTTACATTACATATATTCAGAGCCCAAATAGTTAAACCACGCATACACATGCATCCTACGCTTGCATTTATCCTTGTTTTCCACCTTTATCATAAACTCTCCAAGAGCGAGTCAGGAAACATAGCTCTTGAACCAGCAAGTGGTAGATGGTGTGAGTGCTGGGATACTTGATGAGGACAGAAGCGTTTCTGGACAGGGAACCATCCTCTGGAAGTCCCTCTACGCTGGAGCAACAACTCTCTGGAGGGTCTGGATCTCTCAGGAAGACCTCTTTCAGGGACAGGAGTCTCTTCAGGAGAGACAGGTTCTCAATGATCACAGGAAGAGACCTTTTTGGGGCCAGCATCTGCCACATCTGAGGTTCCTGGAGGCTCTATGCTGACCCTTAGCAGAGGAAGAGGAAGGAGCCAGCTGGAGCCACCCATGTGCTGAAGTCTTTCTTTTCCATTCCCTACTCCCTATGCCTCCCCGGTCCTGTTTTGGTCTGAGGGCAGTGGAGCGGTCCTAATAGACATAGCTACTGTTTATCAAGTGTCTACAGTGTGCCAGGCATGTGCTGAGTGCTTTATACGCATCATTTCACTGGTCCTTGTGACAAATCCATGGAAGGGTGTTATTCTTGTTTTACAGATGAAGCAGCTGAGGCTCAGAGAGGTTAAGTGACTGTCCCAAGGTCACACAGCGAGGGAGTGGTGGAGCTGGGTTTTGAAATTCTGCTCTGCCTGATTCTAAAGGCCATGCTCTTAAATATTGTGCCGCACTGGCCACAGAAATGCCTGAGAAACTGAGAGCCTTCTGGGATGCTGGGGTGAGTGTTTTAGAGAGATGTTCTGGAAGCCATTTGAGAGTTAAGTCTGGGACACAGGGTACTGAATCTTGGAGGCTTCTTTAGGAACCTGAGCTCCCAGAGAGGGAGGGCTGAGAGAAGTGGTCTCCAGGGGAAACTACAAGCCAATCAAGAGCTTCTTGGGTCTGGATTAAACACAGGTGGGACTTCTTAGTAGTACTAATTGGGAATTTGGCTAGACTCTGTGGGGCTTGTTTCTCAGTGTGGACATGGAAGGCGACAGGCCCAGGGGTGCTGGGCGGGTGAAGGAGGAGAAAAGTCTTTTTACAAGGAAACCTCTTTGTGGTATCTGGACCGAGCTGGACACAGTCTGTCTTTTGGAGGTTCGACCAGGGTCTGGTGCAGAACTTGACAAGGGCCCACTCAGCTCTGCACCCACAGTGATCCTCCTCTAAGGAGGTCAGCGGGCGTGGGGTGGGTGGCCAGGGGATGTCACAGGCCCTGAGAGAGGAGCCCGACTCCCAAGTCCACCTGAGACTGGGCTGCAACATCCACACGTGCTTCTGCTGCCCTTGCTTCTGGATCGTTCCTGGCTCTGTTCTATCTTCTCCCTCCCACCTCCCCTTGGCCCCTGGCGACCGACACCCCTGACGGAACCCTTCCCACCTCTGCAAGTCTCCAGTGGGTCCCGAGAGGCAGCTGCTGGGCCGCCTCACTCAAGAAGCGCGTGTCGCACTGGCCTTGTACCGAGGACATTTCTGAGGGCAGACGGATGTGTCCTTGGGGCGAGGGTCAGGGGATACCCAGTCGTCTTTTGTGGGACATTAAATTGCCTGAACCAAACTGTGGCTTTGGGGAAGGTGTCTTTTTCCCTTTGGTGGCCGACAGGGTGCAGAGTAACACCACCCCGCCACTTCCAAAGACTTTGGGGTGGGAGCCAGCAGCTGGGTCCCCGGGCTAGTGTTTGGAGGGCCTGAGGTCTGACGAGGGTCCCCCAGGACACTAGAGAATGAGTCAAGGGCCGGAGTTGCTGGCCTCCGGGGTTGGGCTTTGGAACGGTAACTCTGGAGTTAACCGTTCTGCGGTTTGGGGGAGGGGGTTAGGGTTTTTTTTTTTGTTTGTTTCTTTTCTTTTTTTTCTTTGCTTTGTGTTAGGATGCTCTGATCTGACTTTTTTTTTGTTTTTGTTTTTTGTTTTTTTTTTTGCAATATGCGGGCCTCTCACTGTTGTGGCCTCTCCCGTTGCGGAGCACAGGCTCTGGATGCGCAGGCTCAGCGGCCATGGCTCACAGGCCCAGCCGCTCCGTGGTATGCGGGATCTTCCCGGACCGGGGCAGGAACCCGTGTCCGCATCGGCAGGCGGACTCTCAACCACTGCGCCACCAGGGAAGCCCTGATCTGACTTTTTTGATATGAACACAAAAGTACTAGATGCTCTTGTTGAGTTCCAGCAAATGGGGTGGGGGAAATATAGCAGTTCTTGGTAAATTCCTTTATAATAATGGTTTGATTTTTTTATTTCGAGAGAATCTTCTTTTCCAATGAATGCTTTTTTCCTTTTTGCCTGGGAGGCCCTGGAGGGACCGTTCCAACAGGAGCCTGGCTGGAGAGAGGGCACTTGTGAAGCTTGCTCCTGACAAGCTTACACATCCTCCAGCGCCTGAAGCAGCTCTTGGCCTGGAGCGGGGAAGGCAGGAGGTGACCCAGTTGCATCGCATTTACTGAAGTGGGCTGGAAGCAGCAGATGGTGATGGCCATTTCCAGAATCTTGCTCTACACAATCTCCCGAACTGATTCTTTCTTTCCATCCCCCTTGCTACTGGGTAGCCCAGATCCCTGTCAGCACCTCGGGTCTGGTTTTCTGCCAGTGCCTCTTAACGGTCCATTTTGCATTTATTCTCTTTCCCCTTAAGTCTCTGCTACCCACAATGGCCAGAATGACTAGCTGAAAATACCATTTTTATGAAGTGACTTTCCTGCCCAAGCCTCCCAGGGTTCCTTCTGGCCCGTAGGCCCGAGGGACCCCACCCCGTCCTCACACAGACATTCTGCTGCAACCGCTTTGGTCTCTTCTCCGTCCCCTGCACATTCCTGGTCATTTTGCTCAAGGCGCTCTGCCTTCCTTCTCTCAGCCGTGAGCACAAATCACATCTGCCCTCCAAGGAGGTGCCCATGTCCTCTGCTCTGTGTGCAGTCCCCTCAGCTGCCCCAGCTTGTACTTCTCCTCACCCTGTAGCCCGCTTGCCATCACTGGTCTTGGCAGTTGTTAGGGGATGAGGCAGGCAGGGTCTGGTGCCTTCCTGTTTGTCCATCTTTTCTCCTCAACCAGAGCATTGGCTTCTGGAAGGAAGGAGCCAGATCAGGTTCTCTTGTAGCCTGGGGTGGCCCTGGGTCAGGCCTCTAAGGGGGTACTTGAGAAATAATTGTTGGATTAATCAATAAGAAATATTAACCAATAAGAAATATTGCAGTTTAAAAAGCTTAAACTGCAGTGTGAGGGATTTATTTATTTATTTTTAATATTTGTTTTTTTAAATTTATTTATCTATTTGGTGGCGCCAGGTCTTAGGTGCGACCGCGGGCTTCATAGTTGCGGCATGCATGCGGAATCTACTTCCCTGACCAGGGATCGAACCCAGGTCCCCTGCGTCAGGAGCGCAGAGTCTTAACCACTGTGCAACCAGGGGAGTCCTGTGAGGGATTTAGATTAGACTTAAGGAAGGCTTTCTAGACGGCAGTTAGATGTTTCAGATGTTTCGAAACGATGACTGGGGAAGGCTGTAGCAGTACTAGGTCTTATAACGTTTACGAAAAATAAGAGGAAATTCTCCTGCGACATGTCGTCAGGGTATGTGGTGGCAGCAGTGGCAGCAGCAAAAGGGGATGAAGAAGAAAACGGCCATGTCTGGTCGTAGCCTCCTGTTTACAGAGGCTTTCTGCCTCTTCACTGCCGCTTCTTGTCATTGGCTCAGGGCTTTCTTGGCTTTTCCCTCTTGTTACCCAGCCTTGCTGTGGCCGTAAGTGAATTGGATTCAAGGGGTGGGGAGAGAAGGGGAGAGGAGGCCGGTGGGGGGCAAAACCTGGCCAGGGCCAAAGCCTCAGAGCCATTTGCATGTTCTGGGCGTCCCCAACCAAACAGTGGCTTTGCCATCCTGTCCCCTGAAACGTGAGCTGTTCATCAGCCAGCAGCCAGGTGTGCGGCCGTTGGAAGGTGCTGGAAGGTGCTGGCATGCTCAAAGGAATGGAAACACCACTCTTCACCACTATCCCCGCATTTCCCCAAACTCAAGTTGGCCACCAGGGAAGCGGGAGGGCTTTGGTTTGCCAGAGATGTGTGGAACCACGGGTTTAGCTCCTCAACAGTCAAAGCCTCTCAAAGGGCCTATTTGAGGAGTAGGTGGGACGTATTTTGCAGTAGAATGCATGCCTGCCAAGCTAGAATAGGCTGTGCCCCAGGGGTGACCTTCCTCTGCTGTTCGGGCTGCTTTCGGAGCACACTTTCAGACTACTGCCTGCTCCCCCTGTCCCCAACCCCGTACTCCCCTGTCTCCCCACAGGTGGGCTGGGGGGCACTGAGGGAAGGGAGTGGGAGACGGGAAAAACAAAGGAGTCAGGAGGAAAGGGGTAGTGGGAGCCAGAGGAGCCTTTCGGTACCCATTTGGGTTATAGATGTAGCGTTGTTCACATGGGTGCAGCCCTTTTTCCCTGCTCGCAATGGCCAGATTAGGTGCATCCAGTGGGCCTCTGCTGCTCTGTTCATTCAGGGGCCGTTCTGTAGGTCTGGGGACTGATCCTTCTGCTTTGGGAACCCCTGGGCCTGAAGATGAGAGATGCTGGCTGGCAGGGCCGTGTCGGTTGTCTCCCGGTGACCGCAGGAGCTGGGATGGGGAGGATGAAGGGAGGGGGCAAAGGTGCTCTGTGAGGTGGGGCTGAAAGATTTGGGGAGATGGGGATATTGGTTCTCCTACTGTCACCTTCTGTTCACCCCACAAGGAGTTCTGAGCGATTGTGAGATGAGCCACATAAGACCAGACCAGCCTAGGGCAGCAGTTCTGAGACTTCTTGAATACATGGCACTCTTACATTAAGTCAAACCATATTTTAGTGTGTGTAGGGGGACACACACATTATGATGTACAAAGCGAAACTTTAAAAGTGATATGCTTCTCTGACATTCATGTTGCAACAAAGCTGTACCCTCTGCGCAAGCAAAAAAGGGTATAGTTTTGTTGCAACATGAATGTTTAAGTTTTTATCGTACTCTTCAAGCCAGTGACCCTTACTGGAAAGAATGAGGTCTAAATAGAGTGTTTGGAGGAGTAGTATTTACTTACTGTGGGAGTCAGATGGCAATTGTGGGTTTGTAGTAATATTATTCTCCCATTGAAAAATATTTATTGTTGCCCTCTCCATAAAGACGTTTTGATTATAGTTAGTAATTGTGGCACTGTTCTTTAATTTGAAACTTTTTGGAACTTAAATATTTTCCACTTCTTTTTGCCATGGTTCTGGATGATACTGCTGTGAGTTGAAAATCACTGTACTATAGAATTAGAAAGAAATGCACTCACACAAATGGAAAATACAAAGAAAATGGGCAATTTCACAAAATATCCAAAGTTTACCTTTTTTTACCCAAGGGTCTTTAGTGAGAACATGTGAAACTCAGAATGCAGTTTGAACAACCCTGATTTAGTTGATAATAGAAGTAATAATATAGTAGTAGCTAAGATTTATCAAGAACTTTTAAGATACCGACCTACTCTTTTATTCTCAGTTCTACTTTTGATAGTAGAACTGCTACATTTCCAGTCTTAACAGATGAGGAAACTGAGACTCATAGAGTATCTTGACCGAAGTCCACAGTCCAGGGACTGGATCCCGGGACTCGAAGTCTCTGCCTTTAACACCTGCATTTTCTGCCGGGTACAGAGCACTTTCCAGATAGAACCTTCTTTGCTGTGTCCTGTGAAAGGCTCAGATCTGGTTCCTATTACAAATGTCACAGCTGCCTGACAGTCGGGGTATTGAGTTAGTTTGTCATCCATCTTCCCCCGGACTCATAAAGAAGGACAACCCCCTTTCCCCACATCAGAAATAGAATGGCATTGACTCTGAACTTTACCCCCGTTATTTTCGCCTGACTGTGTCAGAGAGCAGCTCCCCGAGAGAGACAGAGCAGCCCCCAATCCAGCTGGAGGAGCAGGGAAGATGGGACTGAGCTAGACCACAGGGGTGGGAAGTGTGGGGTACTGGGAAAAGTGCCTCTGGGGACCAGCTGTTGCGGTCTGTGAAGGATCCAGAGTCTTTGTTTAGTCCTACTCTTCCTCACTGCCCTCCTGTCCCATCCTTTTATAAGGGGGTGGGTGGGACGCAGTGAGACTGTGGAGACAGGGTATTAGAAGTCTACATCTTCTTACTCAGTTACGTGTGAGGACATAGCCACGTCAGATTGCATTTTTCGGATTGCTGAGCATTTATGTAGGCCAAGGCTAGATCAGGTAACTCTTGTGGGTCCTCAAACGGTTCTCTGGTCCTTGCTGGCTGTGATATTATGCAGTCACAGCTCTGGGCTTGGATTCTGACTGTGTAACCTTGAGCAGTTGCTTAACTTCTCCGAGCCTCAGCTTCCTCACCGGCCAAGCAGGATGCGAAGTATTACCCCTTGGGTTGTCAGGGTCACTGAAAATAATTTATGCAAGATGCCTGGCACTGTACCTCGCACATAGAAGTCAATACAACAAATGAGAACCCCCTCTTTCTTTTTCCCTGCAATTTATTTCTGTTATGGCCCCATCCCCTCCAACTTTCCCTTAGAGTGCTTTGAAATTTTAGCTGTGCAATTAGGTGTTTTATAGCCTAGGTTAGATAAATATAGTCTTCTTTCTTGGAACTTCCACACTGAAATATAGGGTTTTTAGGCAGTTTTCTGGTGGATACTGAGACCCCAACAGATTTAGATCTGGCATAGAGAATCTATTTAAAGTAAAGATGCTTCTTCTTCAGAAATGTTTTTTAAATGCGTTAAGACTTGGGAGGACACCCTCTATTCAGGTAAAAAGGGGCAGTTGGGAAATTGTCTTTTTCTGCTTTCCCTACGAAGAACAGTTTCCTCAAGCGCTCCAGCACGTTACCTTAGCCCTGTCTTTTTGGAGGCCAGGCTGGGAGGCAGTCTCCCTGGATCTTGACACTGTCTGATCTTGACACTGAGCAACGTCAGGACTTGGTCTGGGGGCCTCATGAGTCCCTCGAATAGCCAGTTTTCTGGGCTCTCTTTAGGCCCGATCTGTTTCTCTGGATAAGCTCAGGAATGGCACTGTCTTCTGTGTGTGGGATCAGCCGTGTTAGGGTTCAGACCAAGAAGAACCTTCCCTGAGGAGTCTGTTACGTATGGGTGGCATGTCCTACTTTGACTTATTCCGACTCTGAGATCTGTGCCTGGGTCTCGACTCTGTAGGGCTTGGGGGTACCTAGGATCTAGAAGAACATTATCTGTGAAATATGAGCAGGAGGGTTGTAGAGACTCAGCACAGCCCTCGAGGGCAGGGACCATGTCACTGTGGCCCTCACTGCGCCCAGTGCCCAGCACCAAGCCTGGTCCATAGGAAGGTTAGTAAATATTTATCCCATGAATGAATGCGGCAATTTGTGGAGCCAGGATACAGAACTACTTTGCAAGTTTTGATTCATTTTGCAAGGAAGGAAATGCAAGGACATTTTTGTTCTAAAAGGCATCTTGCAGGAATGATGGGAGAGCACATGGCCCTCTCTTTCCCTCCCATACCTGAAGCCACAGCTGCTTGTCCCCCCAAGGCCTCATTTTTAGCCATGGATTTTCACTCCTCCCCCATCCCCACAGATGACAGCATACTCACCACCCGTCATCACCCTGCAGTGTGATGGTTGATGCCAGCTACATGTGTGCCTTTGGAAGGCTGCTGAAGGCTGCTGGAAAACCCTGTCACTGCATCGCTTTGGACTGGAAGATTAGAGTTCATTCCGATGGGTGAGATTCAGAGTTCCTTCAGTCGGGAAGGTTGGAGACTGGCTGGGCCACCTGAGCTGAAGCAGGAGATGACATGGTGACAAGGCTGTTGCCTGGATGGATGCTGCTCTGGGATCATCCGGCCCAGCATGACACCCCGTGGAAAGGATGCTGAGTTGTTCTGTGTCTTCTTTACGAGAGCTGTGTGTGTGGTGCAGAACAGGAAATCTGATCAGACGCCAGGAGGTAAAGAAGCCCAGAGGAAGGCACCCTGCCCTCCCACTCCCAGCTAGGGCAAGTTTCTCCCAGTGCCTGGCCTGGGTGGACCTCTGGCTCTCAGGCTTTGATGATCCTGAGGTGACATCAGAGCTTGGGCTAGAGTTTTGAAGGCAACTTTGCTTAAGAGGCAGGCCTGGGTCAGTGGAGTTTTGTGTGTGCTTCCCTTTCAAACTCCCTTGAAGCAAGCATATTGTAGGAACCTTGGAAAATAAAGAAAACTGAAAAGGAAAATACCAATCAAACACATCTATATTCCCAGCATTCGGAGATAGCCACTGTTAACATTTTGGTGTATTTCCTTCTATCTTTCGTCCTCTCTCTTTCTCTCTCTCTCTCTGGAGTGGAAGGAAGATATACCTAAGTAAACATGTGTACATGTATGTATATGCATGTATGTATGTGTGTGTATATATACGTGCACATTTATCTATCTCTCTAGTATTATCTATCTATCTGCACACACATATATATGTTTGATATTCTACTTTGGTTTTATTTCACTTTATATTGTGAGCATTTCCTTGGCCTTGAGACCGCCCTTGAGGCCTGGATTAACAGTCTTTAGTGCGCAGTCTTTGTGGGCACTGCACCTCACAGCACAAAGGAGGAGTCCCATTCCCTGGGAGTGGGCGGGCTTGCTCTGTGGGCCCTGCAGGCTCTGCTGAGTAAATCTAGCCTGCCCCTTGCTGCCTCGTCTCCACAGGATTGCTTACCTGATGGGATCTGCTAAGTGCAAAGGTAGATGTCCTCTCACAGGTCACCTCATCCAACATTTCAGGGAGATCTGAACTTCAGGGTTATAAATGTCTGGACTAAAAGAAAAAGGTCCTCACAAGTCAAATACAAGTTTTTATCCTTAAAAGAAAGACCTTCTCTGTGCCCGGGACCTAAAAGGGTTGGAAAACGGGAGAACCGTTCTTTTGGTCTCTCTCAGGAATGGGCTTGTTCTGGGTTTCCACTCAAGACCGCCCCTGCCTGTAGAATTTGACATGGTTTTATTGACTTTTCCTTGGCCCAGTTTGGGCAGGATTTCTCTCCTGCCCAGAACAGCCTCAGACTTGTGTGAAGTAAGATGTGAGCCCGGGCTCTGGACAGCAGTAATTAATCCTTGTCTGAGCTACGCAGTGGGGATTTTCAGCCCGAGACAATGTGACAGCATCGGGTTTCACGTGGCACATGGCAGTCCCACATGGGCCCACCTCTTTCTTCTCTTTTGTCTGTAAGTGACTTTAAAGGCATTGGGTGTGTGTGTCTATGCTTGTGTGTTTGGTGTTTGGTGATCTGGAGCCCAGTATACTGCAGCAGGATCTCAAGATGACAGTGGAAAGAGCAATAAAAGGAAACACACAGTTTAAGCACACATAGCCCCGACATAATTCGATGACATAGCAAGACTGGGATTTCCTCTTCTGTTTGTTTTAGTCTGTACTTGCTCAGCTCTCATCCCCAGGGCTTAGTGCTGTAAGGGAGTGGATTTCCTCAAGTGCTGTGGATAAAACGTTTCTTCCTCTGTTATCTCCCTTGTCAATATAAATTGCTCCACTGTGTAAGTAGAGACGAAGATGCGCCTGTGTGTATATGCCATAGTATCTGGCCCAAGCGAAACGGGCATTAAAATGACATTTTCCTCCGCGATAATCCCGTGACATTGAAAGTATACCAGTTTCTCCATTTAGTTATCGTGGAGCCATGGAATAATTCCCAGGGGCTGGGAGTAATACTCCTGCCTCTCCTTCCCGTTATGTTTATACTTTGTGTGGAAGCCTTTTATCTTGGGTGGGCTGTGGTGAGGCTCTTTGGGGCCCTTTTGTGGTGATAAGGGGAGCAGTAAGTGGAAAAGGCTGGAGGACTCACTGCAGAATAGGCAAGTGGACAGATATCTTCTAAGGGCAGAAAACTAACAGCAGCAGCATCAAGAATCCCAAGTGGCGGATGGTGAGGGCTAAAGGTGGCCCTTTAGCAAGATGAGGAAGGGGACGTGGCCAAGACGAGGGTCTGTTTTTCAGGTTAAGGGGTTCAGTCCCAAAGGGGGCTTTGGGGCCTCTCCATCACACAGGATGCTGCGGGCTCTCGGTGTGAGGGGTGTGGACAGGAAGCTGGTTGGCGATCTCACCTGCACAACTCACCCACTGTCAGGGGGAGGGGACCAGGAGTCTCTGATCGTGACCTCTCTGGGTGCAGGAGTGTCTGATCGTGACCTCTCTAGGTGCTGTGGGGTTCACCAAACAGTGTCCATTCCCCTCCTATGGGGAACATTTGGTGGTGTTGAAGGACTTACAGCTGACAGCACAGAGCAAATCCACAAGGAGAGGGAAACAAAGACTTCCAGAGTCATTGTTTTTGCACGTAACTCGGCTAGCAGCTTTCTCCCCTGATGTTTTTCACTCTGCACTCTCGAACCAGAGGTGATAATTGCGCCCCGCAAAAGATTACTTGCTAAGGGCTCTTAGTAAGTGTGCGAATGTGTGCACGCACATGTGCGTGTGTCCGTACAGTGGACACACTCAGGTCTTAGCTCACGAACAGGTTCAGCTGCCCAGCCCTTTCATTTGGGGGACTACCTGACTCCCACCCCTCTGTTCTGGCTGCGTGTTAGTTGCTTTATTTTAGCCACATAATGAGGTACTGAGGCATTTTGTTGACCAGCCTGGGAGCCTGACAACCATATCCAGCGTTGCCATTTTGGAAAATGGATTTCTGGATGCTCAGTTGGCCTTTGCAAATTCTCCTTAAGTTCAGGCTGCTTCTTTTGACTTCTGCAGCCTGCTAAGTGGGGCTGCACTCCTTCTAGCGTCTTTCTTAGAACTGGTATTTCCAGGTCTCTTCTGTCTGTTGAGGACAAAATGGTGACACGTTGAGCTTTACTCCCAAATTGCAATGACTACAAGACCCTCATCTACTCAAACGGCAATTCCTCTCAGTCCCTTCTTTGGGGTGCTTTACATATTTCCACAAACTAGTCATAATTTTACCCTTTGCCCAGAGGCACCTCATTGCTGGCAGTGCCCATAATGAGAACACCCGAGTCTGTGCCAGTGCAGCTATCTCCAGCTGCTGCCAAAGCTGTTGATTCAGTTGCCAGAGCAGGGCTGGGTTTCAGGCAGAGATGGGGAAAGGTCCTGCCTCATTTCTGTGTCTCTTTGTCACCTAGGCCCTGAAATAGCTCTGTGTATGCCTAGAATCTCTCAAAGTGATCTGGAACCTCTCGAACACACCCTTTTCAGATTCTGCATCTCCTACTTTTCCCAGAATCTCACCAAGCCTCCTGTGAAAACAGTTCTGTTTGGGGACCTTGTCCTTCCAGCCAGAGGGTCTCAGTCACTGCCCAGCACCCAGCTGGATCAGGACCAAGCCCAGTCATCTCTCACTGTAGTCATTACCCCCAATCCTGACCAGTCTCCTTACTCATTCCCCTGGTTATAAACCAAATGTCACACATCACAAGGCATAAAATGCTACTAGTGAGGGTGGGACTGAGTATGGTGGGGCAGGACCAGGATGTGCAGGAGTCGTGTCTGGACCCCATCGCCACTAGCCAGGATGCTCAGTGATGTGTGAGATAGTTCCGTTCTTAGTAATACCCACTGGAAACTTGAAGCATGTCCCTGGGCAGAGCCTGTGGGAGTGTCCAAGGATAACCTTGTAAGGAACCACTAGCCTTGGTGGAATAAATTGCTCTTGCCAGGTAGAGAGATAGTGCTAATTTAGCAAACGCTGACTGCCAGACGTGTGTGTCATTGAGATGAATTGGCACTTAGAGCAAAACAGGTACTTAAGAACACCTTCGCTGTCTTCTTTGCTTTGCATCCCAAGTCTGAGTTCTCTTGTAATCCATCATCTCTTGGATGCACCCTGAGTACAAGACCACTTTGTTGTTCCTTGTTAATATCATCAACGTAACCTTTATTTTTTTCCGGGGCTAATGGGCTGAGAGAACTGAGAAAAAAAAATCTGGGTCCTGGAGAGCACTCTGTTTATTTGATTTGGAGAGCAAGGTGTTTTTATTTACACTGGTGGCAGAGTTTGAGGGATGCGGGGTGGGGGGATGGGCGAGTGACTTTCTCTATGCCCTCGCTTCCTGAGTTCCATCGGCTAGAATTTAGTGACTGGGGTCTTGCAAGCGGGAAACAAAAATAAATGCTTTGTGCCTCTGATCAGAAGGCTTGTCGCCCTGTCGGTGATCGAGGAGGGCTAAAACCTAAACGGTTTTTAAGCTAAGGGATTCCGCTCGTTCAAAGAAATATTTTCATCTCTACCTGTTCTCCGTGTCTCCTTCTTCCTTGCCGACACGCGTGCTTGTGGCATCCCCCTGCCCCGCGCCCCCGGCCTTTCCCTTCCTAGCCTCGCGGAAGTCCCTCCGGGCTGTGATGGAGAACACAGAGCATCTCCACCGGGCCGCAATCCCACTCCCCACAGACAGCAATTTGGTTCTTGGTGCTTTTATCTCACCCAGTTGTCTCACTCAGCCACTTCCTTGGCTCATGTATGCCCCCTCTTCTCGAAATTCCTCCTGCCTTTATGTTCAGCTATAGTAACCCCCTAAGCAGTCTCTCTGTTGTCTTTCACATCCCTGCCAGAGGTTTCTAAAGCTCACGTCTGATCTTGTCTTTTACTTTTTTCACTGGCTTCCAATTCTTTAAGGAAACAAAAGGCAAATGGGAGTTTTAAGACCCTCCATGATCTCACCCCAAACCTGGCCGTAAAGCCTTATGTCTTCCATAAATGGTCATTTCAAAACTATCTTTCGAATTTGCTTCTTTACTTTTGTGTACCTGTTGCTGTTGCTTAGAATGCCCTTAACAACCCTTCCTGCTTGTCGAAATCCTTTACCACCCAGTCACGGCCCCTTTTCTGAGAAATCCTCCCGCATCCTTGCAGTCTGCATTAACCTCTCGCTCTGACCCCTCAGAACATGGGGCCAGCTGCTCTGTCCCCAACACTCAGCATAGGTGCTCAGTTATTCTTTGCTGAATGGATGCCTCTTTTTCCTTCCTCTCCTCTCCTCTCCTCTCTCTCTTAAAGAGTTAGCCATCTCACATCTTGGACTTCCTGGCGTCCCATTTTCAAATAGTCTGTCCTTTTGTCTGTTTGTGACTTAGGCTTTGATTCCTTGTTGCTGGTTTTGAAAATGATGTCCTGATGGAGTTAGCTGTACACACGTCCGTCTTGGCAACCGGATCCACTTTTGGGGGCAGGGCCTTTGTTCTTGTTTATTTTCATAACCCCCAATGCACCTAGCCTGACTCCTGATCATTGAAGGGGGTGGGAGGAGAGATCTCCAGCAACCTCTTTGTGTACCTATGGGAGGTCTGATGTTTTTCTTTAGTTTTGTGCTTTTCTCTTTTTTGTTTATTGAGATAGGATTTATACAGAGTACACTTCACCTTTTTTTTTTTTTTTTGCGGTACGTGGGCCTCTCACTGTTGTGGCCTCTCTCGTTGCAGAGCACAGGCTCTGGACACGCAGGCTCAGCGGCCATGGCTCACGGGCTCAGCCGCTCCGCGGCATGTGGGATCTTCGCGGACCGGGGCACGGACCCGTGTCCCCTGCGTCGGCAGGCGGACTCTCAACCACTGCGCCACCAGGGAAGCCCCACTTCACCTTTTTAAGGTGTACACTTTGATGGTTTTTAACAAATTTATGTAGTTCCATCACCACCACCATAATCAAGATAGAGACTACTTCCACCTCTCCCATTCTCTCATACTTCTCCCCCTACCTCCAATCCCCGGCAATCACAGATCTGATTTCTATCCGTATAGTTTTGCCTTTTCCAGAATGTCACATAAATGGACCCAGACAGTATGTAGCTTTTTGAGTCTGGCTCCTTTCATTTGGAAGAATGCTCCATATTTTGGAAATCTGATGACCTGGGCCCTAACCCACACTTGATCTATGCCCGCCTTTCTAATAGACTGGCATGGGGCATGGTTTGGGGGTGTGGACAGGGTCTGTGTGAGTTAGAAGCTTTACCTTTGCAGCCTTGTTAGTGCCTCTTTCCATCCAGGGACCCAGCTGCTATGTCAAACCCACTGACCCTCCCCCACCCCTCCCCCACAACGGCACCTGGTGTAAGACAGCCTTATCCCCTGGGTCCTGCTCCATCATCCCTGTACTGTGGGGGGCGCAGTGGAGGAGGGAAACTGGGTGGACAGGCTGCGGTGACCACGAAATTCCTCCCTTGGGGAGGGGGTGGGGCTGGGGTGACAGGGGTCAGGCCTCTCCTGGCTAAAGCAACAGAAGTGGTTCCAGCTGCCAAACAGCTGGAGGGGGACGTCTGCTTTCCCTCACCAGCGTGAAAAGCCCTTTAATTGGGCGTGCTGTTGTCAGGCCTCGCTCGTGGAGGTGTGGAGAAGAAGAGCAGACACCGCTGACACTGCAGACCTCCCCTTCCCTTTGACCTCCCTTATCTCCCCTCCTCCATCTCCGGGAGCCCCACTCTGAGGCCGGCCCTGATCGAGGCCCTCCTTTGCACCTGTGTAAATGCCGTGGCTCTGGGGTCAGGGAAGGGTGAGAGCGAGCTAGCAGAAATGGGGATGTGGATTTTCAGGGCAGATGATGGATTAGATAGAGGGTGGGTGAGTGATGTTCTCATGTGAAACGGCTCCTTGTTCCCAAAGACGCGGTCCTCGGAGAAAAAGGCTGAAGTCTGGTTGTGAGGATGGTGAATCCGGTGACGGGAGGCGGACAGCGTGCCTGACTGGAGAGTGAGCGGCCGAGCTGCATGCAGCTAGACGTCTGGAACGCGGTTCTCGACTCTTTTTTTTTTTTGCGGTACGCGGGCCTCTCACTGTTGTGGCCTCTCCCGTTGCGGAGCACAGGCTCCGGACGCGCAGGCTCAGCGGCCATGGCTGACGGGCCCAGCCGCTCCGCGGCATGTGGGATCTTCCTGGACCGGGGCACGAACCCGTGTCCCCTGCATCGACAGGCGGACTCTCAACCACTGCACCACCAGGGAAGCCCCTGGTTCTCGACTTTTTGTTCCAGGCACTGCTATTCCCCCTTTCAAGAGCAGACGTACCTCCCAGGAATGCTCTTTAGTGCCTGAGGTCTAAAAACTTGAGCTGGACTTGGACTTACAAACATAACAGGGAAAAAAAAAAACCCCTCCTTGCGGAAAGCTCCCTTTGCTTGCCGAGTCCTCCTCCTCTGCTGTCCACCAGAGGGGCCGCCGCCAAGACCCCAGCCACTGATGCCAGAACTAACAACAGACCGCCCCCAGCTCCACCCTCCGGGGCTCAGCGCTTGCCATCCTGCCTTGAAGGAGGCAGTGAGGTGTAGCAGAAAGAATCTGGGCCACTGAGTCAGACTGAGAGGCGTGGTCTACCACTTACTAGCTCAACCTGGCCGAGCCTCAGTTTACTCTTCATTCATTCACTCAATAGATATTTATTGCATCTATTGGGCGAGGCCCCTGCTGGGCACTGGGGATCCAGCAGGGTGACACCCAGCAGATTGCGGTTCCTGCCTGCAGGAAGCTTTCAGCTTAGTGGGGAGGAGGGGCAAGGAACATATAATTAAATAGTTGGTTATTTAATTACAATCGTGACCCAGGCCACAGTGGAAAGTGCAGGGTGTGTGGAGGCTTATCACAGGGTCCTGACTTAGCAGAGAAGTCAAATGCCCTGAGGAAGCAGCCTCTGCACTGAGATTGAAGGATGAATAGGAGTTTATGAGGTGGAAGCACAGTCCAGGGAAAAGGGCCCACACGTGCCAAATCCCGAGGCAGGAAGGAACAGCACAAGGGGACCAAGGATTTCCACCCAGTTCGGGGGGCTGGCACTGGGGGCCTTGACCGTGCCCGTTACCTACTCAGCAGGCACACGGGGTAGGGCTCCTCCTTCTCTTCCTTCCAAGTAGACATTAGCAGATTGGGTTGGGACACTCACCATTATTTATAACATTGATTCTATGGAAAAAATAAATTCAGGGTGTCAAAAATATGATTAATAAATGAATCTGGCTGTTGTTCTTACTCAAGTACGTGCATATGGTAGCTCAGAAAAACCAGAGTGCTAATCACACTTAACATAACTGCCTTAACATAACTCACTTAACATAACTGCCTTAACATAACTCACTTCAGGCTTAGCAACCTTGGGCATCTCAGATGACTGCCAGACTTATGGGTGACATGACTTATCTGCAGAGTGGCGGAAAGCCTTCCAAGGCTTTGTGAGGAAAATTCTCAGGCTAAGGCCAGTTTCACTGGGAATGAATTCTAGGGACAATTACTGATGATATCTGATGATGATACTGTGGGTATATGGATACTGTCTCAGCCGCTCAGCTACATTCTCTTCAGTGACTCAGGGATGTTTTTTTCCTTTCCTTAAATTCAAGGGGAAAATCCAATGGTTAATGTATGGCTTCCTTTATCTGATAGATTTTTCTTAAAAGAAAAAAAAAAGGGACCCAACAGCTTCCATTATTCTATGCATTTGAGAGTGTTAAGCTTTTGGTGGTGGCTGGACAAAGAATATCTCTTTTTATAGTAAGTGATAGAAAGAGGGTATCTTTTAGGTAAGGTTTGATATTCACCCATTCATTCTTCAAACATGTATTGAACAACTGCATTGGATCAGGCACTGGGTTAGGCCCTGTGTATATAAAGAAGAATAAGACACAGTCTTTTCTAGACATGTACCTACATAAATGATAATGAAGTATATCAAGGGTTTTGATAGACATATGAACACAAGGCAGCAGGAGCTCCAAGGAAGTTAACAGTAGCGTTTAAAACATGAAAGCATTTGCTTCTTAGGATGGTGACTTCAGTGGCGGTATGGAATTGGAACTTGGGAGAAAGTTTGGTGGCAAAATGTCAAACATCTATACGTGAGATTTAGGATTGAAAGAAGTCATCATGGATAAAAGAAGAAAACCTGCTGGAGAGAGAAGCCCAGCCAGGCTCCCTGCCACTTCAGGCACTCCAACTAGGCACCAGCAGTGCCTGAAGTCACAGTGTATGCTCCAGGCCCCAGCCATGCTCCCAGATGAATGCAGCCTGGCTGTTATCTCAGCTGAAACCATGTGGATCAGAAGAACCTCCCAGCTGAGCCCAGCCAACGCGTAGAATTGGGAGAAACGATGAATAGTTTGAAGCCACTAAGTATGGGGGTGGTTTGTTTTCCAGCAATTGATGAGTGAAACAAAAAAGTTAAAAGTGAGTAGCCGAAGCTGTGTTACGAATGAATTTATTTTAAAAAAAAACCTCAAATTATTTGAGTTTGGCCTGTGATTTTTAGTCTGATATCATAAAGGGAATGCCACTTGCTCCTCCAACTTGTGGACCTCACACTTCCAAACCATTGCCCTGGTTGTAGAGTACAGTTCCTGCCCCCTCTTCTATACCTGGGAAAAATATAGGTATAGGCATGTTTCCAGCAAGATGCCTTTTTAGAATTTTAGATGCTGGTGAAATCAGCATGGTACAGGTGGAAGTTAAGGCTGTGAAACCAACTCCCTATTATAAAGAATTGAACATCTCCTCCCAGATGGAACCTTAGGCTGCCTCTGTTGTTCCCTCTATTGTCATGGAAACTTGGCAGTCTGTCAAACCTAACACAGCTTGTGGTACTGGAGTGGTCTCCCTGAGCAAAAGCTGTGGCAGGGTTTACATTCTACTCTTCTGGAACCTGAGGGCAAGGATCAACATGTGCGCATTTCAGACAGAAGGGACTGTAGGTCTAACATTGATTTCATTTACCCCCATCTCTTCTCTGGTGAACACAGCCCCCATCGGCAGCTTACTTTTCCAATAGGAAGGATGGAATGTTTTTATGTATTTCAAGTGCTTGTCCTACTTTACAAATGTGAGCAGAACACAAAATGCTGTGTGTTTGCTTTGGAATCACTCACTCCCCAAGGAGAGAGGGAGGGAATAAGAACCGTTTGCAAACGCACAATTGTCCCGGCCCCTTTTGTTTGGTTTCTGTATTACACAATCATACTTAACATAATTATTTTGTTTTTGTTGTCTTTTGGTGAGGAAGAAGGAAGGGAATGGATGTGAGGATTTTTATGAAAATACTATTTCCTCCCCAGAGGGAAATGGTTTAGCGTCTGCCTCGTCGGCGAGACAGCTTGCCTCTGCCCAGCACCAAAAATTTCCACCAACTCTGATTGCTCTTGAGCCCACAACAGACTTCTGTGGCCCGGGGGTTCAGTTCCAGCAGGGTGACTCAGACTCTTCAAGCTTTGTCTGTGGGCGGAGAGAAATGACCCAGTCATGGGAGGTCCTGGGGACTTGCAGCCTGTCCCTCTTGTCTCCAGAAGAGAAGAAAAATCTGTCTTTGTGACTGCAGGTGGACTGTGTTGAACTCCTGGGATGTTCTGCTGTTGAAACCCATAATAATGAATTCATGATTTCATGTCCAGTTTCCAAATGCAGATATTATCGCAGGATCTGCTTCTTGGTCCAGTCTGTCGTAGCTCGGCTCAACTAGGAGAAACTCCAGTGAGCGTGAGCCATTCTCTCCCCACCCCCCCCGCCCCTCCCCACAATAGCTGTGCTCTTCAATCTGGCAGCCACTAGCCACATATGGCTATGCAAAGTTAAGTTAACTAAATGCAACTAAAGATTTAGTTCTTCAGTTGCATCAGCTACGATTTAGTGCTTCATAGCCACACGTGGCTTGTGGCTTCCACACTGGATGGCACAGATATAGAACATGTCCATCACTGCAGAAAGTTCTTTTGGAGTCTGTGGCTTTGTAGCATTGCCGAGTCCCAAGAATGAAATCTTCTCTTGGTCCTGTGGTATCCTGTTCCCTTGCTGCACGATCAGTGTCAGGTTGCTTGTTCTCTCCACCCTAGAGTGCAAGCTCGTTGAGGGCAGGACTATGCTGGCTGTGTTCTGCTTCCCATGCCTCGCATGCAGGGGGCATCATAGTGCTTGCTTGTTAAGTATAAAAGTGGATCAGTGGATGGCTGAACAAGCAGTGTTTGTGGACCCAAGTAATGCCCTAGGGTCCTTGGAGGTTTGGGTGAACCTATTAGGGCATAGTCATTAATGGACAAAGAAGATGTGGGGTATATATATATATATATATATATATATATATATATATATATATATAAAATGGAATACTACTCAGCCATAGAAAAGAATGAGATGTTGCCACTTGCAACAGCATGGATGGACTTGGAGGGTATTACACTTAGTGAAATAAGTCAGGCAGAGAAAGACAAATACTGTATGACATCACTTATATGTGGAATCTAAAAAATACAACAGACTAGTGAATATAACAAAAAAGAAACAGACTCACAGATATAGAGAACAAACTAGTGGTTACCAGTGGGGAGAGGGGTAAGATAGGGGTAAAGGATTAAGAGGTAAAGACAGCTATGTATAAAATAAATAAGCTGTACAATATAGCCTTATAAATAAGGCTATATTGTACAGCACAGGGAATATAGACAATATTTTATAATAACTGTAAATGGAGTATAATCTTTAAAAATTGTGTATCACTCATTGTACACCAGAAGCTTATTCAAAATGGTAAATCAACTATACCTCAATTAAAAAAAAAACCCTCCATTTTATAGAACTCATTGTCTTTTTTGGTTCCTGAAATAGATAAAAATTAGTCACCACAGATGATTGGAGATGGTCTTTAGCAATGGTCCTGGACTGTTTCAGAACTTTTTCCCTTGGCCTTGGGGGCAGTCATTTCTAGACGGACCGTTTTGGGAATGGTCCCAAAGCCCGGAAGGATCTCCGTGTGTGGAGAAAGGTGGGGCTTATTCTGAAGCTGCCTTTAACCTGTCTTTCTCCAGGCAGTGTTTCCCTAGTTATGAAGCTGGTCTCTGGCAGAGCTGCCATGGCATCTCTGTTGGCCCAGGGCAAACCATTTCCAAACCAAATTTATGGCCTGTTCTTCAACACCACAGGGATGCCTGCAGCCCCCCTCTCCCATGAGCTGTGAAGAGACAACAGCGCAACCTCTTTGAGTTTGAAAAGAAACTGTGTCTTCCACAATTCCTCTTTTTTGAAGGTGAACAAAGCTGTATGAGGAGCTTCTCACAGTAGGTTTAAAGTGCCTGGAGGGCAGGGCTGTCTTATCTGGATCTTCAGCAGTTGGTGTCTCACATGGAGTAGGCTCTTGGTAAACAGTTTTTGACTTGGGAATCCAGTTGTTTGTTTGTTTGTTGTTTTTCCATTATAGTTTATTACAAGATATTGAATATAGTTCCCTGTGCTATACAGTAGGACCTTGTTTTTTTACTTTTTATATAGTAGTTTGTATCTGCTAATCCCAAACTGAATCCAATTTTGCAATTGGGTCAGAGTCTCTGTTTGCAGTGCTACTCTGTAATAATTCAAGGCAGTTCGGTGTAGTGGTTAGAAGCGTGGCTCTGGAGCCAGGCCCTGGGTGTCAGGTTCAGCACTGACGCACACTTAGCGTACCCTGCCTCGTAGGGCTATTGGGAAGGTTAAATTAGTTAACGTATCGTAAGTGATGTATAATTATCAGCACTTATTATTATCACTCTTCAGACTTAAGGTCTGGCAACCAGATCCTTCTGTGACCAAGGATGAGTTCCTTGATTTTCTCAGGTGTTAGAAGATACGGATATTTCTTTCCTTGTGTGATCGTGAGAACAAAGGGCATGCTGTTCCCTGGCTCCTGGGGATTGACATGGCAAAATAACTAACAAATAGGTCTTAAAAGCAGGGTCTGACTTCATGTAAGTAGCCCTGACTTCCACGGACCAGGAGAGAGTAGCGTGACAGCAGTGTCTTGATCTGTTCTTGGACAGCTTTGAGGCTACTGGTTGGCCTGCAAGCCAGAGTGTGAGAACACTGATCCCAGCCTCTGGCCAGCGCCTGCTGCTCACCAGGCAGAACTACAGAGCCAAGTCTGGCTGCATTTCTGGGCTGCAGACACATGAGGAATGAGTCTAAGGGAAAAAGAGAGACTTCTAGTCCAGCTTTGCTGGTTGCAGCCACCTGGGTCCTGTGCACATCCAGGTGCCCAGAGCCAGGGCTTCCAAGCCTGCGTCATTCAGCTGGACCTTTGGGTCCCAAGTTTTCCCTGGTGCCCAGTGGGTCGGAGGCTTAGAGGGCTGTAGTGGCAGAGGGGCCTGGGTTGGGGATGGAGAGAGAAGAGACCCACCTCTCAGCCTCGGAGATAACTTATGTTCTGAAGTGGAGCTAGGGCAAGAAGCTGTGGCCCACCTCTGCCCACCATGTAATGTGGGAGGGAGGGGGAAAGCTTAGAAAGGGAGATGGGGGGTGGGGTAGGGGAGTGGCCCAGTGATCCCCGGGGGTGGCAGGAGCCTGGGAGACCAGGCCTGTCACGTCACACCAGCTGGTTTGGAGGTAAATGCTGTGTGGGAAAGGCTGCTTCAGGGATGCGTTCATCCCACAAATAATCAAGTACCCCAGCATTGTGCTGGATGCTGGAGATGTATTCACAGACAGAAGAGACAGAATCTTTGTCTTCTTGGAGCTCAGAGTGGGGGATTCCATTGCTAATCAAATCACACAAATCAATTCATCATCAAACTGTGTTAAGAGCCCTGAAGGAAAAGTGTGGGGTGAGAGGTTATTAGAGGGGGACCCGTCCTCACCTGTGAGAGTCAGGGAGAACCTCCCAGATGAACCCAAATCTGAGTAGGGGTGGGAGGAAAGGGAGAAGGAGCAGTGTGTCTAAAGGCCCAGGGGTAGGAGCAAATGTAGCCCATTTGGGAACTGGAAAGTAGGCCAGTGTACCCGACCAGCAGTGAGCAAGATGGGGACAGAACAGGAAGAGCTGAGGCCAGAGAAGGGGCCCCAGCGTCAGATCTGCCAGACCAGGAGACCATGGGAAGGTCCCCAGGGACAGAGGGGCACCGCTCAAGGGTTTTAAGCAGGGGCAGCCTGAGGGAAGTTGATCCTGTGCAGGGGTGAGTTGTGGATTGTATTGTCCAGTTATTGTTTTCCAGCTGTATTCTGCAGTTGTTAACAGGGGTTCACTGGGAAAGGGGTTCATGGTCAAATAAATTTGGGAGATACATAATCGTATATGCTCTTGATCTGGTTATCTATTGCTGTGTAACAAACCACTCGAAACTTAATGGCTTGCTGTACGCCTGAAACATTATAAATCAACTGTACTTCAATAGGAAAAAAATTTTTTAACTTATTGGCTTAAAACAACTTATTAACGTTCACGGTTCTGGCGAGTTGACTGGGCTCAGCTGGGCGGGTCTTGCTCAGGGTCTCTCAAGCAGTGACTCCTTTTCATCTCTGTTGGTTGCAGTCAGATGATTGCTGAGGTTAGACTCATCTGAAGGCTTCCTCACTCACATGTCTCCGTGCCCGTGTTGGTTGGGCATTTCTCTCTCCACTTGGTTTCGCCTCATGTTAGCTTGGGCTTCCTCCTAGCATGGCAGTCTCAGTGTTGTTGGGCTTCTTACGTGGTGGCTGGTTTCCCCCAGAGTGAGTGTTGCAAGAGGCCCGGGAAGAAACTGCAGGGCTTCACGTAACCTTGCTCAAAAGTCCCAGCACATCACTGCCACAGCATTTTATTGGTCAAGCAAGTTACTGAGGCTGGCCCAGATTCAAAGGAGGGGAATTAGACTCCACAGCTCAACAGGAAGAGTGGCAAATACTTTGCAGCTACGTATCTTTAATCTGCTATACCTCTTGGAGATTCATAATGCGTACGAATGCACCAAAGGTGTCTGGGAAGTCCTGCAGTAAAGAAAACTGTTTAACTCAGCATCTCACAATCTGATGATGATGATATATTGAATCAGGAAATTCCTTTCTCATAGGAAATTGCTTGACTTGTATTCTGCTAGAGAGCAGTGGGCAGAATGGAACGGTGATAGATTTGGGGGCTCAGTACTACTTTCTAATCAATAAAACTTTCCAAAGATGGAAAGTAGAGATTGCTAGTGAGTTCTTGGTTTGGGGAGGTACCCAAATAGAGCCAAGTGCAGAGACCATCAGCGTGGACCAGGAGACCAACTGTCCCAATGGTGAAAGCTTGGATTTGACCTCTGACCAATCTAGGTTCAAATTCACCACTTAGAGCTGTGTACAACCGGGCAAGTTACCTCTCTCTAGCCTTCAGTTTCCTTATCTACAGAATAGGTAGTTCCTATTCCATAGGGTTGTGAGGATTAATGAGATCCTGTGTGTGAATTACTGAGAACAGGATGCCTTCCTTGGTTAGAGTTTGTGGCTGCTTAGTTTCCTACCACTTCTAGGGTTTAATAACTTTGGGTTTATTCTGGACTTGCTTCCCAAGGGCAAACTAGTATTGTAAGTCATGGACTCATCCTTACTTTTCTTGCAAAAGTAACCTCTGTACCCTTTCACTTTTTTTCCAACCTAGTTTCTCATAAGTGACCGTGACCCTCAGTGCAACCTCCACTGCTCCAGGACTCAACCCAAACCTATCTGTGCCTCTGACGGCAGGTCCTACGAGTCCATGTGTGAGTACCAGCGAGCCAAGTGCCGAGACCCAACCCTGGGTGTGGTACATCGAGGTAGATGCAGAGGTGAGTGTGCACGTGCCCAGCAGAGGAGAGATACCTGAGCACCACGCTCCCTGCGTGGGGCACTCCCCATAGGGAGAGCTCAGAATGAGTCTGTTCATTTCACTTGCCAACCTCTCCCCATGTCCTTTCCACCGGGCAGTGTGGGAAGGAGGACTGGCCCAGTGAAGGATGAGTACTTTTCTGGCTTTTAAACACTGCCACCAGGGCTTAGAGAGATATGCTATTAGGCTAGTGCTTTTATTTTTTATTATTATTATTTTTTTTTGTAGAGGTGCTTAAAATGGCAAGACATTGTGGCTGGCTCCTAAATAGGAATTCCACATTGTTGGCCAACAGATGTATTTTGTTTGGTCTGCTCGCATGTTTAAAAATATTTAAAACATTTGAGACAGCATTTAAAAGTTGGGAAATTCAACCTAAAAGTCTGGATTTTTGTACTTCCCATAAAAAATTGGAAGCTCTGGTGATGTTACGTCTGAGTTCCCTCCTTCAAGGCAAACATGTGGCTGGAGCTGAGTAGTAGCTACGTCCTCCCGTTTTCCAGTTTGCCACAGTCCTCAGCACTCCCTATGGTGTTGCCAAGCTGAATGCCATTCTTCACACGGCCAGCCCCTTCTCTAATTTATATCACTTTCCTATGCCCTGTAGGTATTTGAGTTTGTGACCCCTGGACTGATCAGAGCTGTTATAGGAATTGTGGGAGGCTAAGCCAGCTGCTCTCGAATTCTGATTTCCCAAAGAAAGTGCTTGCAGTTCTTGAACTACAAAACATCTTTGAGACTCCTTGGGCTTGCGTGTTTTTGAATAAACCCAGTGAAAAATAATAGAAGTAGAACATTTTTTTCCCTAGGAGGGCCTGGGGATACTTGGGAGAAAAAGAATAAACAGACCTTCGTATAAATATGACCACCCCCCACCCAACTTTTCTGAGTACCACTAAGAGGAAGGTGAGGCCACGTGGCACTCACCAGCCCCTGCCCTTGTGCCCTTGGAACAGCCAGCTGGCTGTGTGTGGGCCCCCTGCACGGCAGAGTGCTTTTTCCCCAGCATTTCTATAACCAGCAGCTGCTTTGTCCATGGCTCCTGTGTGGGATCCAAGTGAATCTCAAATGCACTCCTCCCTCTTTTAGACGCTGGCCAGAGCAAGTGTCGCCTGGAGCGGGCTCAGGCCCTCGAGCAAGCCAAGAAGCCCCAGGAGGCGGTGTTTGTCCCGGAGTGCAGCGAGGATGGCTCCTTTACCCAGGTAGGCCTTGGCCACGTCTCTCAGCCCTGGGTCCTGGGCTGAGGCTGGGGGGAAGGGCCTGGGAGCAGGAGGGCCCTGAGAGCCTCGCTTTCTGGAAACAGCTGAGGACTCTCTGACACCCTCCATGTTGCTTTCTGGGGCCGGCCTCCCCGTCCTGGGCCCCATGCCACCCCTTGCCAGCTGGCAGTGGGTCCTGAAAGGCTCATGCAGGTACGAGCCAGGAAACTGGCATTGCTTGGTCCCCATCCTCCCTGCTGGCCGTCTTCATTTTTCTCTTCTGTCAAATGTAGGCTGATTATTTTTTCTTATCCTCGCCAGTTTCCATGGGCAACCCCCATATTCCCTTCACTGTTTATTACTACCCATTTTATATGCCCCTCCTTCCCGCCCCCAAACCTCTAACAAAGCTCTGCTCCCTTTGAGTGTAAAGTGTCTGGGGGTTGTGGAGTGTGAGTGCATGTGTGGGTGTGTGGTATCTGTGTGTCTGTGTGTGTGTGTGGGGGGGGTTGTCTGTGTGTGTGGGTATCTGTGTGTGCGTATGGTGTATGTTGTGTGGTGTGTGATATTGTGTGCATGTGTTGTGTGGTTTGTGTGTGTGTGAGGGTTGTCTGTGTGTGTGTGTCTGTGTGCGGTGTATGTGTGTGTTGTGTGGTATCTGTGCATGTGTGTCTGTGTTGTGTGGTTTCCGTGTGTGGGCGGGGTTGTCTGTGTATGTGGGTGCCTGTGTATGTGTGTGTGGTATATGCGTGTGATGTGTGGTATGTGGTATCTGTGTGCGTGTGTGGTGTCTGCATGTGCGTGCATGTACACTCGTGTGTGCATACACTCGGATTCTAAAATTTCCTTTCAGGCAGTCCTACCTCTGATCCTGTATGATCTGCTGGCTAGAGCTTGTGTAAAAGTAACGCTGGCTATGTTGAAGTTGGCACAGACTGAAACACGGGCAGCATGGGACAACGGGGTGGTAAAGCTTTCAGGCTGCAGGTGGGGGCACAGTCTAGGGGCGGAGGTGGCTCTAAGAAAGTGGGGAGGACCACTGGACAAGGGTGGGTCAGCACTTGCTTGGGACGGGCCTGGTGCCCAGACTCCCTCTGTGGAGTGGAGTAGTGTCCGGGGACTACTACCTGAGGGCTGGAAGCAGAGGCCTCAGGACTTACACAGCTTCCCAGTAATCCTGAGTCTTGGGGCAAAGGCTGTAGGCTGGCCTCTGGTCCACTGGGTTTCAGGTTTCATTTCGGGGCTGGGCCCAGGGGATTGCTGATTTCAGACCAAGGGCAGGTGGAAGTGGAAACGGGAGGGGTGGTGAGGTCGGGACTCCGTATTTTTTAAAGTTTCCCCGCTGATTCAAGTGTTCAGCCAGTTAGCCATAAAAAGAAACGAAACTGAGTTATTTGTAGTGAGGTGGATGGACCTAGAGTCTGTCATACAGAGTGAAGTAAGTCAGAAAGAGAAACACAAATACCGTATGCTAACACATATATATGGAATCTAAAAAAGAAGTCATGAAGAACCTAGGGGCCGGATGGGAATAAAGACGCAGACCTACTGGAGAATGGACTTGAGGATATGGGGAGGGGGAAGGGTAAGCTGTGACAAAGTGAGAGAGTGGCATGGACATATATATACTACCAAACGTAAAATAGATAGCTAGTGGGAAGCAGCTGCATAGCACAGGGAGATCAGCTGAGTGCTTTGTGACCACCTGGAGGGGTGGGATAGGGAGGGTGGGAGGGAGGGAGACGCAAGAGGGAGGGGATATGAAAACATATGTATATGTATAACTGATTCACTTTGTTATAAAGCAGAAACTAACACACCTTTGTAAAACAATTATGCTCCAATAAAGATGTTTAAATATAATAATAATCCATAAATAAAATTAAAAGACAACCAATAAAGTAGAGTTTTAAAAAAGAAGAAAAAAAAAAGTGTTCAGCCAGGATCAAGAACCACAGGGTTAAGCTGACCTTGGCTGCCCACCCTGTGAGAGGTGCTTTTATTCATTTTCTTGCTTAAGTCTCACCACAAGCCTGCCAGGTAGGTGTTAGTGTCCTCATTTACAGAAGATGCAACCACAGCGGGTCGCAGAGTGGCCAGGGAGCTGGGAGTCCAACTCAGATCCCTCCAGCTCCAAAGCCCTCAATACTCTTGCTGTTCTCTGAACTGGCAGCTTTAAAGGAGGCTCTGAGTGCTCGCTTCGGCAGCACGTGTACTAAAATTGGAACGATACAGAGAAGATGAGCATGGCCAGGGGTGACATGCAAATTCGTGAAGCGTCCCATGTTTTATCGTGACTTCACCCCGTCTCAAAATTCTCCCAGAAATGTGACTCTTTAATGTGTAGCTATCATAATAAATAAAATAAACGTATGGTGCAAAATTTTAGATGAAATGTATAAAAATATTAAAATTCATATCCATATAAAAAACAAATATGTACTAAAATTCCATTCTGAGAGGTTTAATCAAGCTCTCTCCTTTAACTTGAATATTATACTGTTTTGTTTCTTTTCTATAGAAATAAAAATGCCTATTAAAAAAAAAACAAAGGAGGCTCTGAGGTGGAGACTGGAGGAAGGCAGTCTAGTGCGGTAGTTAGCACACCGCTCCTGGAGCTAGATGGCCTGGGCATGAACGCACGCACCACCTCAGGCGCGTTGCTGAACTTCCCTGGGTCACAGTACCCTTATGTGAAAAATGGAGACTGTGATCTCCATTGTCGTTCTATGTGGTAATAATTATTATTATATTATATGTGTTACATGTTACTATTATTATTACTATTATTGAGTATTGCTGTAGCTTACCTCGTAGGGTTGTGATGAGGATTAAATGAGTTAACACATAAAATCTTTGGAACACAGAAATGCTATATGGATATCTGTCATTATCATCATCGTTATCCCCATCTCTACTCTGGTTCTACTGCTCAAATCTTCCCAAGATGTTACAGATGATGTCACCTAAGGAAAAGAAAGTGTTTTGTCGAAGCTTCCCCCCCATCAATTCTTTATCATTTTTTCTAGTGAAAAGAGTGCAGGTGATCTTTGTGCTGAGAATTCATGTATGCAGGAGAAAATCAAACCCCTCACAGCTGAGTTTGGGGCTGAGACGAGGCTAATAAGGAGGAGGCGGAATCCTTTTTTCCCCCTTTCTCTAGACCTCTGTAATTCTGAGTGTGTTACTTATGAGAACGGTTGACCCCTGCCCCCTTGGTTCTGAAGCGTTTGCTGCCTCGTGACAGACAGCCGCTGGCCAGCTTTTGTTTCGGTGAGGCCAGGCTGGACCAGGTGGTGTTTGCCGGGGAGGGGAACTTCCAGATTAGTCCAGGCAGAATTGCTAAGTGAGGGGGCCCCTGAAGTGCAGCAAGGGGTGGATAGACAGTCAAGAGCCCCCTCATTTGTTTGACACACTAAGCACTGCCATGTGTCTGCAGGCTCGAGGCTGGATCACCCCAGTGGGCAGCCAGGAAGCCAGACAGCTGGTCAGTCCCCGTTACAGGGACTGAAATGGATGTGCCTTTTCCCTTGATCAAAGACACTGCAATAACTTCACAAAATGAGTCTGCCTCTTTGAGTGTGCTTCAATTGTACTGACAGGCTGCCAAAAGGCTAGGAGAAAAAAATGCTTTTCTCCCTCCTCCAGCCTCCACTGTCTCTTAGCTGGACTTCTTTGTTTTTGTTTCTTTTTTAAGACCAAAACCCAGAGAGCAGATACATTGTTTTAATATTGTTTAGAATATTGACATGCATGCATCCTGGTGTTAATAACATGTTTTAGTCCTGTGAATTATTACTCAGTAACATGCTCTTGAAGTTTATGGAGGGAGTGAGAGGACCCTAATGGGACTGGGTTTGTCTGGCATGGGACACAGCTTGGGCCCACGTGACTGGGTTGCCTTTAATGGGGTTCATGTGGGATGCAATGGTCTCTGTTCTCTAATTTGTTTCCCCTTGACCGCTTCCCTCGATACCCCCCAGCCCAACTCACACAGCAGAGTGGTAAACATTACAACATTAGGTTTTTAAAAACCTTGATATCTAGTCCACATCTCAGATCATTAAATCAAATTCTGGGAGAGGCACCCAGACATTATTATTATTTCAAGCTCCCAGGTGATGCCAGGGTTCGGTCCAAGTTGTGAATGACCTGCTGTTGTAAGGGCTTCATCACTCCTGTTCTTGGTTGTGTCACTGGAATGTGGAGTTAAGGCTTTTTGCTGACCTGTTGAGTAAGGTTGGGAGCTACTGGTTTTGTCCTTTGGCGTGGTCCTATCTGTTTTCCCTTCTGGGTATCAGGAATGTAACTCCTGACATCTGGTCTACCGAGTCCTCTGCCAAGCTGTTTTCTGCTGCCCAATATAACTGAAGTCAGAGCCGTAGTAGCGATTTCAGTAGTGAAGGGTATGGGATCACCACCACCAGGATGTTGGCTAGAGCTTGTCAAGCTTACGCAGCACTGAATAATAATGATGGCAACTTTTTATTGAGTGCTATTTGGTACCAGGCACTGAGTTTTACACCCATTAATCTTTACTAGGACCTTTTGAGGTAGTTATTACTACCCTTATTTATACTGGAAAACTGAGTTTCAGAGGGGTTGAATAACATGTTCAAGGTCACTAAGGATTTGTGCCTAATTTCAAGGCCTGTGCTCTTGACTTTTTTATGCTACAGAAGTGTCCTTGATGCATATGTAATTCATTTTCATTACCATTATTATCCCAGAAGTCCCCTCTCTGATGCTGTTGACCAATCAATCAAGCAAACATAAAAAAAAAAACTCCTTTTGCTTATGGAAATGTTCAAACATACAAAAAAGTAGAAATAATAGTATAATGAACTCCGTGTACCTACCTGTCACCCAGATTCAACAATGATTAACATGTGGCTGATTCTGTCTCATCTTTACCCTATTTTCATCTCCCACCCCAAACTGAATTGCTTCAAAGCAGGTCCCAGACACAATATTTTTTCATCTCAGACATTTTGGAGCTCTGCTACGTTCTGGGTGTGAGCTGGTTGGCTATGGTGGAGTCAAGAAATGTCACGGTCTGTGCCTTCAAGGAGCTTACATGCAGAAAAGATATGAGAACATATATTGAAGTAGCTAGCTCGTATACAAGACCCTATATGTACAACGGGGTATATTTCAAATGCCCACTTACAGGTCAGTAATTTGGAATTCTGAGTGATTTTATTGTTGAGAAAATATATACAAATTAAAAATTTCTGAATATAAAAAATGCCTTAAACAAAGCAAAAAGGCAAGTGACGTATATTAGCCTTAATGACAAAAGGCTAATATTAGACAAAAAACTCTTACAAACCAGGAAGAAAGAGATCCTAGTAGAAAAGTGGGCAAGAGATATCAATAAGCAGGTCACACAATAATAACAAATAGACAATAAGTGACTATGAATGATATTTTCCTTAGTAATTAAAGAAATACAAATAAAAATAACGATGTGTCATTTTGCTTACCAAATTGTTCACACTTGGAAAAGAGATAGTAATATTCAGGCCTGGGTGAAGGGAAAAGGCTACCTCCACACTGTACTTGAAAAGGTAAATTGGCACTGACATTTTATGAGATAATTTTGCAATATGGGTCAAAAGTCCTTAATTGTGCCCACATCTTGAGCCTGAAATTTCACTTCTAGGAATATATTCTAAAGAAATAATTAAAGATACGTGCAAATATTTAGCCACAAGGATTTCCATCTAAGTTCTGCTTATAGTTGCAAAAATTTGGAAACAATCTAAGTATCCACAATAGAGAAGCGCTTAAACAAATCATGGCATAGCCATTCTTTGCAGCTAGTAGAATGACGTGTTGTAGTTGCTTATTTTACATAGCGTGTGTGTATATATGTATATTAGATACTTAATCAAATAATCAAAAGAGAAATACTTTCATTTTTTTCTAAATAGAAAAGCTGTATACACTTTGTAAAAAAAATTCTGACAATACAGAAGTACGTAGGTAGAAAGGTAAGGTCAGTGATTTCATCTCTTTGAAGTAATAACAATTAAGTCTATAACCCACTAGTTTTTTTTTTTTCTTTATGTACTTATCATTATTTAGGATAAAAATGATAAAATGTCATATATCGTTTTCTAATGCTTTCTTATACTAATTATATTGTGGACTTATTTCCAGGTTAATTATACATAACTCTACCTCATTTTTTTAAATGGCTGCTTTATATTCCATTGTATGAATGTACCATGAATTCTGGAAATTTGAGAATTAAATTTATGGAAGTTGAATACGGGGTCAAAAGGACATGCACTTTTTAAGGCATTTGATACAAACTCCCAAATTGCCTTCTAGTGTTGAGCAATAATGTGATCGATTAGCGGTTGTTACCAAATACATTCCCAATCCATTTTAATTTTTTTGTGTAGATGGATTGTAGTTCTAATAATACTGTACAATATAAAACACCATTCATAATGTTACTGCTACATGAAAAAATGTACTATGTTTCCCACTTTGAGCCCCATGTTCCAGGAACAGCCTTTCTTGATATAGCTCTGTTTGGCACCCACGCTTTCCCCATTTTTCCTCATTCTTTTTTTTTTTTTAAACATCTTTACTGGAGTATAATTGCTTTACACTGGTGTGTTAGTTTCTGCTTTATAACAAAGTGAATCATTTATACATATACATATGTTTCCATATCTTTTCCCTCTTGCGTCTTCCTCCCTCCCACCCTCCCTATTCCACTCCTCCAGGCAGTCACAAAGCACCGAGGTGATCTCCCTGTGCTATGCGGCTGCTTCCCACTAGCTATCTACCTTACATTTGGTAGTGTATATATGTCCATGCCTCTCTCTCGCTTTGTCACAGCTTACCCTTCCTTCTCCCCATATCCTCAAGTCCATTCTCTAGTAGGTCTGTGTCTTTTTTCCTGTCTTACCCCTAGGTTCTTCATGACATTTTTTTTTTTCTTTCCATATATATGTGTTAGCATACAGTGTTTGTCTTTCTCTTTCTGACTTACTTCACTCTGTATGACAGACTCTAGGTCTATCCACCTCATTACAAATAGCTCAATTTCGTATCTTTTTATGGCTGAGTAATATTCCATTGTATATATGTGCCACATCTTCTTTATCCATTCATCTGTTGATGGACACTTAGGTTGTTTCCATCTCCGGGCTATTGTAAATAGAGCTGCAATGAACATTTTGGTACATGACTCTTTTTGAATTTTGGTTTTCTCAGGGTATATGCCCAGTAGTGGGATTGCTGGGTCATATGCTAGTTCTATTTGTAGTTTTTTAAGGAACCTCCGTACTGTTCTCCATAGTGGCTGTACCAATTCACATTCCCACCAGCAGTGCAAGAGTGTTCCGTTTTCTCAACAGCCTCTCCAGCATTTATTGTTTCTAGATTTTTTGACGATGGCCATTCTGACTGGTGTGAGATGATATCTCATTGTAGGTTTGATTTGCATTTCTCTAATGATCAATGACGTTGAGCATTCTTTCATGTGTTTGTTGGAAGTCTGTATATCTTCTTTGGAGAAATGTCTATTTAGGTCTTCTGCCCATTTTTGGATTAGGTTGTTTGTTTTTTTGATATTGAGCTGCATGAGCTGCTTATAAATTTTGGAGATTAATCCTTTGTCAGTTGCTTCATTTGCAAATATTTTCTCCCATTCTGAGGGTTGTCTTTTGGTCTTGTTTATGGTTTCCTTTGCTGTGCAAAAGCTTTGAAGTTTCATTAGGTCCCATTTGTTTATTTTTGTTTTTATTTCCATTTCTCTAGGAGGTGGGTCAAAAAGGATTTTGCTGTGATTTATGTCATAGAGTGTTCTGCCTATGTTTTCCTCTAAGAGTTTGATAGTTTCTGGCCTTACATTTAGGTCATTAATCAATTTTGAGCTTAGGGAATGATCTAGTCTCACACTTTTACATGTAACTGTCCAGTGTTCCCATAACCACTTATTGAAGAGGCTGTCCTTTCTCCACTGTACATTCCTGCCTCCTTTATCAAAGATAAGGTGACCATATGTGCGTGGGTTTATCTCTGGGCTTTCTATCCTGTTCCATTGATCTACCTTTCTGTTTTTGTGCCAGTACCATACTGTCTTGATTACTGTAGCTTTGTAGTATAGTCTAAAGTCAGGGAGCATGATTCCTCCAGCTCCGTTTTTCATTCTCAAGATTGCTTTGTCTATTCGGGGTCTGATCATCTCAATAGATGCAGAGAAAGCTTTCGACAAAATTCAACACCCATTTATGATAAAAACCTTGCAGAAAGTAGGTATAGAGGGAACTTTCCTCAACATAATAAAGGCCATATATGACAAACCCACAGCAAACATTGTTCTCAATGGTGAAAAACTGAAACCATTTCCACTAAGATCAGGAACAAGACAAGGTTGCCCACTCTCACCAATCTTATTCAACATAGTTTTGGAAGTTTTAGCCACAGCAATCAGAGAAGAAAAGGAAATAAAAGGAATCTAAATCAGAAAAGAAGAAGTAAAGCTGTCACTGTTTGCAGATGACATGATACCATACATAGAGAATCCTAAAGATGCTACTAGAAAACTACTAGAGCTAATCAATGAATTTGGTAAAGTAGCAGGATACAAAATTAATGCACAGAAATCTCTGGCATTTCTATACACTAATGATGAAAAATCTGAAAGTGAAATCAAGAAAACACTCCCATTTACCATTGCAACAAAAGGAATAAAATATCTAGGAATAAACCTACCTAAGGAGACAAAAGACCTGTATGCAGAAAATTATAAGACACTGATGAAAGAAATTAAAGATGATACAAATAGATGGAGAGATATGCCATGTTCTTGGGTTGGAAGAATCAACATTGTGAAAATGACTATACTACCCAAATCAATCTACAGATTCAATGCAATCCCTATCAAACTACCACTGGCATTTTTCACAGAACTAGAACAAAAATTTCACAATTTGTATGGAAACACAGTTTTCCTCATTCTAATCACTCTTCCCCACACCAACACACATGTATATAGGCTTTTTCATTTCCCGAGGTCTCTTTTTTTTTTGCCATAGGGATCTGGGGAGCTGTATTTTCTTCTTGATGATGCTTTGTTCAGAAGTTGGAAGTGCAAAGAGAAAGTTCTGTGGTTTTTTGGCAAAGACAGTGGGTCCCCCTCGTCAGCATTTTTATAGCTCTTACTGTTGCATTTTCTAAAACCTGGGGAACTGCAGCTTGTTTCCTAAGTGCTGGTGCCTGAGCTGTGAAGCAGGTCTTGAGGTTCCTTTTTAGTGCCTCTTCTCCCCACCCCCATAGTACAGAATTGCACGTCCTGAAATCACCCCCGTGGGCTGAGTTGTGTGACTAGCTTGCCTTGGAAACACCTGGGTTTACCATCTGGGTCTCCCTCTTCCAGGTTCTCAGCAAGTACTGAAGGTAGGGATGTTTTTCATCAATAGTGAACCTTTGCTGACCTCAGCTGATGAAACGCTGGTAGGCTGGAGCGCTGAGCATCGTCTTAGGGGAAAGGATTTGTCCCATCTTTGATGAGTCCAAGGGCTACGTCTTTTTGTCATGTGGAACTATCTTACCTAGAGCAATAGTGTGGATGTCTCTTCAGACAGTGCAGAGAGCTCTCTAGGTAAAGTACTAAGAGCCTGCCTGCATCCGTAGCTGGAATGTTCTGAGCTTCTCCAGCCATAACCAGTTCCTTTGGATGTCTCCAAACACAGCCAGTTCTGTATGTCTTAGTGGACTGTGCCAACTTTTTTTTTTCTTTTTTTCAAAGGAGTCACACTGTTAAATATTTAAGTCCATCCTTTATGTACAGATGGCATAATGGCCAAGAGACCCACTGTTGGGTCAGCTGTTGCTTTTCTTTGTCCTTTTCTGTTAAAGGACGATTTGAACATCTACTGTGCCCAGGGCATCTTACTACTTGTTTTACATGTGTTTTTCATTGCATTGCTTTTGTTCCAAACAACCAGATGTTGCGTATGATAATTTACATGAAAATGCCCATAACACAGCACATACTTGCTGTTCAGCAAGTGTTAGTTTTCTTCCTCTTTGGTCTCATTTTGCTCAACCGTAAAATGGGAGAGCTAGTTGGGCTCTTCCAGAGGTCGGCAAACGGTGACCTGTGGGCCGGCCACCTGGTTTTGTTATTTAAAATAGCAACTCTATTAAGATAGAATTCACATGCCATAAAATTTATCCCTTTAAATGTATGATTCAGTGGTTTTTAGTGTATTTACAGAGTTGTGTAACCATCACCACTGTCTAATGACAGAATATTTTCATCACCCAAGAACAAATCCTTGTACCACTGGGAGTCATATGAAAGTAAATGTTTAATTTTGTAAATGAGGGCAGGGACAGGGCCTGATGCCTCCACGTGCAGGAAGGACTTGTCTAGTAAGTGACTCATATGATCTCTCACACATGGTGAGAGCCACCACTGTCAACTTTTCAGTGAGAGAACTGGCACCCCCTGGGTCACCCACAGGTGCAGAGGAGGGCAAGATGAGGGTGGATGGAGCTCCAACACTATATCCATTGTGTTCTGTAGTGACTTGCCTACCCCAACCACTGCTCCAATGGCCTATGGCCACTGAGCATCTTCTCCCAGATTGGCTGGCATCATTTGCTTTGGAGCAAGTTGCAGGGTCTGGGTGCTCCCAGCTGAGCATCGGACCTCTGCATAGCCTCTGGTGAGTCTGTCCCTACAGTCTATTGTGGAAATGAAAGGAGCAAGCTCTGGGTGGTATCTGCAGCTGCTCTTCTGCAGAGGGTTGTACTTGGGAGGGAGGGAGGGAAGGATGGAGGCCTGCTTCTCTGGCCTTCCTGCTGCTTATGGAAAAGGGGAGACTCAGTGAAGGAGGTTTCAATCACCCTCCCTGCTGTTCTTTTCTTTTTCAGATAATAACACCACCACCTGTATAGCACTTACTATGTGCAAAGGTGTTTTATAAGTGGCTGACACACATTAACTTATTCAATCCTCACTATGACTTATGAGTAGACACTATTATATTCTTATTTTATAGCTAAGGAATCTGAGCCACAGAGAAGTTGAGTAGCTTGCCCGGGGTCATGCAGCTTGCAAGTGGCAGAGTCAGGATTCAAACCCAAGCAGCCTGGCACCAGGGTTCTTGGTCCTAACCACTACTCTATACTGCCTCTTAAAGGAGATTGCCATAAAGGAGATTGCCAACTTTCATAATGATATTGCCAAACTGGAGCATATCCAGGAGGATAACTAAGGTGAGAAGGTTAGGAAATTATGTCACATGAGGAATATTCAAAGGAGCCAGGGGTTGGTTTCAAGATAAGAAGAACCAAAGGGTGAATGGGAAAGAGGTGACCACAGGGCTGCATGAGAGTTGTTTCAAACTTTGTCTGTGGATGACAATAGCTTTTTCTTGAACAGTCCCACAGAGCCAACCCAGGATCACTGAGTAAAATATTTGATGATTCTGACTCAAACTACGGAACTATTTTCAAGAGGAGGAAACCATAGATGGACTATTTTACTCAAACAGAACTTAACTTTCCATCCCAGGAAGAGGGCAGGCAAGACTGAATGGGCATCCAGCAGGGCTGCTGTGGGACAAGGGAGTTAAACTGATGACCTCTGGGAATAACCTCCACACTTTTTAGAGTTTATGTTATGAGACTAATGTTCAACCCGGTGGTTAGGCACATAGTAGGCCCACAGCAAACACTTATTCGGGAACCTTTTCAGGCAGAGCCATGAACACACACACATTCAGGGCTATTGCCACTCCGCTGTGGATGCATATGACACGCTAGGAGGTGACCCTGCAGGTCAGTCAACTAAACTCTTCTCAAAAATGAACAGGATCAGAATTTTTTTTTTTCCCTGTCAAAGTAGGGAAAAGTAAAAGGAATATGGAAGGGAGGTATGAAGGCAGAAAATTTTAACTAAAAGTGAAGTCAGATATGGGAAACAAGAAAGAGCCCCCACTCCTGTAGGCCAGTTTTGTCCCACCACTGGCCAGATTGTCACAGTTCTGATGTGAACAAAGCTCCTACACAAGAGGGACTTTTTAATTGGATATATTTTTAAACATCTTTATTGGAGTATAATTGCTTTGCAATGGCATGTTAGTTTCTGCTGTATAACAAAGTGAATCAGCTATACATATACACATATCCCCATATTTCCTCCCTCTTGCGTCTCCCTCCCACCCTCCCTATCCCACCCCTCTAGGTGGTCACAAAGCACCGAGCTGATCTCCCTGGGCTATGCGGCTGCTTCCCACTACCTATCTGTTTTACGTTTGGTAGTGTATATATGTCCATGCCACTCTCTCACGTTGTCACAGCTTACCCTTCCCCCTCCCCGTGTCCTCAAGTCCATTGTCTAGTAGGTCTGTGTCTTTATTCCTGTCTTAGCCCTAGGTTCTTCATGACATTTTTTTTCCTTAGATTCCATATATATGTATTAGCATATGGTATTTGTTTTTCTCCTTCTGACTTACTTCATTCTGTATGACAGACTCTAGGTCTATCCACCTCACTACAAATAACTCAATTTCATTTCTTTTTATGGCCGAGTAATATTCCATTGTATATATGTGCCACATGTTCTTTATCCATTCATCTGTCGATGGACACTTAGGTTGTTTCCATGTCCTGGCTATTGTAAATAGAGCTGCAATGAACATTTTGGTACATGACTCTTTTTGAATTATGGTTTTCTCAGTGTATATGCCCAGTAGTGGGATTGCTGGGTCGTATGGTATTTCTATTTGTAGTTTTCTAAGGAAGCTCCATACTGTTCTGCATAGTGGCTGTATCAATTTACATTCCCACCAGCAGTGCAAGAGTGTTCCATTTTCTCTACACCCTCTCCAGCATTTATTATTTGTAGATTTTTTTGATGATGGCCATTCTGACTAGTGTGAAATGATATCTCATTGTAGGTTTGTTTGCATTTCTCTAATGATTAATGATGTTGAGCATTCTTTCATGTGTTTGTTGGCAATCTGTATATCTTCTTTGGAGAAATGTCTATTTAGGTCTTCTGCCCATTTTTGGATTCGGTTGTTTGTTTTTTTGATATTGAGCTGCCTGAGCTGCTTGTAAATTTTGGAGATTTATCCTTTGTCAGTTGCTTCGTTTGCAAATATTTTCTCCCATTCTGAGGGTTGTCCTTTCGTCTTGTTTATGGTTTCCTTTGCTGTGCAAAAGCTTTTAAGTGACATTAGGTCCCATTTGTTTATTTTTGTTTTTATTTCCATTTCTCTACGAGGTGGGTCAAAAAGGATCTTGCTGTGATTTATGTTATAGAGTGTTCTTCCTATGTTTTCCTCTAAGAGTTTTATGGTGTCTGACCTTACATTTAGGTCTTTAATCCATTTTGAGTTTATTTTTGTGTATGGTGTTAGGGAGTGTTCTAACTTCATTCTTTTACATGTAGCTGTCCAGCTTTCCTAGTACCACTTATTGAAGAGGCTGTCTTTTCTCCATTGTATATTCTTGCCCCCTTTATCAAAGGTAAGGTGACCATATGTGCGTGGGTTTATATCTGGGCTTTCTATCCTCTTCCATTTATATATATTTCTGTTTTTGTGCCAGTACCATACTGTCTTGATTACTGTAGCTTTGTAATACAATCTGAAGTCAGGGAGCATGATTCCTCCAGCTCCGTTTTTCTTTTTCAGGATTGCTTTGGCTATTCGGGGTCTTTTGTGTTTCCATACAAATTGTGAATTTTTTTGTTGCGGTTCTGTGAAAAATGCCATTGGTAGTTTGATAGGGATTGCGTTGAATCTGTAGTTTGCTTTGGGTAGTATAGTCATTTTCACAATGTTCATTCTTTCAACCCAAGAACATGGTATATCTCTCCATCCGTTTGTATCATCTTTAATTTCTTTCATCAGTGTCTTATAATTTTCTGCATACAGGTCTTTTGTCTTCTTAGGTAGGTTTATTCCTAGGTATTTCATTCCCTTTGTTGCAGTGGTAAATGGGAGTGTTTCCTTAATTCCACTTTCATATTTTTCATCATTCGTGTATAGGAATGCAAGAGATTTCTGTGCATTAATTTTGTATCCTGCTACTACTTTACCAAATACATTCATTAGCTCTAGTAGTTTTCTGGTGGCATCTTTAGGATTCTTTATGTATAGTATCATGTCATCTGCAAACAGTGACAGTTTACCTCTTCTTCTGGTTTGGATTCATTTTATTTCTTTTTCATCTGTAATTGCTGTGGCTAAAACTTCCAAAACTATGTTGAATAAGATTGGTGAGAGTGGGCAACCTTGTCTTGTTCCTGATCTTAGTGGAAATGGTTTCAGTTTTTCACCATTGAGAATGATGTTGGCTGTGGGTTTGTCATATATGGCCTTTATTATGTTGAGGAAAGTTCCCTCTATACCTACTTTCTGGAGGGTTTTTATCATAAATGGGTGTTGAATTTTGTCAGAAGCTTTTTCTGCATCTATTGAGATGATCATATGGTTTTTATCGTTCAATTTGTTAATATGGTTTATCACACTGATTGATTTGCATATATTGCCGAATCCCTGCATTCCTGGGATAAACCCCACTTGATCATGGAGTATGATCCTTTTAATGTGCTGTTGGATTCTGTTTGCTAGTATTTTCTTGAGGATTTTGCATTGATGTTCATCAGTGATAATGGCCTGTAGTTTTCTTTTTTTCTGACATCTTTGTCTTCTTTTGGTATCAGGGTGATTGTGGCCTCATAGAATGAATTTGGGAATGTTAACCCCTCTGCTATATTTTGGAAGAGTTTGACAAGGATAGGTGTTAGCTCTTCTCTAAATGTTTGATAGAAGTCGCTTGTGAAGCCATCTGGTCCTGGGCTTTTGTTTGTTGGAAGATTTTTAATCATAGTTTCAATTTCAGTGCTTGTGATTGGTCTGTTTATATTTTCTATTTCTTCCTGGTTCAGTCTCAGAAGGTTGTGCTTTTTTAAGAATTTGTCCATCTCCAGGTTGTCCATTTTATTGGCATATAGTTGCTTATAGTATAATCTCTCATGATTCTTTGTATTTCTACAGTGTCAGTTGTTACTTCTCCTTTTTCATTTCTAATTCTATTGATTTGAGTCTTCTCCCTTTTTTTCTTGATGAGTCTGGCTAATGGTTTATCAATTTTGTTTATCTTCTCAAAGAACCAACTTTTAGTTTTATTGATCTTTGCTATCATTTCCTGCATTTCTTTTCCATTTATTTCTGGTGTTTTTTTTTTTATGGTACGCGGGCCTCTCACTGCCGTGGCCCCTCCCATTGTCGAGCACAGGCTCCGGACGCGCAGGCTCAGCAGCCATGGCCCACTGGCCCAGCCGCTCCACGGCAGGTGGAATCCCCCCGGACCGGGGCACGAACTCACTTCCCCCACATCGTCAGGCGGACTCTCAACCACTGCGCTACCAGGGACGCCCTCCATTTATTTCTGATCTGATCTTTATGGTGTCTTTCCTTCTGCTACCTTTGGGTTTTTTTTGTTCTTCTTTCTCTAATTGCTTTAGGTGTAAGGTTAGGTTGTTTATTTGAGATGTTTCTTGTTTCATAAGGAAGGATTGTATTGCTATAAACTTACCTCTTAGAACTACTTGTGTTGCATCCCATAGGTTTTGGGTCATCGTGTTTTCATTGTCATTTGTTTCTAGGTATTTTTTGATTTCCTTTTTGATTTCTTCAGTGATCTCTTGGTTATTTAGTAATGTATTGTTTAGCCTCCACGTGTTTGTATTTTTTACAGTTTTATTCCTTTAATTGATATCTAGTCTCATAGCGTTGTAGTAGGAAAAGATACTTGATACGATTTCAATTTTCTTAAATCTATCAAGGCTTGATTTGTGACCCAGGATATGGTATATCCTGAAGAATGTTCCATGAGCACTTAAGAAGAAAGTGTATCCTGTTGTTTTTGGATGGAATGTCCTATAAATATCAGTTAAGTCCATCTTGTTCAATGTATCACCTAAAGCTTGTGTTTCCTTATTTATTTTCATTTTGGAGGATCTGCCCATTGGTGAAAGTGGGGTGTTAAAGTCCCCTACTATGATTGTATTACTGTCGATTTCCCCTTTTATGGCTGTTAGTATTTGCCTTATGTATTGCAATGCTCCTTTGTTGGGGGCATAATTATTTACAATTGCTATGTCTTCTTCTTGGATTGATCCCTTGATAATTATGTAGTGTCCTTCTCTGTCTCTTGTAATAGTCTTTGTTTTAAAGTCTGTTTTGTCTGATATGAGAATTGCTACACCAGCATTATTTTGATTTCCATTTGCATGGAATATCTTTTTCCATCCCTTCACTTTCAGTCTGTATGTGTCCCTAGGTCTGAAGTGGATCTCTTGTAGAGAGCATATATATGGGTCTTGTTTTTGTATCCCTTCAGCCAGTCTATGTCTTTTGGCTGGGGCATTTAATCCATTTACATTTAAGGTAGTTATTGATATGTATGTTCCCATTAATACTTTCTTTTCTTTTCCTTTTTTTTTTTTTTTTTTTTTTTTGCGGTACGCGGGCCTCTCACTGCTGTGGCCTCTCCCGTTGCGGAGCACAGGCTCCGGATGCGCAGGCCCAGCGGCCATGGCTCACGGGCCCAGCCGCTCTGCGGCATGTGGGATCTTCCTGGTCCGGGGCACGAACCCGTGTCCCCTGCATCGGTAGGCGGACTCTCAACCACTGCGCCACCAGGGAAGCCCTCTTTTTTTTTTTTTTTTAACATCTTTATTGGAGTATAATTGCTTTATAATGGTGTGTTAGTTTCTGCTTTATAACAAAGTGAATCAGTTTTACATATACACATATCCCCATATCTCTTCCCTCTTGCATCTCCCTCACTCCAATCCTACCCATCCCACACCTCTAGGTGGTCACAAAGCACAGAGCTGATCTCCCTGTGCTATGTGGTTGCTTCCCACTAGCTATCTATTTTATATTTGGTAGTGTATATATATCTACGCCACTCTCTGACTTTTTCCCAGCTTACTCTTCCCATTCCCCGCATCCTCAAGTCCATTCTCTAGTAGCTCTGTGTCATTATTCCCATCTTGCTCCTAGGTTCTTCATGACCTTTTTTTTTTTTTTTTAGGATTCCATATATACGTGTTAGCGTATGGTATTTGTTTTTCCCTTTCTGACTTACTTCACTCTGTATGACAGACTCTAGGTCTATCCACCTCACTACAAATAACTCAATTTCATTTCTTTTTATGGCCGAGTAATATTCCATTGTATATATGTGCCACATGTTCTTTATCCATTCATCTGTCGATGGACACTTAGGTTGCTTCCATGTCCTGGCTATTGTAAATAGAGCTGCAGTGAGCATTGTGGTACATGACTCTTTTTGAATTATGGTTTTCTCAGGGTGTATGCCCAGTAGTGGGATTCCTGGGTTGTATGGTAATTCTCTTTCTAGTTTTTTAAGGAAGCTCCATACTGTTCTCCATAGTGGCTGTATCAATTTACAATCCCACCAACAGTGGAAGAGGGTTCCATTTTCTCCACACCCTCTCCAGCATTTATTATTTGTAGATATTTTGATGTTGGCCATTCTGACTAGTGTGAAATGATATTTCACTGTAGGTTTGTTTTCATTTCTCTAATGATTAATGATGTTGAGCATTCTTTCATGTGTTTGTTGGCAGTCTGTATATCTTCTTTGGAGAAATGTCTATTTAGGTCTTCTGCCCATTTTTGGATTCGGTTGTTTGTTTTGTTGATATTGAGCTGCCTGAGCTGCTTCTAAATTTTGGAGATTAATCCTTTGTCAGTTGCTTTGTTTGCAAATATTTTCTCCCATTCTGAAGGCTGTCTTTTCGTCTTGTTTATGGTTTCCTTTGCTGTGCAAAAGCTTTTAAGTTTCATTAGGTCCCATTTGTTTATTTTTGTTTTTATTTCCATTTCTCTACGAGGTGGGTCAAAAAGGATCTTGCTGTGATTTATGTTATAGAGTGTTCTTCCTATGTTTTCCTCTAAGAGTTTTATGGTGTCTGGCCTTACATTTAGGTCTTTAATCCATTTTGAGTTTATTTTTGTGTATGGTGTTAGGGAGTGTTCTAATTTCATTCTTTTACATGTAGCTGTCCAGCTTTCCTAGCACCACTTATTGAAGAGGCTGTCTTTTCTCCATTGTATATTCTTGCCCCCTTTATCAAAGGTAAGGTGACCATATGTGCGTGGGTTTATATCTGGGCTTTCTGTCCTCTTCCATGTATATATATTTCTGTTTTTGTGCCAGTACTATACTGTCTTGATTACTGTAGCTTTGTAGTATAATCTGAAGTCAGGGAGCATGATTCCTCCAGCTCCATTTTTCTTTCTCAGTATTGCTTTGGCTATTTGGGGTCTTTTGTGTTTCCATACAAATTGTGAAATTTTTTATTCTAGTTCTGTGAAATATGCCATTGGTAGTTTGATAGGGATTGCATTGAATCTGTAGATTGCTTTGGGTAGTATAGTCATTTTCACAATGTTCATTCTTTCAACCCAAGAACATGGTATATCTCTCCATCTATTTTTATCATCTTTAATTTCTTTCATCAGTGTCTTATAATTTTCTGCATACAGGTCTTTTGTCTCCTTAGGTAGGTTTATTCCTAGGTATTTTATTCTTTTTGTTGCAGTGGTAAATGGGAGTGTTTCCTTAATTTCACTTTCAGATTTTTCATAATTAGTGTATAGGAATGCAAGAAATTTCTGTGCATTAATTTTGTATCCTGCTACTTTACCAAATTCATTCATTAGCTGTACTAGTTGTCTGGTAACATCTTTAGGATTCTCTGTGTATAGTATCATGTCATCTGTAAACAGTGACAGCTTTACTTTTTCTTTTCTGATTTGGATTCATTTTATTTCTTTTTCTTCTCTGATTGCTGTGGCTAAACATCCAACACTATGTTGAATAATAGTAGTGAGAGTGGGCAACCTTGTCTTGTTCCTGATCTTAGTGGAAATGGTTTCAGTTTTTCACCATTGAGTATGATGTTGGCTGTGGGTTTGTCATATATGGCCTTTATTATGTTGAGGTAAGTCCCCTCTATGCCTACTTTCTGGAAGGTGTTTATCATAAATGGGTGTTGAATTTTGTTGAAAGCTTTCTCTGCATCTGTTGAGATGATCGTATGGTTTTTATCCTTCAGTTTGTTAATATGGTGTATCACATTGATTGATTTGCATATATTGAAGAATCCCTGCATTCCTGGGATAAACCCCACTTGATTATGGTGTATGATCCTTTTAATGTGCTGTTGGATTCTGTTTGCTAGTATTTTGTTGAGGATTTTTGCATCTATGTTCATCAGTGATATTGGCCTGTAGTTTTCTTTCTTTGTGACATCTTTGTCTGGTTTTGGCATCAGGGTGATGGTGGCCTCATAGAATGAGTTTGGGGGTGTTCCTCCCTCTGCTCTATTTTGGAAGAGTTTGAGAAGGATAGGTGTTAGCTCTTCTCTAGATGTTTGATAGAATTCACCTGTGAAGCCATCTGGTCCTGGGCTTTTGTTTGTTGGAGGATTTTTAATCAGAGTTTCGATTTCAGTGCTTGTGATTGGAGTGTTCATATTTTCTATTGCTTCCTGGTTCAATCTTGGAAGGTTGTGCATTTCTAAGGGTTTGTCCATTCCTTCCCGGTTGTCCACTTTATTGGCATGTTGTTGCTTGTAGTAATCTCTCACGATCCTTTGTATTTCTGCAGTGTCAGTTGTTACTTCTCCTTTTTCATTTCTAATTCTATTGATTTGAGTCTTCTCCCTTTTTTTCTTGATGAGTCTGGCTAATGGTTTATCAATTTTGTGTATCTTTTCAAAGAACCAGCTTTTAGTTTTAGTGATCTTTCCTATCGTTTCCTTCACTTGTTTTTCATTTATTTCTGATCTGATCTTTATGATTTCTTTCCTTCTGCTAACTTTGGGGTTTCTTTGTTCTTCTTTCTCTAATTGCTTTAGGTGTAAGGGTAGGTTGTTTATTTGAGATGTTTCTTGTTTCTTAAGGTATGATTGTATTGCTATAAACTTCCCTCTTAGAACTGCTCTTTTTGCATCCCATAAGTTTTGCATCATCGTGTTTTCATTGTCATTTGTTTCTAGGTATTTTCTGATTTCCTTTTTGATTTCTTCAGTGATCTCTTGGTTATTTAGTAGTGTATTGTTTAGTCTCCATGTGTTTGTATTTGTTTTACAGATTTTTTCCTGTAATTGATATCTAGTCTCATAGCGATATCTAGTCTCATAGCGTTGTGGTCAGAAAAGATACTTGATACGATTTCAATTTTCTTAAATTTACCAAGGCTTGATTTGTGACCCAGGATATGATCTATCCTGGAGAATGTTCCATGAATGAGCACTTGAGAATGTTCCTGGAGAACGTTCCAAGAATGAGCACTTGAGAAGAAAGTGTATTCTGTTGCTTTTGGATGGAATGTCCTATAAATATCAATTAAGTCTATCTCGTTTAATGTATCATTTAAAGCTTGTGTTTCCTTATTTATTTTCATTTTGGATGATCTGTCCATTGGTGAAAGTGTGGTGTTAAAGTCCCCTACTATGATTGTGTTACTGTCGATTTCCCCTTTTATGGCTGTTAGTATTTGCCTTATGTATTGAGGTGCTCCTATGTTGGGTGCATTAATATTTACAATTGTTATATCTTCTTCTTGGATTGATCCCTTGATCATTATGTAGTGTTCTTCTTTATCTCTTGTAATAGTCTTTGTTTTAAAATCTATTTTGTCTGATACAAGAATGACTACTCCAGCATTATTTTGATTTCCATTTGCATGGAATATCTTTTTCCATCCCCTCACTTTCAGTTTTTATGTGTCCCGAGGTGTGAGGTGGGTCTCTTGTAGACAGCATACATATGGGTCTTGTTTTTGTATCCATTCAGCCAGTCTATGTCTTTTGGTGGGAGCATTTAATCCATTTACGTTCAAGGTAGTTATCGATATGTATATTCCTATTACCATTTTGTTAATTGTTTTGGGATTTTTATTGTAGGTCTTTTCCTTCTGTTGTGTTTCCTGCCTAGAGAAGTTCCTTTAGCATTTGTTGTAAAGCTGGTTTGGTGGTGCTGAATTCTCTTAGCTTTCGCTTGTCTGTAAAGGTTTTAATTTCTCTGTTGAATCTGAATGAGGTTCTTGCTGGGTAGAGTAATCTTGGTTGTAGGTTTTTCCCTTTCATCACTTTAAATATGTCCTGCCACTGCCTTCTGGCTTGTGGAGTTTCTGCTGAAAGATCAGCTGTTAACCTTATGGGGATTCCCTTGTGTGTTATTTGTTGTTTTTCCCTTGCTGCTTTTAATATGTTTTCTTTGTATTTAATTTTTGATAGTTTGATTAATATGTGTCTTGGTTTGTTTCTCCTTGGATTTATACTGTATGGGACTCTCTGTGCTTCCTAGACTTGATTGACTATTTCCTTTCCCATATTAGGGAAGTTTTCAACTATAATCACTTCAAATATTTTCTCAGTCCCTTTCTCTTTCTCTTCTTCTTCTGGTACCCCTATAATTCAAATATTGGTGTGTTTAATGCTGTCCTAGAGGTCTCTGAGACTGTCCTCAATTCTTTTCATTCTTTTTTGTTGTTGTTTTTTGCCATTTAATATAATGTGTTTTATTTAATATAATGTGTTTTATTTATTTTATTTTATAATAAAAAGTTTGGTTTTTTTTTTAAACCACCATAAGCAAAGTTAAAAGACAAACTGGGAAAAACAATTTACATCTCGTATTATGAACAGAAAACTAACATCCACCAAATGTAACAATTAGCTCCTAGAAACTGCTAAAATTATCAAGAAGCCAGTAGGAAAATGAATTGCCACAGAGTTCCTGGCCCTTCAACAAATTAAAAGACTCACTCTTGGAAAGATAATGGCAGGTTTTATAAACCTGAATGGTCTCTTGAAAGATTCCCCTTGAAAATCTAGGTCCGATCCTTTTTACTTTCTGGCTTAAAACCTGCCAAGTGCTGCCCATCTACTCAGGTGTGTGTGTGTGTTTTATCGATGAGTTATCATTCTGTCCTGATCTGTTAGCTGTGTATGGTTTTTTCCTCCATCAAAATCACTTGTAAGGATATAGTGAAACTGAAGCACCTACCTCTTGTCCTTCCCTGCCACTAGCTGTGCAATATTTCATCCTTTAATGAAAAACCGCAGCTGATTTATGCATCAGGTTGTTACAGTTGTTCAGTGATATGAACTAACCTAACAGGTTTGTGCCTGCCTGACATGAATACGTCCTGAGACAACACAACTCTAGAAATGGTTTCATAGTAGTGACTTTCAACATTACTCACTTTGCCTCTTCAAACTTCCCCACCTAACAAAGTTGGAAACATGCAGACCAGAGAAGTATTAAGGAGGGAGGAACAGCTTGGGTGGGGGGCAATCTGTGAAGGAAGAAGGCCTGAGATAATGCAGCCACATCAAAGAACAGCTGTGCTCACTGCCTTGCTTCTGTGATGGCAGGTCAGGGAGCCCCGGGCTCCACTGCTTGAGTTTCTCCTGCAGCCCCTGGAGCTGGCTTCGACCCCAGTCGCGGATCTGAAGGCTGGCCATGTCTGCAGCCAGCTGCAGACCCTCCCAGAAGCTGGCTTGAGCTTGCTGTAGACTGTGAGGAGCCAAGATTCTAAACCAGTTCAGAGGGTCCTGGGGAGCTGGGGAGCGGTCTGGCTCTGGGGCCCTCGTGAGGCCCTTGCGCCTGTGCAGAACTGCCTTGTGGGGTCCCACGTCCTCTGGAGTCTGGGTGCCGGCTCTCATATTCAGAACCTCTGGAGTCCGTCCTGGGCCTCGCTGGTGCAGACGTGGACCTGGGGCTCCATGTGGGAGGCATACTGCAGAGGCCCTATGGACTTGGCGCCCATGGCGCAGCGAGCTTTGGAGAGTGAGAGCCAGCCCTCCACCCGGGCATTCAGCGCCGCCCGCTTTGCCTCCAGTTCCTCCAGGTCCCTGAGCAGCTGCAGGAGAAGCGAGTCCAGCTTGGCTCGCAGATACCGCGCCACCATGGGCTCCGCACACGTTCCTCTTTTCATTATTTTTTCTTTATTCTGCTCTGTGGTAATTATTTCCACTATTTTATCTTCCAGGTCACTTATCTGTTCTTCTGTCTCAGTTATTCTGCTATTAATTCCTTCTAGAGAATTTTTAATTTCATTTATTGTGTTGTTCATCATTTTTTGTTTCCTCTTTAGTTCTTCTAGGTCCTTATTAAACGTTTCTTGTTTTTTCTCCATTCTATTTCCGAGATTTTGGATCATCTTGACTACCATTACTCTGAATTCTTTTTCAGGTAAACTGCATATTTCCCCCTCATTTGTTTGGTCTGATGGGTTTTACCTTGCTCCTTCATCTGCTGTGTGTTTCTGTCTTTGTATTTTGCTTAACTTAATGAGTTTGGGGTCTCCTTTTCACAGACTGCAGGTTCATTGTTCCCGTTGTTTTTGGTGTCTGCTCCCAGTGGGTAAGGTTGGTTCAGTGGATTATGTAGGCTTCCTGGTGGAGGGGACTGCTGCCTGTGTTCTGGTGGATGAGGCTGGATTTTGTCTTTCTGGTGGGCAGGACCGAGTCCAGTGGTGTGTTTTGGGGTGTCTGTGACCTTACTATGATTTTAGGCAGCCTCTCTGCTAATGGGTGGGGTTGTGTTCCTGTCTTGCTAGTTGTTTGGCATAGGGTGTCCAGCACTATAGCCTGCTGGTTGTTGAGTCAAGCTGGGTCTTAGCGTTGAGATGGAGATCTCTGGGAAAGCTTTTGCCATTTGATATTACGTGGAGCTGGGAGGTCTCTGGTGGACCAATGTCCTGATCTCGGCTCTCCCACCTCAGAGGCCCAGGCCTGACACCCAGCCGGAGCACCAAGACCCTGTCAGCCACACGGCTCAGAAGAAAAGGGAGAAAAAGAAAAAGAAAGAAAGAAAGAAAAAATAAATACATAAATAAAATAAAGTTATTAAAATAAAAAATTATTATTAAAAACTAATACAAAAAAAAAGAAAGAAGAAAACAATCACACCAAAAAACCAATCTGCCAATAATAACAAGCGCTAAAAACTATACTGAAAAAAAAGGAAGCTGCTGCTTCTTGGTGGCTGCAGCAGCAGCCTTAGCATTTCATGCCTGTCTCTGGGGTCTTTGCTGATAGCCGCAGCTCGCGCTCGTCTCTGGAGCTTCTTAGGCGGTGCTCTGAATCACCTCTCCTCGCGCACCGCAAAACAAGGGTCTCTTGCCTCTTAGGCAGTTCCAGACTTTTTCCTGGACTCCCTCCCAGCTAGCTGTGGTGCACTAGCCCCCTTCAGGCTGTGTTCACGCAGCCAACCCCAGTCCTCTCCCTGGGATCCGACCGAAGCCTGAGCCTCAGCTCCCAGCCCCGACCTGTCCCGGCGGGTGAGCAGACAAGCCTCTCGGGCTGGTGAGTGCTGGTCGGCACCGATCCTCTGTGCGGGAATCTCTCCGCTTTGCCCTCCGCACCCCTGTTGCTGTGCTCTCCTCCGCGGCTCCGAGGCTCCCCGCCTCCGCCACCTGCAGTCTCCACCCGCGAAGGGGCTTCCTAGTGTGTGGAAACCTTTCCTCCTTCACAGCTCCCTCCCAGAGGTGCAGGTCCCGTCCCTATTCTTCTGTCTCTGTTTATTCTTTTTTCTTTTGCCCTACCCAGGTACGTGGGGAGTTTCTTGCCTTTTGGGAAGTCTGAGGTCTTCTGCCAGCGTTCAGTAGGTGTTCTGTAGGAGTTGTTCTACGTGTAGATGTATTTCTGATGTATTTGTGAGGAGGAAGGTGATCTTCACATCTTACTCCTCCGCCATCTTGAGGGTACCCCCATTGGATATTTTTAAAAAGTAAAAACGTATTTGATATCTTTCCCCTGAAATGGAAATAGAAGTGAATGAACAAGAGGTGTCATATTTGCTGTTTACAAAACCTGGGCCATTTTAGGCACCAAATCGGAGGGCAGAAGTCAAGAAAGTAAAGTTTTTTGTGTCCCTGAAGCCCTAACACTAAGATTTTAAAAAATACCTTTATGTGTGTGGTGGAGGGGATGGTGTTCGCACTTTTTGGAAAATACAAAAAATGTTTTTCATCATGTATTTGGAAAAATGGTCCTAACACTGACAATTAGGTACCAGTTCTTAAATTTCCACCTTACTCTTAACCAGCGAAAGTTCAACTTAGGGCACAGTTGTAAAATCACAGAACTTTTGGGTCACAGGGGACCTCAGATGTATCTGGTTCATCTCCTTCCTCTCCCTGACCCACCACATCCAGGGACAATCTCTCACCAAGCAGTCATCTATCTTCTGCTTGATGGCCACCAAAGACAGGAAACTTATTACCACCAATGACAACATAATGCATTTTGGGACAATTTAGTTGGAAATTCCTTCCCTACATTGACTTGAAAGTTGTAATTTCCAACAGATGACCCCCATTCTAGCTAAGGAACTTACAGATTCCATAGAAATCACACTTTCCACAGAAAGACCTGAAGACAGGCACCATTATGTCCTTGTGAAATCCTGTCTTATAGCCAACAAATATTTCTTTTCACCCTGGCAAAGATCTTTAGTTCTATCGCTCATTCCCATATCACAGGGTTTTATGTCTCTCTTTCCTCCTGGCCTCTTTCCTCTTAATTCAGTTTGCTAAGGTGCCCCTTATAGAGTGTCCTTCCCCAAACTGGACACAGTATTTCAGATGTGGTCATAAACAGCTTGGGGAAGAATGGGATTATCTCTTGTTCTAAACACACTACTGCTTGACTAATATCACGTTGGCAACCACATTACACCATCGACTCATAAAAAACATAGTCAACAAGGACTCCCACATTTAGGAGGATTTGAAGTTGAGGGATTATCTTCCTTCCTTGCATCTTCTCCATTAAAATCTGGAGGATGAGGCAAATACCCTAAAAGGAAAATCCCTCATTCCCCAGCAGACAGTCCTCCCTAGACTTGGCATAGAGCAGGAGACAGTGTCTACAGCCAGCAAGAATAGCAGTGCTTTTAAGTTACAACCTACATCCTCTCTGTAAAACGGAAGGGGAAAGGGATGAAATCTGCTTGTGCTGAGTACATACTCTACACATGACACTATTTTAGATGCTTTATATATCTTGTCTCATTTTGTCTTCTCAGTAACCTTCAAGGTAGGCACCATTAGCCTTATTTCATAAATAGGCTCAGAGAGGTTAAGTGACTTTGCCAAAGTTACACAGAGATGGTATTTAAACCCAGCTAATTTTGACTCCAAAGCCATGTTTTTTTTCTTCTGCATCCTGTTGCTTCTCAGCCAGACCTGACTAAAGATGAGGGGGAAGTTTGTGGGATAACCTCTTCTAAACAGAGGGAGAAACAGCTCATGCTAGCCAGACCAAAAGGATTACACCATCCCTCCTGTCTCCCCTGCTCGTCTCTCTGCAATCAAACTTTCTTCCATGTGTGAAATCATCCAGAAGATTTAATGCCACGAATCACTAGACCCATGAATTAAAAGACCACACGTCATCAGAACAACGGCAACAGAAAAACTTTGGAGAGAAGTATTGTCCCAAGGCCCCTTGCTCCCAAATTCCCACCTAGAAAAGTATTTGTTTCTTGAGTAGTTCATGATAAATGCCAGAAAGGATAGAGTGACGAAGTGTCTTTTAAAACACTGGTTCTTGGAGTGTGGTCCCCGAACCAGCAGCAGCATCACTTGGGGACTTCCTAGAAATGCATGTCACCCAGATGACCCCAGAACTAATGAATCCAGAAATTCTGTGGGTGGGGCCCAGGAATCTGTTTTCATAAGCCCTCCAGGTAAATCTTACTGTGAATGCAATAAACAATGTTCTCCTGCAGCTTCTGATGGAGAGACAGGTTCTAGGGGGATGAGTGGCAACCTCAGATGGCCCAGGGACTCAGTCATCCAGCCAGGGTACATGGCACCCATGGAAAAACAATTTCTTAGAGGTCCTATAGAGTATGCAGACAAAAGGAAAATGTGCCTGCTAAAAATACTGCCCTGAAACAAAGTTATTGGGTGGATCTACTGCAAGATGCTTAACTATCACTGTGCATTAGCTTAATCCAGAAAACCTACTAACCGATTTGGAGCAACTGGAAGATTACAAAAAAAAAAAGGTTTCATACTCCCACTGCCAAGGAGAGTTAGAGAAATAGCCACATGCCTTCTGCTTTTAGTTTAACTTTTTCCCACTAGGAGATGTTCCGGTACACGATAGTAGTCATTTCATTACAAGTTTGGTAGTTGCTAGAAGAATGCTGAATCAAGCCTGTCCCTTTGCATATGGTTCACATTTTTCTATTTTTACAAAAGAAGTGCAAAGAAAAGGGGTGGGAATGGGGTGATGTAGCCACAGGGTAGAGGTGCCTTGGAGGGGATCCCAGTTGTCAATGAAGGTCTAAGGCAATTCAGGATGGATTTCTAAATAGGTAGGGCGTGAGAAAGCATTACAGAAAAGGAGGTGGGGATTTGCCAGAGGAAAATTGTTTCAAAAAAGAGTAAACTAAATGAAAGCCTGATACCTGGATACTGAGAAAGTATGACTGGGAAAAGCAGAGAAATATAGCAAGGCCCTGCACTTCATTATACTGCTTTTTGTTTTCTTTTTCTTTCTTTTTTTTTTTTTGAAAAAAATCATGTTTCAGAAAACACTAGTACTACCATGGAATGCTCCCTGTGTTACCAAACCAAACCTGGGTCCATTTGCCCTCACCCATCTGCAGCAAAGCCAATCCACTGACACCAGGTTATGGTGAAGGAAAGTAGAGCATTTATTGCAGGGTGCCAAGCAAAGAGAATGGGCAGCTCATGCTCAAAAGACCTGAACTCCCTGGCAGCTTTCAAGGAAGGGTTTTTAAAGGCAACATTTGGGGTGAGCCTTGCAGCTCATGGACTTTCTTCTCATTGGTTGGTGGTGAGGGAACAGGGTGATGTTTCAGGATCTTAATCAGCAACCTTCTGGTTCCAACCAGTCTGGGGTCCACATGCTTCTATTCAGCTTGTAGTCACCATCCTCCACCTGGGTGGAGGGGTCTTAGTTTCTGCAGAACAACTCAAAGACTTGTGTCAGATTGTTATGTATATCCCTTGAGGAGGAACTAGGACTCTGTTTTACTATCATTGAAGTATTGTTTAAGCTATCATTACTTTTCTTGCCTGACTGCTTTTCCCTTATTTCTGTACTCTCTCACTTTCCTAATTAGTAACTGCTTGAGTCTGCTCTTTGGAACTCAGGGAAGGCCTAGGAGACTAAAGCCTTTAGTTCAGTGTAGTTTTCTACAAATAAGAAATGGGGCTTTGGTACCTGGAAGGGCCCCGCAGGGTCCTGCTTGGTTTCCCCCTTTTCTTTGATACTCCTCAATCCTGAGGGGAACAAGGGTGGGACAAGAAAGGGAATAACGCTTTAGGTAGAGAGGTTAAAAATAATAAACTCAGTGATGGGGGGATTCGGTTTCACCCACACAAAGTTAAGGGAGGGTCCCACAGTTCATTGAGTTATGGATTGCTGCAAATGATATCTTCCTCTCAGAGCTGAATCACGAACTGATTTAAGGCTCTGAGAAGTTCTGCAGTCAAGAAATCTTTTAATTTTATTTGACCCAATATTCCAAAGTTATTTTGGTAGAGAACCCTTTCATCTCCAATAATTCCTAGTCACACCCAATAGGACACCAATTGTATTCATCACTGTATCAAAGTAACAGACATAAAGGTGGAGGAAGAGCAGCTTCACATTCCAGGAGAAGGGAGGGAAGTGGGCACACGCAAGGGAGACTGTTCTCCTAGGGAAGCTGGTAGGAAAACCAGCAAAAGTCCAACAACAAAGAAGCTACTTTAGGATGCAAGGTCCGACCCCTGTCTGAGAAGCCCCCCAAGAACAGCCAGAAGAAAGCAGGCTGGCGGGGGGGCACAGCAGAGACCCCCATGCTATTGTCCAAACTACTCCAGATATGGCGTCTCACTCAAACTGGAGCAAAAGACTCTTGATTTGAATATTTATCTTACCTCCTCTCCCTCTCCCCCAAGAGAGTTCCATCTGCCAGAGAATTACAGGGCACAAAGACAGTTCCCTCAGACACCAGCACTGGGACCCAGGCCTTTCTTCATCTCCCTTCCAGGTCTGGGGGGTACTTCTGTCTGCAAGGACTAGGTCCTGGCCATGATGCTACCTCTCTTGTCTCTGGGTCTCAGTTTCATCATTTGTAAAGCGTTTGGATGAGACTGGTGATCCCTAAGGCTTTTTCCAGCTCTGTCGGTTCTGAAATTTTATGAGAGCTTGGAGATCGGTATCTGAATTCCTGTGCTGTTACGAACTAGCTGTAACATTTGAACAAGTAACCACTGCTCCCTGTACCTCTCCTAGGAAAGATTTGCACACTGGGTGACCTTGAGACCCAAAAGAGATAATGTGTCTGTTGTGGTGGTGACTGAAAAGTCATTGTAAATGTAGAAAGTGTTGTTTTCCATTTGGAGCGTGGCACCTGAGTGATCCTTGTCTCTCTACATGGTCCATTGTCTCCCTTTTTCCTCCAAAGCCCCATTGGCTTTGCCCTGTGAGCTGGTGTTTGCTCTGTTCTCCTCTGCTCACCAGTCACTCAAATGCACTCACTGGGAGTGCTGGCCTCCCACGTTCTTCCAGGTGTCTACACGTTGACCTAATGTAACAGGCTTAAAATAATTTCAGATTTGCCTTAATTTGGACAGAAAGGTTGACCTGAAGTACACCGCTGGGCTGTTTTTGCAAAGGGCTTCTTGCCCAAAATATTTAAGTATATGAGTCAGAGATGAAATTTACCTACCTAAGAACACACTGTTTTTAAAGCATCTTTAGGAGTACCAGATATATATGCACAGCATAGTTACAGTATAACCAGAGAGTAACCTCACTTAGGTTGATGTAAAAACACTTTTTGTCTCTTAAGGAAGACCCATCAATTTACCTTTTAGCCTTCCCAGAATATTCCAGAGTGGGGTAGGAACAAGTGCCGTGGTTTGTATCTGTACCTTTGTGGCTAGAACAACCCTGAGATTTGAAAGCTGCACTAGATGCTAGACACTAGAAATAGTCAGTTGCCTTGTCAGTTCCTCTTGGTCCATAGATTAAGTCTGAGAGTTGATTAATTTGAGGCTGGTGTGTGGGCTGTGGGGCAGAGATAGAGCAAAGGGGATTACTTACTAATTTAAAAGAATAAATACATTTGCAAGGGAGAAGGTGAAACTAGGTAGGATTTACCTCTTGATCATGTATATATAAACCATCGATTCTATAGAATTTACATCCTGATTGCTTTTCTGCAAGAAACCTGACTTCTCTCATCTGACAGTAACAGAACTATTTCTGTATGAAAACAAGCTTCCCCTTCCTTTACTCAAACTTGTTCACACTTTTTGCTGATTTCAGATCACCCCTTCCCTTGGGGCTGGTCAGAATAGAATGTTCTTTAGTTTCTACCAGAGAATCTAGCTGTGCTTTTTTTGAGTGTACAGAGAGTTGGCTGAAAAATAACATAATAAAAATAAATAGCTAAGTTTAACTGGGCACTTACCATGTGAACTGAGTGCTTTATTTACATTATGTAGTTTAATCCTCCCAGCAAGTGAGTGAGGTAGGTATTATTATCTCCCCCTTTTTAAATAGTCATGGACAGGCTGAAGCTTGGTTTGACTGCGAACCTTTCCAAAGCTGCAGAGGGCTGGAAAGTTCAGTGGTTCAGTTAAAGTGAAGTGGCAGAGCTGGTCAGTTAAGGAAGGTAGGCTGCAGTCTGACTCCGTGACCATTGCTTTCCGTCTCCTTGTAACTTCTTTTTCTTCAAGAAGACATCTTGGAAACTCCCCAAGACAACTTACAAACAACCTCTCAATTGAGAACCATGGGTGCATTCACTCAGCGCTCCTTCAGCAAAGGGAAGTGACCTTGCTGGGCACTCCCGGCACTTCCTGCAGGCAGAGACCCTGCCTGCATCCTCTGGGTCTTCTTTTGTTCACTGTTGTTCCTTCTCCTGCAGCACACCTGGGGCAGGTGTGCCCATAACGGTGGATTCCAAGCCTCAGAGGAACATGGCAACAATTCCTCATTCAATTCCAGTTATAAAATGCTAAAGGACTTGGAAGCAGCTTTCAGCCTGAGGATTTTGTCATCTGGAGTCTGTTCCTTGGAGCCTGGCCTGAGGAAAATGCCGAGGGCCCTGGGGAGAAAGGGCCCATGTTTGGGCCTGTGGGCCTGGCTGGGGGCTGGGAGGCAGTGGCCCCAGGCCCATACGGGTGCAGTGGGCGCTCTCAGTGAGCGTGTGACCCTTGGGACCTTCTGAGCTGCGAGGTCAGATTAAATCCGCCAAAACAAAGATTTGGTCTCAGTCTCTTCCTCAGGCATGTGCTTCTGTCCCCAGCAGCCCTGGCTGGGACTCTGCAGGCCCAGGAGGAGGGGCGCCCCGTGCAGCCTCGGAGCTGGACTTGGGTGGGGTACCTTCCTCACGGAAAGGGAGGCCGGCCTTGGCCGTGGGAGCCAAGGGGCCCGGGGGTGAGTCGGCGTGGCCACCTGGCCCCAGAGCCAGGCTTCCCCAGAGGTGATTATTGGCCAAGGAGGAAGAAGCAGCAAGCCAGGCCCCAGTAAAATGCTGCCACTGGCAAGGAGTCATCCCTCGGAGGCATCCCCTGTGGGCTGGACAGAATCTGAAGGGGCGAACTCCAAGTTTCCAGCAGTACTTCCCACCTGAACCTCTGGGGGTTCCCAGGGGAGCTCTGGCCTGCTAGGAGGCCGGCTTGCCGCGTGTTTCCGACACAGCCGAGAGCAATCATTGCCGCAGCCATCCTGCATCCGGCCACCGGCCCGTGCCAGGTACTGGACTCACACCGTTTTCATTGTCAGAGCCCTTCAGGTTTGGCGCTGTTATCCCCATGTTATAGATGGGGCTCAGAGAGCTAAGTAACATGCCAGTTCGTAACTGGCTGGATCAGGATTCAAACCCAGGTCTGTCTGGGTTTCTTTCCATTCCACCCTTAGGCTTCCTCAGAAGGTAGCACTAACCTGCCTTAGGACATTGATCTTGGGTGAGAATCTGGGATAGGAACCATGGCCACGGGGTTATGGATTGTATCCACGAGAGGAAGCAGGAGTGAAACATGGTCCTGGGGTAAAGGCATTGACTGCAGTTTCCCTGCATGGACAGTAGAGGTAAATAAAAATGCTCATTTTGTACTGGTAGGAACAAGATGCCCTACATCTTGTTCTTATCCTGATTTCTATGGGTAGGTCTCAATGAAGCAACTAGTTTTGGGGAAAGCTGCGATGTTTGGTACCCACACGAGAGCAGAAGCCTTTTCTGTAGCTTTTCTGTCTTGCTGATAACTTCTGGATTTTACCCAGGCTGTCAAATCTCTCCTTTACCCCTGTACCCCTTGTATCCCTCACCACTTGGTCTGTATGCTGTTATTGTCTATTCTCAATTCTGATGTGTCCTTGATCCCAAGAGGCACCTTTTCCGCACAATTTAATGCCTGTACAATTGGCACACATCTTGTAATTGAGGTCTACATTTAATGTGGCAGGGCTGTTTAAATTGTTGTTATATTTTTAGGATGGATGGAGACCAAGAATTTAGGAAATATGGTAATTCATGCATTTATTCAACTCATCAAATGCCTACAATAAACGTCAGGCATTGTGCTAGATGCTTGGAATATAGAAATAGCCAATATTCAGTCCCTTGCCTTAGGGAAGTCACAGTCTAATGGGGGAGATAGACTAGACAGATCAGCAGTTAAGCTCATTGTAATAAGGGCTCTGAATTTGGGGAACCAGGGTGTGTGGAGGGTCGGAGGAAGGAGGGAGAGGAGGTGGGGAGGCTGGGGGCACCTTAAGGAGAAGGTGTATCGTGAATGGGGTGGGAAGACAGAGGGTTTGGGAGTGTGCTGGGATGGGTTGGGGAATGGTATTCTGGGCAGATTGACCAGTTGGAGCAAACAAAAGTTCAGACTCATGAGACACTAGGATGCGTTTGTGAGCCTCAGAGGCTCATTCCAGCGTGTGGCTGGAATGGTGGGTGTGGAGACCCGGGAGTAGAATGAGGCTGTGGGGATAGGCAGGGGGCAGACCATGGGGGCCCTCGAGCTCGTGCAAATCGCCATCACCTCCATCCTGAGTACAGTGGCCAGTCGTCGAGGGGTTTCACGCAGGGGGGTGACGCCCTGATCTGTGTAGAAAGTGGGTGGGAAAAGGATGGTGGGGCGGGGTGGAGGACGTGGACAGAATGACAGCTATTTAGGAGAAAGGAGAGTTACCCCAAATGAAGCCAAAAGCCTCATTCTCATTTACTATTCCCAGGCAGCGTGGACCTGATCACGGAGACTTGAGGAAGATCACACAGTGGTGCCGCAGGGCATCTAGAGCTAGAATCTGCGGGCCTAAAAACAAGTGGCCTTGCTTTTACCTTAACCCCATCACATGTGCCCTTGTCTCAAGAAAGCCATGTGATCCATAGGCAGGCTGACTATAGGAACGGATGCTGGGAAAAGCTAGAAAAAGAAGAAAAGCTTTTCCCTTGTCTCTGCTTCTTAAGGAAGGGTCATATCAACCTACAGTGGTGACATTCCAACTTGTACTTGCCAAATTAGCTCACCAGTCCATTTTTTACGAATGGATGGAATACACAGCGGACAGATCCGAGTGCGGTATAAGAGATTAAGCATGAAATGTCGTAAGGAAACAGTAAATTGCTATGGTTGCTCCCGGGGGTCACGCAGAAAATGTAATCAACGTTGTCTGGCCAGCCTTCAAGGGACACTTGGGGGAGGGATGCTGGGTGAGAGGTAGAAGGAGTTCTCCGCTATGCTGGGGATGCTTTGAAGGAGGTGGGAGGTGATTGTGGATACTGTGACCCAAGACTTACGGTTCTTTTCCCCTTCCCACTTCCCCGAACAGGTGCAGTGCCATACTTACACGGGGTACTGCTGGTGTGTCACCCCAGATGGGAAGCCCATCAGTGGCTCTTCTGTGCAGAATAGAACTCCTGTATGTTCAGGTACCGTAGGGAAGGGCGGGAAGAAAGAAAAGGGTGGGAGAGGGACCCCTTGGCCGGTCTCCTGAATCTTGTGGGTGCACTTTTGAAAGATTGGTGGTGGTTATGAGCCCTCTTCCAGGTCAGGGAGGAGTCTACCCAAACATGCTTGCTCTGTTGTCAGCTGGGTGATAGGGCCAGTGTATGTCTGTGTGTATGTATTTATTTTGAGTTTAAGTTTCTGGTTCAGTGCTCTTTTCTCAAGCATCGGCCATGACCTCTAGAGAGCATGGCATATAAGTTTGTACCTTGTGTGCTCTTGGTTGGTAGTGGCCCTGGGTGCACACTTTATTGAGATAAATTTCAAGACTGCGTTGGAGTTCAACATCAAAGGCTGTGACAACCAATTAGTGATGTCTTTCACGGGTGCAGGAGAGGAGAGTGGTGGTCTACGTTGCCATACGTTTGCAACCCCTGAACAATGTGATGTATGGTGATGGAAAACATTCATAACCGCGGCCCTCAAATCTGGCTGTCGTCAGCAGTGCCTAGGGAATTCGAAAAGAACCCAGGTGTGGGGGCTTCTCCTTCCGTGTTCGGATCCAGTGGTCATGGAGACTTGGAGTCCACATGTTTAGGAAGCTTCTCAGGTGGTTCTCATGATGACACAAGTTAGGGAACCACTGCTTTATAACAACTCTCTGGGTGAGTCCATAGGAAAAATTAAGTCCTTTTTATTTCCAACTTTATAGGCATAGAGAAATTTTGTTCTTAGGCCAGTTTTGTGGGATCGCACATTACGGATTTAGGCAAGCTTCACACTTCCCACTTCCATTCAGATGGGAAGGGACTTCAACACACTCCCTTAATTCACCATGCAGCTCAGCCCACGTTAACAAAAAAAAGCCTATCCCATCCACCAGCTGCTTCCTATTTCTCTGTAATCTGTGTATACGAGATTCTATTTATTTACTTGTTTTTAATTTTTAAGTGCAAGCAAAGTAGAAAACGTTATTCTAAAACCTCTGGGAAATTCCAAAGGCAGTCCTGCTGTCCTAACGTTTTCCTTTTTTCCCCAAATTTATTCATTTTTCAACCAGCCCTGCTATATAAGGGGAAAAGTGAGTGGAAAGGGCAGTAAGTATCTACATTAGGAAACCAAAATGCGCAGGCCAAAAAGGAAAGTTTACTTTATTTGTGGTTTACATGGAAACTGGAAACCTTAATTGGGCTCGGTGTGGGGAGGGGGAGGAATGAGGCCTCCTTGCAAATGACCTGGAAAGTTTCATATAAAGCAAACAAATGTGCTAGAAACAAGTCATGCAGGGAAATATAATTGAATTCGCACAAAGCTAGTATACGGAGAAGGGGTTGGATACGGATTGCGATGTGTTTCTCCTCTTTTGTCGCGGGGACTTCCACAGATGCCCTGGTGTGCCTCGGCTGGCTGTGCCCTGCATGTGCGGGGTTGGGTGTCATGGGAAAGGCAGGTGCAACAGGGTCAGGACCGTCGGATGGCGGCACAGGGCATCCAAGCACGTGCAGGGCAAAGCGTTTGGCCAACCCCCCAGACTGCCCCCTCCTTGGGGAACACGCTGCATCTAGAAAATTGTTTCCATGCCTCAGACTGTTTTGGCCCATTCATTACAATTGGGCCAACAATTTTCTACTTAATGCAGATGGAAAATCGCCGATTTCCTGCCCTAACCAGCAAGGGATGTCAGTCATTGCATTTGCAGTGAGAGGGGTTTTCTTTGCAGTTGGCCCCCCTGGCTGGATAGGGCTCAGAACATGGAGTTGGTGGGAAGTGGAGGTGAGGGGCAGTCCGTGGAATGTTCAACAAAGGAGTTATGTGGTTGTGGAATTTTGTAAAAATCTGGTCAAGACTATTGCCAGGGAGCCTGGAAATCATTGTTCATCTCAACAGTGCTGTGATATCAGTGACATTGATGTTAAACAAACCCCAGTCGCGTGTATGTATGTACTCACTTTGTATATAATGTTCCTAGATGTGTATACAATATATATATATACATAACCACAGGCTCATAACATCAGGCTTTACCAACTCTTTGAAAGAAACCAACCGCGACGCATTCTGAATGTCTGTGTTTTTGTTTCCCCTCTCACCCAAGGTTCAGTCACCGATAAGCCCGTGAGCCAGGGTAACTCAGGAAGGAAAGGTGAGTGGAGTTTCACGCTTTATCTGAATGTTTGCTTCTAAAGCCAGTCCAAGCAGGCATTCTTAGACAAGATGGAAGGAGCCTGGGGTGAAAGCTAAAAGTGCCCTGCAGAAAATTCCCATTCTTATTCTGTGTTTCCTCCCAGAAGCCCGGAGGTAAGTAAGGCTCGTACGGCAGTGGGGACCAAGCTCCCAGAATTTCTGAGAGAGAGGTGAGCGGGTGCAGTGCACAGAGCTGGCAGGGACCCTGAGACTCTTGGTTCCTGGGAAGTTCAGTCAATAAGCTACCAGTGTAGCCAGCATTAAACAGAAAAAGCACAACGAAGGCAGGGATGCCCAAGTCTGCCCTGACCCTTTTATTTTGGAAACCCATCTGAACATTTCCTCCTCCTTGATTTTCCTTGATGATTGTCCCAGCACATCCAGATTCTTTTCACTAAGACTAGATGCTTCATGGTCAGGTGACTTATGCAGCTGTTATCTTGAAATTCTTAATTATTTTCCTTTGAACTTGGGTTTTGTAAGTATAGTCCAGTGGGACAAAGAAGTATGTGTGTGAGCAGAAGAGACACGTGTACTATGCCTACCTGCCGCAGCCTCATTGGCAGAGGGCTCTTGTGATGCAGGCTACAGGGCTTCCATAGTACGCTTAGAATTTTCATTTTTCATTACCTAGAACAACGCTAAATAACAAATTAAGAAACATCGTGACAAGTCAGGAGAGAGACTATGGAAGAGAGGATAAGCCTTGATATTTTAGTGTCTTTTGTGGCACCTTTTCCCCTGCTTTTCGAACAAAAGGCTTTGCATTTTCACTTGGCACTGGGCCTACAAATTGTGCAGCTGGCCCGACTAGGGCATCTGTCTGGGCGCTGTTTAGTGGACCAGCCGACATGAGGAATAGGTCCTTGGGATGTGCTGACCACACCTTCCAGTGTGCTGACACTAGGCTTCACCGCTTCTTACTTCTAGGACAGCATACACACTGGTAGTTGCATGGGAAACAGGTATCGGTTTTATTGTACATGCAAGCACTTCAGAAGCCCCATTTTGTGTCCTCGGGTAAAACTCAGACCGGAGGTCTCGACTGAGTTGGAGCCCTCCCACCCGAATCTGGGCCTTGGGAACTTCAGGCTCATAAGAACCCATGTGGAGAGTTGGGCACGCAAGGATCAGTGTGGGGTGTACAGGCTTATCCTCCACCGTGGTCACAGGGAGACCTTGTGGACCTTGCCCCAGGTGCTTATTCCTTGGGGACCAGAACAGGAGGCAGAGTCCCACTGCCTGAATGCAGGAGCCGAGAGTCTGGAGAACATGCTGTCACTGCATGCTGTCCCTCCAAGAAGACGTGGAAGTGGAGCTTGGTGATTCCACCACCCAATAGAAACCATGGACCAAGCGACCCGATGGGCTGCTCCCCTTCCAGCGAGCAGGAGCGAGTAAGTGGGTGAAAGAAGGGAGCAAGCACCTTTCCAGGTCCTTCCAAGCACAGGGGGAGACAGCCTCAAGTGTTGGTAGTTCCCTCCTAGGAGGGAAAGGAGGAGGGGGGATGAACGTTTCTTCACGCAAAGATCTGAAATCATCAACACTGTGAGTGGCGTGTCTGCCTGTAATTTACTGGGGTTGGAAAAGGGAGCTGCCTTCAGTTTTGCTTGTTGCAACTGAAGTCTTCAGGAGCATAGCGTTTATTCCTGGGCGTGAGGTCCTGGTGGTAGGGGAAAAAAAGAGCGATCGTTCAAAACGGACCACCCAGACTTTCCCCACCAAAGGGAACTCAGTACACGATGCTGAATGAAGCACCTGCAGCAAGAAAGGCCAACCAGAGGATTCTGGATCTTCAACTGCACAGAGAAGTACTTCCCCGCTTGTCCTTTCAAGTTTGTTGTGGCTTTGTACCCTGTGGATAACAGTAAGAACCAGACCTGTGGTCATGGCGGGCTCTTGCTGATCCAGTTGGAGGAAGGCGGGGGAATCCAATTCCTCCAAGGATGATGCGGGGAACAGGGGGGTAGAGTCTGAAGCCTCGTGTCAGGGGGATAAGTTTCCAGCAGTTTCTAGCTCTTTGCTCCCTTACCCCGGTGGGTTCCTCCCTCCTAGATGGTTGTGTGGAGGCTTCCTTTTTGGTGCAAAGGGCTGGCAGAGGGGTGGGGGGAGATGCTAGGGCTGACTCGCCCCTGGACACTTGACTTCCGCCCAGTGGCCTCTCTTTCCTTCTACTTCAGAGGGTCCACAGAGGTGTTGAATCTCTTCTGTTTGTCTGCCACGGGCAGTGCAGTGAAAAGCAGGTTCGGGCCACCTGTAGGAAGGGCCACCTGAAGCCACACCTGTCCAGGAAGCTGGGGTTTGAATGGGAACAGGGTGCGAGAGGGCATTTATAATATCCTGTGTCAGCCCCGCCGAGGTCCCTTTCTCAGCTGCCGCTTAAGAATGGAATGTGCTCCGGAGGGCAGCAGGTGGGAGGACACAAAGGGCCGTTGTCTGAGCTCATGCCCACATGTGGGGTCTCCTAGAAGGCATCTCCCTGGAGCCGGAGCTTGCAGCCCAAGACCTGCCCAGAAGGATGCTAGGCCCGGAGGACGGCCAGAAAGGGGGCGAGGCCGGGGGTCTGGGTGTGTGTGTTGGGGGGTTGGTGGGGCGGGGGAGGAACGGACCCAGCTCCTTCTTTCCCCACCCTCTTGCCTTTTTGAACATGCTCCACGGATGGGGCTTGGAGGGATCAGTTCTCTCCACCGGGGAGGAATGAAAAGGCGTATTGTGCGATGGAGGGTCTGGTTGCCAGCCAGCAATCAGTCCTCCAAAGGAGAGGAGGAGAAAAAGGAGAAAGGCAGAGCGGGAGGAGGCTGGGGGAAGAGGCCCAGGGAGATAGCGGGAGGCAGGGGAGAGGGAGAGAGGCCAGGCGGTAGCAGGTCACAGCCGTCTGGCTCGCAAGGAGGTCTGGGTCGCTCCTGATCCTGGGTCCACAGGTGTGGGCCCGAGGGGAGAAGTGGGGGACGGAGGGAGGGAGGTCCGGTTATCTTACCCAGATGCATGTGCTCCGGGAGGGGAGGAGGGTCAGAACTTCAGACTATTTACTTAATCCCTTGGAATGTCCTTGCCTCGCTCTGTTCTTTGGGCCCCTTGTGTTTCACAGACTCCTTTATGGGCACATGTGTGGTAATTAACACATGCAGGGTAGGTCCCGGGCCATGTGTTTGAGTTTCAAATATCCATTGATCTGGGGCACTCCCATCCTGCTGCCCCTCCCTTCTCCGTCGATCCTCGCCCTTGGAGAGAGATGGAAGGAGTATGTGTGTGTTTTGGGGGGTGGAGGGCACACGTGCATCCACATGTGTTTTATTGATGCTACAGAGGAATATCAGAAGAGAGGAAAGGACCCCCAGCAGCCCCTTGAGCTCTGACGATCTGCTGCTAAAACAGTCGAAAGCTGCAGAAGTTGAGAGACAGAAAGGAATTTTGGGTTTCCATTGAAACAGGAAAGTGGATGGGAAGCAAAATATGTTTAGAGATGGTGGTTTTACCCTGAGAAGCTTTTCCTGGCCCCCCAAGGCTTGTGGATTTTCCTGAGGTGCCTCTTTAAGTAGGGGTCTTGATGCTAACAAATGTGGGTGAGTTGGGGGGTTTCCAGGATAACCAAACACAAAGTCAGGGACTGGTCCTGGGCTTCATTACTTATGAGGTGTGGAAGGGAAGTTCTCAGCCTCCAGTGGGGTGTTGGTGGGGCAGGTGAAGAATGATTAAATGGGAGAATAGCGGGAGAGCACTTGGGCAGTGATTTCTGGCAGTTCTCTGGGAACTTTTTCTCCCGAGCGCCCAGGACCTTATAGATCCCAGGGTGATGCTTCGATAGGGGGCAAATGAAAATTTAGGGTTATTGGGAGTTTTCTGCAATTTTCTCTTTTCCTGCTTCTTAGAGGTCTGGGAGTGAGCAGTGTAAGGAAAATGAGAGAAGAATGAAAACAATAGCAAACTGCCTACACTTTCTGCATGGGCTTCTGTGTTTGTGAAACCAGTCTTGGAGAGAAGCGAAACTTCCAAACTCCAACCTACCTTTAATTTGCTGAAACTTCTTTTATTCCCCCACTGGCTACTCCGTAGTCTGTGTTCCAAGTCAAGAGTGAGTCACAGTTATTTCTCCAAGGTCCCTCTCTGGGTCTCAGTTTTTAGAATCTCTCCTGACGTCTGGTCTACAGGTTGGTGCCAACTTGGAGACCTCTGTCACTCAAGTGACGGAGCTAACCTCACTCTCACTCAGGGCTGAGGGAGGTGCTTAGGGCAGGGATGATGGATGGCAGGTCTCCCAGATGAAGGGGACCCAGCAGCCTCTAGCCTCCACCCTCATGGTGGTTAAGCATACCTGAAGGAGGTTTACTTCGTTGCCTCAAGCCTGGCTGAGGTGTGCAAGGCTGGCTATCTCAGGGCATTCTACACATGGACCGTCACCCCTGTTCATGTGACTTTAACCTCTTCCCAGCTACCTCTTTTTTCTCTTCCCCCAGCACAGAGGGGGAAGCTGGATCCATAACTGATCTTTCAGCCTTGCCATCAGATAGCTCAAGTCCGATTACCTACCAGGCTGGGCTGGATTTCTTTTCTTTTTTTTTTTTTTTTAATATATATATGTATATATATTTTACATCTTTATTGGATATAATTGCTTTACAATGGTGTGTTGGTTTCTGCTGTATAACAAAGTGAATCAGCTATACATATACATAGATCCCCGTATCTCTTCCCTCTTGCGTCTTCCTTCCTCCCACCCTCCCTATCCCACCCCTCTAGGTGGTCACAAAGCACCGAGCTGATTTCCCTGTGCTATGCGGCTGCTTCTGGGCTGGATTTGAATGGAGCTGGGCAGCTAATGACCTCTGTGGGTTGGCCTCGGCTCACACTGGAATTCCCTGTGGAGAAGCATTCATTCTGATACGTGCCCACTACAAACTGTTCCTAAGCATCTCCAGGCCCATGAGAGGTGGCTCTTTTCCTCTCTGCATGCACGTTACTGCTGCTTTCCGGTGTCTGAGCCACCCTGGACCAAGCCTGGCTTATCACTATATCGGCTTTGAAGAGATGGGTTGTAAAGGGGTGTGTGCGAGGGTGCTTGAGTGTTCATGCATGTGCCGTATCTCTCTCTACCCACGCTTAATTACTGCCCCAGCAGGGCTCCGTCTACTCATCCCCCGCCCTCCATCTCAGCCCCTATTCTGTGGTCTCCAAAAGAAAGTTTATGCATGGAGGATGCTAAACGAAGAGTGTGAATCCTTGCCGTATCCTGATTTCCAAGGACTAGAGAGGAGATGGGGTTTAGGGATCTGGAAAAGCCTTCTAGCCATGGATTCTAATGAGTCCCTGGCGTTGTTAGTAACCATTAGTGTTTTTATACTTGGCTCTTTTGTTCTTTCGTTCAACAAATTTTCATTGAGACTTTACTAAGTACCAGCTTTGGTAGTTACTGAGGATCCAGTGACAAGTGAAACGATAAGAGCCCTCGCCCCGTGGAGCTCACATTCTAATGGTTCTCAGCCTCTTCTTGTAGCGGGTATCGTCGGGTGGAGGTGAAGCCTCCCAGAGGGGCACAGACCTCTAGATGCTGGGATGCTTGGGAGCAGGGGAGGGAAGGCAGGTGGCGCCTGCAAACGCCCTGGTCGGCAGCTCCCACGGCCAGAGCCTCTAAGGAAAGACCCTTGGAGGAGGCTGCCTGGGATGAGCATGGCCCACCGGCAAGTTCTTGATTCCTATGCCTGGTACCTTTGTGGTGCCCCCAAAGTCCAGGTGAGACAGCCCAGAGCTTGTCAGGCCGCTGAGAGTATGTCCATTTGCTCACTGTTCCTTGGATGAATGAGTTCAGTCCCAGCTGTGGCCCAGCAAGCTGGAGGGAGCCAGCGATTGCAGCCTGTGGGTGGACAGGCCTCAGGGCCACATCCGAACTACTTCTCCAGCTCTAAGCGCCACGTAGCTCCTGTGGTCAAGGCCGAGGAATTGTCACTCTCCGGTCCTGTTGCACCCGTCGAAAGAAAGCCATGAGTTTCAAGGGCTGTTTATTCTAAAATTGATGTGGAAAGGCAATGGAACTAGAGTAGCTAAAACAATTTTCAAAAAGAAAAACAAAGTGGGAGGAGGCACTCTATGTGATTTTTTTTAAACCAAGAGATCTTTAGTGTTTTATTCCCTTCATGACCCTTTATGAATTTTCAATCCATGCTTCCGTTCGATCATCTGAACAAATGTGGTGACTCCACATCTTGTTCAATGTTTATTTTATTTCTTTTTGTTTTTTAATGACTTAGTTTTAAATTTAAGAAGAAGGTGCAGAAAGTTTCCATATACCCCCTGCCGCCACACATGTGCAGCATCCCTAACCATCAATATCCCCCCCGCAGAGTGAGTACATTTGTTACAACTGATCAACCTAAATTGACACATCATTATAACCCAAAGTTCACAGTTTATATTAGGATGCACTCTGGGTGTTGTACACTCTGGGGGAATGGACACGTGTGTAGTGATATCCACCATTATAGTATCATACAGAGTATTTTCACTGTCCTATTGACCTAGAGATCAATGGAACAGGAAAGAGAGCCCAGAAGTAGGCCTACACAAGCATGGCAAACAGATTTTTGACAAAGGTGCAAAAGCAATTCAACAGAGGAAAGATAGTCCTTTCAACAGATGGTGCTGTAGCAACTGGGCATCCACAGACCAAAACAAAAACAACTCCCCGAGACCTTCCCTAAATCCCACACCTTATACGAAAACCAACTCAAAGTGGATCTTGGACTTCAATGTAAAATCTAAAGCTATTAAAACTTTTAGAAGAAAACATAGGAGAAAATCTTCAGAACTTACGGCTAGGTGAACCTTGAGCTTTGGTGTCTGAGGACATCAAACACGTGATCCAAAAATTTTTTAAATCGATAAATTGGCCTTAATCAAAATTAAAAACTTGCTCTTGAAAAGATCTTGTTAAGAGAATTAAAAAACTACAGACTGGGAGAAAATACTTACAAACCACCTATCTGACATAGGACGTGTGTAGAAGATACAGAGAACGCTAAAAAACTTAACAGTTGAAAAACAATTTAATTTAAACACGGGCAAAATAAATGAATAGGCATCTCACCAAAGCACATATGCAGAGGGCAAATAAATACACAAAAAGGTGTTCAACATCATTAGCTATAAAAAAAAGTGCAAATTAACCAACAAGGGCCTACTGTAGAGCACAGGGAACTATACCCAATATGATGTAATAACCTATAAGAGAAAAGAATCTGAGAAAGAATATATATATACATATATATATATAGCATATATAAAAAACTGAATTGTGCTGTACACCTGAAACTTACATGATATTGTAAATCACTATACTTCAATAAAAAAATTTTTAAGTGCAAATTAAGACCATGATAAGATATCACTACACACCTATTAGAAGAGCTAAAATAAAAGTAATGACAATACCAAATGTTAATGAGGCTGCAGACGAACTGGATCTTTCATACATTGTTGGTAAGAATGTAATATGATACAGCCACTCTGAAAAATACTTCGGAAGTTTCTTAAAAAACTAAACAACAAAACATATGCTTACCATATACTCTAGCAATTGCACTCCTGAGCATTTATTCCAGAGAAATGAAAACTTATGTCCACACAAAAACCTGTACACAGACAGTCACAGCAGCTTTATCTGTCATGGCCAAGGGTGGAAACAACCCAAATGTCCTTCAATGGGTGAAACAAACTGAGGTGCATCCATACCATGGAATACTACTCGGTAATGAAAAGGAGCACACCATTGACACATGCAGCAACAACTGGGTGGATTTCAAGGGCATTATGCAAAGTGAAAAAGTCCAACCTCCAAAGGTTGTATACTGCATGATTCCATTTATATAACATTGCAGAAATGACAAAATTGTAGAGATGGAGAAAGGATTAGTGGTTGCCAGGGGTGAAAGACGGGGTGGAGGAGAGGAAGTGTGATTATAAAAGGGTAGCACTTGGGAGATCTTTGTAGTGATGGGCTACTTCTATATTTTTTTTTTTTTTTTTTATGCGTTACGCGGGCCTCTCACTGTTGTGGCCTCTCCCGTTGCGGAGGACAGGCTCCGGACGCGCAGGCTCAGCGGCCATGGCTCACGGGCCCAGCCGCTCCGCGGCATGTGGGATCCTCCCAGACCGGGGCACGAACCCGTGTCCCCTGCATCGGCAGGCGGACTCTCAACCACTGCGCCACCAGGGAAGCCCTACTTCTATATTTTGATGGTGGTGGTGGTTGCATGAATCTGCACATGGATAGAATTGCATAGAACGACACACCACCCACCCACCCACCCACAGACAAATAAGTACATGCAAAAACTGGTGGAATGTGAATAAGGTCCCTGGATTATACCAATATTAATTTCCTGATTCTAATATTATGATGTTATCCGTATAATTATGTTAACTATAAGAATGCTATCACTGGGGGACACTGGGTGAAGGGTACATGGGACCTCTTTGTTTGCAACTACCTGTTGCAAAATCATTTCTATAATCATTTCAAAGTAAAGAGTTTTTAAAAAATTAGCCCCGTGTCTGGGTGAACCCAGCCCTGAACCAACTCTGCTGCTGCCAGTGCCACCTCTCCCCTACTTCTCCTCCGCTTTGTCACCACGCCCCCTTCTTCCATCTCTGGTCTACCTTTTTCACCAGCCTCTTGTTTCCGTACTTACTCAAGAAAATGTGGAGCTTGACGGTGTGGGCAACTGCTTGCAAAAAGACAGCTTTAAGCTTTTTTGGGGAAGGAGTAGATGGAATGTAAAAGAGTCATCTCTTGCTCTGGAAAGGACCCGAAGTACCCAGATAACTTGTGTTCTCAAAGGTCAGAATCAAGACAGCTCACAGTATATTTCCCGTTGGTCATGGGACATGCATCTCAGGAAAGGTGGAGGTTAACTAACATTCCATCCTCCTCCTGGTATGATTCAAGCCAGGTTCTTAAGGGACATTTTTGCAAACAGGCACCACTGTCTCCCTGTGAGGCCCAGAATAAGTCACCTTGACTTTCACACTGGGTCCCTGAGTCACATGCTGAGGGGCATGATGGCTCTGGCATAAATGTGGTCCCTTCAAAAGCAAGAACCTTCCAGCACTTCTACCAGGCTGAAGTGTATCTCCATGTCTTGGTTAAAGACGGCCAATGGCAGCCTAAATGAATACAAGAGGGAGGGTGTCCAGTGATGGACATGGTTTGGGCAGAGCCCAAGAATTAAAGGGGACTTGGGATCATTGAGAGACCTTCCGAGTCTCAGGACGGGGGTGGTGGTTTCTTTTTCTGTCATTCTCCAACGTTCCTCAGTCTCAGAGACCCCAAGAGATGCCATTAATACAGATTCCTCCTCTGGCCCCTTTGACACATTTGCTTTTGAAGGACCTGGAAGAGAAAGCTCTTTGTATGTGGTCAGAATAAACTCATTGTACACCCAAACAATTAACTCCTCAATGGACTTGCCAGCCCCTTGAAAGGCCCGGCCCTGCTTCCTTGGACCTCTTGGGCTCTATTCAGTCCCATAAGCACACCAATGTTTTGGGGGTTTTGTTTTGTTTTGTTTGTTATTCTGAAAAGTCTTTCCCTGAGAATAGTCAGAGCCGGTCAACATTGTCCTCAGCCCCGCATTTATCTCCACTCGCCAGCGAATGTCAATCAGGAATCAAAAAGCCAAACAGAGGAGGCTTTAAACGGTGTCATCAGGGGTCGAAGTGACTTCCAGCTGTCTGTGCGTGGGCCAGGCCTTCTCGCAGGGCAAAGAATTGTGCTGTCACACAAACCCACTGTCTGGATAGGCTCGCAGAGCCCGTGCGGGGGCTGCGGCTTTCTGGGGCTGCACCTGCAAGGAGAGGCGTGGTTGGGGGCTGGGGGATCTCCTGCGGCCAGACGCCCCGCTCTGGGCCTGGGTGGTTTCCAGCGCTGTTTGCTCACTGCCTCTGGAGCCTTGAGCAAATCACTTTCTTGCGCTGAAACTCAATCTCTTTTTATCTGCCTGGTGACTTCCTCTGCCCTGGCCGGTGGTGAGAATAGATGAAGAAAGCCACCTGCCAGAAACTCTGAGTGTTGCAAAATGTGGTAACACTTATTATAGTTGATCTTGACATCATCCTTGAGAAATTCTCTCAGATTTGCCTTTTTTTTTTTTTAATGTTTCCTAATTTACTTTTTTCTCCCTGTAAAAGAAATGGTCATCTTTGAATCGGGTTTTTTCAGTATTCTGTGTTCTTCTCGGTCTGAAAGAGTATTATGGTATCAAAGAGAAAGAAAGTCTTACTATTTGAGGTCTAAAAGAATCACCAAGATTAAACATACACGCACATGAAATCATCATATGCATTCATGTAAACTGAGATTCAGATATAGTTTTCTTTAAGATATACAGGAGAGTCTCCCCCCAAATTAAGGATTGCTCAGATAATCTAGCTACTGCCACCTGACGATTTACCTGTGATGACTTTGGTACTCCATCCCCGCTTCGTTTTAAAAACTTTATTAAGGTATAATTACATACCATAAAATTTACCCAATGTAAATGTACAATTTAATGAATTTAGTACCGTTATAGAGACGTGCGGTCTTTACCAGAGAACATTTCCATCACCCCCAAAGAAACCTTGTACCCATTTATAGTTATACCCCACTCCCTCCTCCAGGCAACCATGTATCTGCTTTCTGTCTCTATAGATTTATCTTTACTAGGCATTTCATATGAATGGAATCAAACAATATGTAGTATTTGCACATGGCTTCTTTCATTTAGTATAATGTTTTTGAAGTTCAGCTATATTATTACGCATATCAGTAATTCACTCCTTTTAATTGCTAAGTAATATTCCATTGTATGGGTATATCACAATTTGGTTATCTCTTCACCAGTAGACGAACATTTGGATTATTTCCAGTTCAAGGGTATTACGAATAATGCTGCTGTCAGTATTTGTATACATGTCTTTGGGTGGATATGTCTTTGTTTTTCTTAGATAGATTCCCAGGAGTGGAATTTCTGGATTGAATGGTAAGTTTATGTTTAACTTTTTAAAGAATTTGCCAGACTCTTTTCCATCATGGCTACCCAGTTTTACATTCCCATCAGCAAGGAATGAGGGTTTGAGTTTCTCCACATCCTTGTCTCTTGATAGTGTCTATTTAAAAAATTTTAGCCATTCTAGTAGGTATGTGGTGGTATCTCACTGTGGTTTTAATTTGTGGTTTCCTAACGACTAATGATATTGAGCATCTTTTCATGTATTTATTAGCTGTCCGTGCAGCTTTGAAATGACTATTAAAATATTTTACCCATTTTAAAATCAGGCTGTTTGTCTTATTATTGAGCTGTAAGGTTTACTTTACTTTTTATTTTTAAAACTTTATAGAATTTTAATTCTACAAATCCAGTTTTAAAAGCAAGCAGTTGGATAAGATGATTTAACACTCGATGATTTAATACCTTCTTTAAGAGGCCTTTAGAGTCTTTTACAGCTACCCAGTGTCCCGAGGCTAGGAGTGCAGACATCCTTCACTTTTAGAAGAGGATATCACTGCCCAGAGAAGAAAAGTGAGGGGTTCAGGTTACCCAACTTAGTTGGTTGCAAAGCCGGTATCTGCACTGTGACCCCACTGGAGACCGGGAGGCCAGGGGCACATGCGGAAGCTTTTCTCTCTCCCCCGGGCCCAGTGTAGGTCCTGGTGTTGCCCCAGGGCTTGCCAGGAAGCAGGCCTGATGTGGACCTTGGACCCAGGCCTTGGACCTATGTTTGGTAGAAGGGTGCGCTTGTTTGCTGGGTTGGATGCCAGGTGCCCAGGTGCCCGGAGATGATGGTCAGAGGGTCCTATTGGCTTTGGCTTGGCTGCCCATCCTTGGGGCATGCTGGATTTCACAGGTGGCTCTCCTGGCAGCAGGGCACTTTATCTCTTCTCACTTCATAAAGATTTCCAGCTAGGGCCTCCATGGTGGCAGTGCAGCTGTATGTCTTCACCCTCGGTGACCCTACCCTGCAGGAAGATTCACTCCCTGCACGTGGCTTCATGCTATGTGGGCTTCTGGCCCTGCATCTGGGCAATTGTGGAGGTCCTCGACTTCCCCGGGGAGACTGGAAACCCTCCTTCCTCTCCTTGAGCAGCAGATTTCTTTACTGATTGCTGGACCAGATGGGCAGTCCCAGACTCTCACGTGGATGATGGGAGAAGTAAACAGAGTATTTTCTGTCGTCCTGCTCCAGAGGGAGATACAGCTCTTGGAGTATGGGAGGATCTTAATTGAATATTAAAATATCTCATAAGCCATTTCTCACTTGGCTGGTCATTGCCGTCCCTCTGAGAATGTTTGATTTCTCACTTTCCCTTGGTTCCCTTTAAGACTCCTGAAATGAAGCCACCCTGCGTGGAGGAGCTGAGCACGCTGTGCAGGTCTATTTAGACTGTGAACTCGGCATCCGGCAGCAGCAACCAAACGTGCATTGCAGCTGCCAAAAAACTTCATTCAGTGGTTCACTGAATTCAATGGAAAGAGGTGTTAATAGAGTCAGGGAAGTGATGCCATTTTTTAAAATGACACCGTGTGGCTCTGCTCTGTGTTTCTTCTCCCTCAATGACTTCCAGATCAAACGTACACAGTTTGGCATCAAAAGATGGCTGTTCTGGATCCCGGTTTGAGGCAAATAAGATATTCAGCTTCATCACTCCTCTCCTCCTGCCACGTCTCATGTCTGCGGGTGATTGTCGGATAGGTCAGGATCACCCTGGCCGCTGCGGGAGTCGGGTCTTACGTTGGCACATGAGAATTATAGCAGGGTCAGGTGTCACACGACTGCCAGGTTGCTGGCCTCAGCCTCAAACGAGGGTTAGGGTCTCCATAGCTATTGAATCTTAAGATTCCAGAGGTGGGGTGTTTGGTGTAAGAAAGGGATCAGGACTCTGTGTTCTCTCTCCCTCCCCTGATAAGATGCAGGGAACTCTGCCAAGAGTTCTGGGAGCTCCAAATGGTGACGGCTGTCGTTATTGATGATCTGACTGGCGTTGCAGGCTATATGAGAACTTGCCTTCTCCATAGTTAATGCTTGGAGAATATAGCATTCAGTCCTAAAAGATCTCTGGGGGTCTTGGGAAGAAGGGATTGTGTAACCATGGTGTCTGAGACCACGGTGCTCTTCTTCCCTCCCCCTCCCAAGGGAGAAAACAGAAAAATTTCGGAAGTATGCGTTCTCAACAGGTAAAGATACCTTCTCCCAGCTTTCACCAAGGAGGTGGAAATTGGTTCTTAGGGCACAAAAGAGCACTTGCTCTTTTTACATATAAAGCACAGATTTACATACAGTACACAAACAGGTATACAATGTATCTTTGTTATTAACATTTCACTAGGAAATTAATTAGGAGAAAAAGTCTAAAAATACTCTATAGATGGGCAATAAAAAAAAAAGTTGAGAAACACTGTTAAAAATTAAGCTTTTGGGATCTTGATGAACATAATTCAGAGTCCTGAAAGGTAAATAAAGTCTGAACTTACTCTGATCCGTAGAGGTTTTTGGTCTACAGAGAGAGCTGCCAACACTGCTAGGACCATAAGTATTAGAACTTTGTTACTGAGAACTCCCTGCTCCTATCATCTATGTTAGAAATTTCAAAGCAAACCCAGGGTGCAGTTACTCATGTTTTCTCCCATTTTGTTTGCCCCAACCTCTCCTTGGGAGTTCAAAGTGTTCTAAGGATTCCCCATTCTTTTTAGTTCAGCATGCTGGAGAGAGAAGTGTCCTTCTTACCTTCACTTTGTTTTTAGATGAGGGTGGAGAAATAGCTAGGACTTTGGGAGGAAATGGCACCATGTTTTCTTGCTTTCCTTAAGCTCTTCAGTGAAGGCCACTAAAAAGGTACCAGCTAGTACCTTTCACAAGAGGGCAGGAAGGAGCTGGGGACATCAGCATTTGATGCCACAAGTATGCCAGCATCTCCTAACATTTCTGGCCAAAACTCAGGGCTGCTGGTGAAGATAGCCCTCCCAGCTTTCCTGAGGAAAGAACAAGGGCTGACGGAGTCATGTTGGTACAGAGTTATGAGAAGGGGCCCTCCAGAGCCATGACAACTTGGGTCCCTTCCCTGGAATGGCAAGCACACACCTGGATTGTCTTACTGTTTGTGTCTCTCTGTGATTCTCTTTTCCTTCTTGTTCTTTTCTTCTTTCTTTTCCTTCTCTTTGGTCTGTTCACTGGGACTTGGCCGGGCCATGTGCAAACCCCAACCATTCAATAGTGCTGGAGAGTAGATAGTATTTACCTCAATAATGGTAGTCTCTTTTCGATTCTTTTTAACCCTCAATTCAGATGACGGGTCTAAGCCGACACCCACGATGGAGACCCAGCCGGTGTTCGATGGAGATGGTAAGCTCTTGTATTACTTCAGATTCGAATTCTCCCACCCATTTTCAGATTTGGGGAGGTCTTTCCTTCAGTTGTTTGTTTAAGCTTTACTATTATTGTTTTTTTTTTCTTTTTTAATTTGAATTTTTCCCAGTTTAAGCCAGGTTGTTTTAACCTTTAAAAAATGCAAACCCTCCCAGGAACTGGGACACCCTCCACTTCTGGAAAGGCCCACTCTTCTTGCCAGCCTTCCTCCCTGGCTCTAACGTCCAATAATAACACAGCCTGGATGGACCCCGTGGGCTGCCAAGACCAAGGAGCCAGGGCTGAGAAAGACAGGCCAGCAGCATCCCTTTTCTAAATGAATCAGCACTTAACAAGTTCCTGTAGTGCTCTGTGCCCAGCATTGTGGGAGGCCTCTGGGGGACAAAGGAGAAGTAGATGAGATGGAAACCCTTGCTCTCAAGAGATCGGCAACTATAGGAGAACTTTCTGTATGGAACTCTATGTTGTTTGTTTGTTTTCTGTAAAAGACACGTATGGAAGAAAGAAATCACAGTGGTATGGGAAAAGATTCTGTGAAGAGAGGGAACGTGAGCTGGATCTTGAAAACGTGGGGGAGGAATCAGGGTGTTCCAGGCAGGGGCACTGGCATGGGCAAAGGAGAGAATATGGTGGAGACGGGGTATAGTGAGGAAAGTAGCAGGAAAGAGACTGGTGTATGGAGCTGGTTTGGCTGAGTTGTAGGGACCTTGAGAGTTGAGTCGAGACATTTGGGAGAGGAGAAATTCTAGGTCAAGAGAAATAGTGGTGGTTGGTGGCAAAATAGAGTTTGGATATCTCTGGAGGTATGAGGAACAGACAGGAGGAGCTTGGGTGCAGAAGACTGGCTTTGATTTGAGTTTGAGCTGCTCGGGGCCTACATTCTTCAGTGTGCTTTGCTAAGGTCTCCAGGCTCCCATGAGGAGGGGCAGGAAGCTCGGCAGTGTGGTGTCTAGAAAGTCTGACAATGAGATGTGGAGCTCGGTAAAATATAAGGCAACCTTTCAGCAGCTGTCAGCCGAGTATATCCGGGCTTGGGTCCTAAGACTGGACAGTGAGACAGAGGAATAAAAAGAAATGATGCCACTGGTTGGTTCTGTGGCTAAGGATGTCTCTAGCCCAGGCTCAGCTTTAGATAGAAATGCGAAATATGCTTTGCAACTGGTCATGGAGTGGAATATATGTGTGTGTTCATGCCTAGAAGTTAAAATGTTTCTGTGATCCACAAATGTCCTAGATCATTGGTAAGTCTGGGACCCTGGAGGATTGACTGGGGAGGGGGGAGTGGAATGGAGACCATGTCAGCTTGGAAGACCTTCCCAACACACTCATGGAAGATCTCGTCACTCTACAGTGTGTTCAGGTCATCCTCAGACTTCCATGGCACCTGTCCACTGGGTGACCCTGCCCCTGGAGAGCCTGGAGGCACCCTGGAACTCTCTGGATGGAGGAATTCAGCCTCTGTTCGATGAGAAACTATTAGAAAGGGGATTGAAGCACACATTAGACCCATTACTTTCTTCCCCATGTGAAGCAGAATCTCAGCAAGCTAAAACCTGCTGCGGCTCAGCTGTTTCCTCTAAAATGGTCTCTGTGGTTTCTTCGGCATTCGTTTGTTGATTTACCCCCTTTAAATCTTCTTCCAGGGAAGCAGCTGAGAAAGGCTTGGCTTGGCGCGTGTTCCTCACCTCCTGGGATAATATTTTTATTCCTGGATGGAGTGGCTCGGTGCCTCTGGACTCTGACCACTCGGCTTCCCAGCACAGGAGGCCCTGGTTGGCTCCTATGAGCTGATGGGGAGATGATCTTCCATAGAAAGGAAGCAAGAGGGTGTTGGGACAAAGTGGATATGGGACGAGGGAGATGGCTCAAGCCTTGATGCCTCAGGCTTTTAAAAAAGCTGTTAAAAAGTCTGGGGGTTACACTCCAAGTTACATACTCTCTTTGCCCAGACATTATTTTCTCTCTTCTTCTTCTTCTGTTTTTTTTTTGTTTGTTTTTTTTTTTTTTTTCAGAAATCACAGCTCCCACTCTCTGGATTAAGCACTTGGTAATCAAGGACTCCAAACTGAACAATACCAATGTAAGAAATTCAGGTAAATAATCTGCCTTGGGTTATGTATTGATATGTACTTGATCTGTCCGTGGGTGCCATATGGTTGTTTCATGACCATCACTGTGTGGGCTTGGGCAAGTCATTTAACAAGTTTGGCCTTCAGTTTCTTCCACAGCTGTAAAATGCGGAGATGAGATGGGATTATTCCCTTCCAACTTTGTCTTCAATTAATAGTTTAGGGATCGTCTTTCATGAGTAGCTGATCCTTTTAGCTAAAAAAAGTTTGATGGTATGTTTTAATATTTTAATTGACTTTCTATATGCCATGCAGAAGAATTTGAAAGAGGAATGGCTGGGCATAGAGAAGTTGGACTTCAAACCTTAAGAGCCTCGGATCTATGTGTTTTTAAGGCTCTAAATAGCTGCCTCCAATCTTATCTTTTCTGGTTTGATCTTTTGAGGATCTTGTGAGTGTACAGGTTTTGGTACTGGCTGAACCCTTATAGAAAGGTGGTAATTTCTGAAGAGTGGTCAGATTAGAGTTCATTTACCATCAATGAAGACCAAAGTTGATAAAGTTCATTTACCATCAAAAAAGACCAGATGTCCATCGACAGGAAAATGTATTAACAGATCCAATCTGTATCTCTTTCCGGGGGGGTGGGGTGGAATCATCCTTCTTTCAGCCTCAGACTTCGTTGTGAGAAACGCTACTTGGCATATTTATGCCTGGTTGTTGAATTTAGCCATATCATCGTTTTCTGACAGATAGCAAGGACTGTAAACTAAAGATACATCCCTTTCACCTGGCAGGCAGGGTTTTGCATGACCATTAATGAATGAGTGTGCTGTCCTTGCCCCCCTTTTGGTTTCTGTACAGTATGCCAGCTTTGTCCTAAAGGTCATGGGGACTGGAGTGCACGGAATGGTTTAGACCATGAGGTGAAGTCACAGAGCCCTGGTTGATTTTTTCTGCTGAGTACCTCGGCATGTGTCTGGTTCCCTGTATGATAGAAGCCGGAGGAGGTGTGGGATGCTGGGGCGGGAAGGAGCCCATGTGACATCCCATGGGCCAGAGTCTTTGGCAGAAGAGTGCCATGGTTAAAACACAGGCTTTGGAATCAGCAAACAGGGGTTCTCGTTCTGGCTCCAACACTTAGTAAGTGACCCAGTCAAGTCAAATGCCTGCCCCACCCCTGCCCCGGCCACGCCCACTGAGCCTCAGTTCTCAGCCAGGATCATAATCTCTCTCTTAAAGGACGGTGAGTAAAGATTAACTGAGTTAGTCTGTATGGTACTTAACCAATGTCTGGCTAAGTGATAAATAGTAAGTGCATGATAAATTGTAGGTACAATTGTATTTGTTATTATCATCATCATTGGTAGGGAAAATGGGACTATTGACGATACTTCTTCTAGTGATAATTCTTCAATCGAGAAAGAATTTGTGATTGTCACCCTAAGCAAGAACATCTATTAGGAAGCTTCTTAGATCCTTCCTCCACTCCCCCTTCACTGTTAGGCAAATATGGTAAGTCAAAGAGAAGTGGTTTTGGTGCCTGTGGTATCTGGAAGTGATATCTGCAAAAGGTCCCCGCATTCCCTGAGCCCCCAGCAGGTCTGCAGAGCCCCAGTAGGAGGCTCAATTCTCATACGGTGACCAAGGGGTAGATAAGAGGGAGAGCTCTCTCTGAAATTACACAGCACCTTTTGCCTGAAGCATTCGTTTGACATTTAGCAACTGCTTCCATGATTTTTTTCCGCCTACCAGTGCTTAATTTCTCTATCTAAGTTATACTCTGTGAAGGCAAGGGCTTTACTGCCTGTCTGTTACATCTATTAGAGAATCTAGCTCAACGTGTTTGCTTTGGAGAAGGATGAGGAGAAAAGATCATCGTCAGTAGAGTCAGAATCATCAGTGTCATCATAGCTAGTCCATATCAGCTATGTGTTTTCTCATTTGAGTGTCACCATACCCTATAAGTATCGTTATTATCCCCATTTTACAGATGAAGAGTCAAAGGATGAGAGAGAGGAAGTAACTTGTCCTGAGTCACAGCTAGTAAGTGGTGGGGCTGGAGAAAATGATTTCTCTTTGGGAATAGAGCGCCTGTCTTCTTGGGCTGCATTCTCTGTGTGTAGTAAAGAGGCAGTGTCAAGTTTGGTGATGTTTGCTTCCGCTCAAGTCCTTCCCCTTCCCACTCGTTCTTCCCCTGTGTAGTTTCCAATTGCATGAGTATGGGATCATATTGAAAAATGGTTTCCAGGCAGGTACAATCCCCTTCCTTTTGTGAGAGGCACCCAGCCACCTTTATTTTTTCCTGGTTTGCCCCAGTTATGTCTGTATGTTTAGCGTATAGGACAGGATAGTTGGAGGAGGGCTAAAGGTTCCCTGGGAGTAACTGAGACCAGCAATCATTATCAGAGGTTGATACCATAGGCATTTTCTAATAAACTAGGGACATTCTCCATCATGATCAGGTGGTAAAACTGACTGAGTGCCCGTCAACCTTTTTGATGTAATTAGGTGTGAGGGACACTGTGTCACATAGGCATGTAACAGAGGTTGGCAAATGGCCGCTTGCCTGATTTTGCAAACAAAGTTGTATCGGAACACAGCCATGTCCATTTCTTTACATACTGTCTATGGCTGTTTCCGTGCTACCACCATTGAGTTGAAGAGTTGTGACAGAGACCGTCTGCCCTGCAAAGCCTAAAATATGATCTGATCCTTTACAGAAAAAAAGTTTGCTGGCCCCGTTATATAAGATTGAAGTAGAAGCATTTGGATGGGAGCGTGTGTAGGGGGGTGTGTCTTTCTCAGGTTTTGGGGCCCCTTTCCTAGAAGTAGGGACTGTGCCTCCTGAGACGTTTCCTGACACGCCTGGGGAAGCCTGCATTAGCGCAAGACTCTTTAGGCAGCTCACGTTGCACTTTCTGCTCTCACGTGAGCTTTAACATCCTGTCCTGTGTGTGCTCTCACAAGTGCGTTGCCCGGGAAGCACCCTGAGGCTTGGCCTTCATAGGTGGGGGGTAGGGAATCTTTTGTGCGTAGACGAGATCAACCACGTAATGGTAGAAGCATGGGCTTTGGTATCAGGCAAACCTATAGACCTGGCTTCTGATGCTTGCTTCCCACTGAGAGGCTGGGTTACCTTGAGCAGGTTAATTAACTACCCCGAGCTTTGATTTCCTTACTTAGTAGTTAAAATCATTAATGCCTTGCAGGATTTTTCTGAGAATTCAATGTATCTAAAATGCCTGGCACACAGTAGGTGTACGTAAATTACTGAAAACAAACTCAGTGGAATACCCTGCTGTATTGTGCTAGCCACTTTTCACATGATCTCACTTGGTCTGATGAGAAGTCAGATAGACTTGTATGTTAACTTGGGTCTGGACGGCTGGTTCTGGTATGGACTAGAGCCTCTGAGTCAGGCCCCTGGGACACTTTCCCATTAGAGTTTAATGAAAGATTCCGGGTCCAGGAGAGCTTCTGCCCTTGCCTCTGGGGAGGTTGGAGTGGGACTCTGAGAGCCGACTGAGTGAGAGCTCTTCTTCTCAGCTTTCTCTCTCTCAGAGGCAAAAAGGCATCCCAGTTTCTTTTACACCCCAAACATCCTTCTTTCACACTCAGACCCTCTGACGCCAGGTTTGTCTTCTGGCCTGGGGACTGTTGATGTTGGAAAGGTTCCACTGGGCAGCTGAAGTTTTGCAATAACATGACACATATGCCTGCAGACTTATCCTGTCTCCTTCCCTCCTCCTGGAGGTTTTGGCCCTCGTTTTTAAGGCTTTGTCATGTGTTCATCATGGTCAGTGTCTCCTTCTGAGTATGTGGCAGGGTCAGCGACAGCAGGTTTGCCTGTTGGACTTCTGTTTGATTCTCACCTCCATTGTACCAGGAGTTCTTCTTGCAACCAGGCAGACAGCACACCTGGCGGCGAACATCCTAGAATTTGGGAGACAGCATCTTCTCCTATGCAAGCTGGCCAGAGACTCTGTTCTGCTTTTATAAGGAAACAGGAACTCTTGCTGAGTTTTTGGTATCAGGGGCTGGTGACGAAGGCATTTCTCAATATAACTAGAATTTCAAAACATTGTGATCATCTATAATACATCTTAGAGAAGAGAGTAAAGAGATTAAGGAAATGACAAAAATTAGGCTTCATCTCATCCTTCATCCATATCTTACTGCTTTGGATTTTACTACATGCAGGGACTTTCCCACAGCTGTGATTGATAGAAGTCTTGTTTTTTCTCTCTTTCTGTATGACAAAACTCTGTGCTTTCTCCTCTGGGAAAAGGCCATCTCCCAGGAAATGTGGTCGCGTGAGCCTTCACTCTTTTCTTATTGCAAACCATGCTCTCAAGGCATGTATGAAGGCCCCTTGCCTCTGTCTCCGCCTGGTTCCCTCCTGTGGCCACTCTGAGGTCACTGGACTTCCCTTCCTCCCCCCCATTTCTTTCTTTCCTTTCTCTCCATCTTTTCTAGTTCACTTCCTTCACGATCTGATCTGGGACTCCAAGAAGCCCTAGAACCTGGCCCTGTGGGTTAAATCCAAAAGGACCACGCCTTTCCTTCCTTACCTCCTTGCCTGGCAGACCCTCCTTCTGTAGATCTGTGAATGCAGGAGCTGGTGGTAACTCTGCTCCCCACAGACAAGCCATCAGCGGGGGCACAAGGTGGAAATGCATTTCTTATAAGTTCTGCCATGACAGTGACCCCTGTCCCCCTGGTAAGTGAGAGTGTTTGCCTCTCTCACCATCTACATCACAAGGAAGCTGTTTACAGGCTCCTGTCCTGACCTGCCAGGCTCAGATCGGTGCTCTTCTAGGCCTGCTTTTTGGGCCCATTGGTCACATTTTGTATGCTCCTCCCTCACCTGGAAGCTCCTGCTGGATTGGCTGCTGCTAGGACTGGGATTTGGGGTCACAGAGGCGACAGCACCTCCTGGCTGGATCCCCCACCCCCCAAACCAGTGCTCTTGGCCTGCCCAGAAACCGTGGGGTGATGTAATAACCTTAGGCCTGGAAAAATAAACAGTTCGCAGGGAAACCAGCGGTAGCTGTTGTAAGCAAATACCTCACAGCCACCTGGAACCTCACACACAACGTGGCTGGAAGGAAGAACGAGTCATCCACGAACGTTAGCCGCCGCGGATGGGGCTGGGCTCGTGTGCGTTTAAAATACCTGTATAAAAACAGATCCTTGGTGTTTATCACTGGCCTTCTGGACGTCTGCCCATCTATCTTATGCAGGTGTCTTGGTCCACCAGGGCCAGTAGAATAGAGTCGGGGACAGGCATGGGTGGCCATCCCTATGGCTTTCTCCCTGGCAACAAAGGCCTTTCTCAAGTTCTCCCTTTGCCAGGAGGAACTGAAACACGTCTGGAGGCCCCAGAGAGCCTGGCTCCACAGTCCAACTTAACCTGGTTTTAAAATTAGTTTTCCCAGTGGCCTTGCTCCTGCACCCCATGTTGTTTGCTTGGAACACAGAGGTGCAGTGGTGGCTGGGGGGGGGTCTGGAACTTGCTCCACCAGCAAAGATTTTATTGAGTATGTATGCTTTGTGGCGTTAAGGGCAAACCCACCACATCCCAATGTTCTCCTTTGGCCTCTGCTGCTAAAAAGACCTAATTGAAGGCCCTGCCGAGGTATTGTAATTGGCTTCTGCCACTTTGCTAGAAGGCAACTACTATCTCTGCTTTGGTCCGAGGGTCCTCATTCTGTGTTTATTTGTAAAAGGGCTTTGGAAGTAAACAGGGTATATATCTTACTAACACACTCACACGTGCAACATTATTGTTTGGGGGATGAAGTGTGAAGTTATGATACTTTATTTGACAAATTGAAAAATATCTCTTCCATCTCCCCACCTTGGCCCGTGACCCCTCCTTCCTTCTCGCCTGAATTTTTATTTGCTAGCTCTTGTCCTTAAAGGACAGAGCTTATCAGGTCAAGGTCAACAAAGTTACTGAGAAAAACTAGAAAGACGCCAGCTTGCCACTTCTCAGTACTTGTCCCTGCAAAGCCACTCTGAAGCGTTTCGTATTCTTTTTGGTGGAAGGGTCATATGAGCTCACTTAATGGCGTGAGTCAGTAGAGGTGGAGCCTTTTCTAAAATTTGAGTGGATGTGAGTCAGTGATGCTTTGGGGGAAAAGTTTGAAAAAAATGCCTATATACTATATTGGGACAATCCATCCTAGAAGAAATATCTTGTTTTCCTCCACTTCTCAGTTTATGTCTGTGTGGGAAGGACGAGGTCACTGCTTCAGACAACAGTGAACAGTGCATGGCCATTTTAGGTGCCCCAGGGAGAAATTATTTAGACAGGCTGGTTGGTTTGTAATTGTCCCTTACACCCCCTCACCCACTACACTTCATCCCAACGCTGTGCCCTATTTACAGAGCCCCCTGCAAACGCTCCTGTGAGTGGGTGCTTCGGGGACGTGGGGCAGGCGTTGTTAGTTTTGTTCCGGGGGGAGCCTCTGAGCCACAGACGGCTGGACACCGTATGACCGTGGAGAGGGGTGCCAGGCATGGGGGCGAATCTGAAGGCCCCCAGCAGCCTTGCGCCTCACTCAGCCGCTTGCTGGTGCTTGGGCTCCCCTGGGGTGGGGGAGGCTGAGCTGGATCCCCCTCTGAGCCATGGGGAAGCTCTGGGCTAGTAGTAAGACTGTGGGCTATGGGAACCGTAGCCTCTAGTACCACCGCTTCATTTTATTTTTTATTTTTTACATCTTATTTTTACATTTTATTTTTTACATCTTTATTGGAGTGTAATTGCTTTACAATGGTGTGTTAGTTTCTGCTTTATAACAAAGTGAATCAGCTATACGTATACATATATCCCCATATCCCCTCCGTCTTGCGTCTCCCTCCTACCCTCCCTATCCCACCCCTCTAGGTGGTCACAAAGCACCGAGCTGATCTCCCTGTGCTATGCGGCTGCTTCCCACTAGCTATCTATTTTATATGTCCACGCCACTCTCTCGCTTCGTCCCAGCTTACCCTTCCCCCTCCCTGTGTCCTCAAGTCCATTCTCTACGTCTGCGTCTTTATTCCTGTCCTGCCCCTAGGTTCATCAGAACCATTTTTTCTTTTTTTTTAGATTCCATACATACGTGTTAGCATACGGTATTTGTTTTTCTCTTTCTGACTTACTTCACTCTCTATGACTGACTCTAGGTCCATCCACATCACTACAAATAACTCAATTTCGTTTCTTTTTATGGCTGAGTAATATTCCATTGTATATATGTGCCCCATCTTCTTTATCCATTCATCTGTCGATGGACACTTAGGTTGCTTCCACGTCCTGCTTATTGTAAATAGTGCTGCAGTGAACATTGTGGTACATGACTCTTTTTGAATTATGGTTTTCTCAGGGTATATGCCCAATAGTGGGATTGCTGGGTTATATGGTAGTTCTGTTTTTAGTTTTTTTAAGGAACCTCCGTACTGTTCTCCATAGTGGCTGTATCAATTTACAATCCCACCAACAGTGCAAGCGGGTTCCCTTTTCTCCACACCCTCTCCAGCATTTATTGTTTGTAGATTTTTTGATGCTGGCCATTCTGACTGGTGTGAGATGATATCTCATTGTAGTTTTGATTGGCATTTCCCTAATGATTAATGATGTTGAGCATCCTTCCATGTTTGTTGGCAATCTGTATATCTTCTTTGGAGAAATGTCTATTTAGGTCTTCTACCCATTTTGGGATTGGGTTGTCTGTTTTTCTGATATTGAGCTGCATGAGCTGCTTGTATATTTTGGAGATTCATCCTTTGTCAGTTGCAAATATTTTCTCCCATTCCTAGGGTTATCTTTTCGTCTAGTTTATGCTTTCCTTTGCTGTGCAGAAGCTTTTAAGTTTCATTAGGTCCCATTTGTTTATTTTTGTTTTTATTTCCATTACTCTAGGAGGTGAATCAAAGAGGATCTTGCTGTGATTTGTGTCATAGAGTGTTCTGCCTATGTTTTGCTACAAGAGTTTTTTAGTGTCTGGCCTTACATTTAGGTCTTTAATCCATTTTGAGTTTATTTTTGTGTCTGGTGTTAGGGAGTGTTCTAATTTCATTCTTTTACATGTAGCTGTCCAGTTTTCCCAGCACCACTTATTGAAGAGGCTGTCTTTTCTCCATCATATATTCTTGCGTCCTTTGTCAATGACGAGGTGACCATATGTGCCACCACTTCATTTTAAATGAGGAAAAGGAGCCCTGACTAGCAAGGACCTTGCCCAGGGCCACAGGCCCATCACTAGCTCTCGTGTGCCAAGGCCTCTACTTGGTGCTAAGGGGGCCAAGGAAAGAAACATAAGGAGCATCTAAGGAAGGAGCTGACCATCAGGCAGTGGTATGGCAAAGACAGGGGCGGAGGCATGGTCCACCCCAGAGGGGAGGGATATTCTCTCACAGACATTGTTTTGAGTTGCTGACATAGTGATCTTTGAAAGTAGACTGGTTCTTAGTTATGTTGTTATTTTTTTAGGTAAACTAAAGACAGTGTGCCCCTCATTGCCTGTACCTAGAGCAGACTGCTCCCGCTACCCCGCCCTTGGTCATCCCTGCAGTCCACCTGAGAGACTGGTCATTCACGGGGATGGGTCAGGAAGGCCGGGTTTGCTGTACATTGGCTGAGGACACTGCTACCCTAGACCAGCTAATAACCTACCACTTATCAGCTAACTGTGGCACTGGGTTCAATGCTTTACATATACTATTGTGTTTCATCCTCACAATGACCCTGTGAGGCCTGTGCTGCTGTGGTTACCCTACTTTTACAGGTAAGGACCCGGGACTTGAGAGCTAAAGTAAACAGAGCTAACAAATGGTGGAGGCTGGTCCCTCTGGCCCCAAGCCCGCGCTCTTGATCACCGAGCTATTCTGCCTGTATTCTGATCGTTGTTGACTTCCGTGAGCAGTGACTCCCAGGTGCCAGGCCTGGGCTGGCGTGCTAGGCGCTTACTCTTACCCCCATCTCACCCTGACTCCTGTTCCTAGAAGCTCTTCCCTCTGACTGCTGGAGTTCCCCTTGGTGTTTGGGGACAGCCGTCTGACTGAGCTTTTACGCCATCCTCATTTCTCCCATGACCAGAGCTGAACAGCATCTCTTCACTTGGCCAGTGAGTTCACCAGAAGGGGTGCCCTCCTCCAGAGACGTGGTCCAAGGTCCCTTTGTAGGTTAAGATTGGGTGGTGATGTTACCTTTTTCATGTCATTTACCTGCCTACTCTATGGGGAAAAGGGCCTTTAGATGAAATTAAACGGAGAAACCCATTCCAATGGAAGAGGTGACATTTTAAACTTGTGCATATTCTGTTTCTATTCTCACTCCCTCCACCCCTACTTAATGCACACCTGAGCACAATTTCAAGGACTGACTTTGTTCTGTTTATCAGGGAGTCTGCCTCTTCCCTGCCCTGACAGGACCTCTCTTTTCTTGACCATTGTCTGTTCCAAAGGGAGCCCTGAGGAATGGTTCTTTGAGGTCCCCTCCTCTTCAGGGTTTTCTCCGAGTCCCTGGATGACTCTGAAACTTGGGGATTGGTGATGGCCAAGTGGCAGCTTGGTGCCAGACATGATGGGAGGGCAGAAAAGCAGTCCTCCGGGGGATGGGTGCTGAACCCCGTGTGGCCAAATGAACAGAAAGGGCTGTTCGGTGATGTCCTGTGAATCACTCCCCAAGATCGTGAACTCTGCAGTATCTCCTCCTTGGAGACCACGTGTCCAGTCCCTGGGCCAAGCCCTCAAAAAGAGGGGAGTCAGTGCCTTCAAGCTTGGTCCCCCCGGTCCCTCCTTTTGCTCCTGCAGTCTCCTCTTCGGCCAGATTCTCTGCAACTGTCCCGACAGCGCACGCCACTCATGCCGACCCAGGGGCTGCCGAGGCAGGAGCCGTGTGATTTCTTACGCCTCTGGAATTTCATGTTGTGATTCAGGAAAAGTTGTTTTTAACAGAAGGCTTGTTATTTTGGGTTATCCTTCAGCATTTCATTCATTTTTGATAAGAGGCTAAGTGGGTGTGAGGTATTTGAAGGGGCTTCAGGGTAACTGTAGCCGACACAACGCTAGTGTTTCCCTTAATATTCTTGGCCCAGTGGGATGGTTCCTTTTGCAACGAAACATAGATAAGCTCCTCTTGTTTTTCAGGCGGGTAACTGTGTATTGATTTTTCCCTTAAGAAAATCTAGTGCCGGATGGTCTGAGGATTGAATGTGGCATTTCCCAGGATGAGTCAAAGGGACACATTTTCTTTTTCCGCCCTCTGTGGTCTCATCCCCCATAACTTGGCCTTGACTCAGAGGTGGGTGGTCCCACCTCTGAAGTGTCAGGCTAGAACAGAATTCTGCGGCTCGAGATGGAACAGCAGAGATTCAGCAATAGAGGGGCTCTTGGGCTAAATACTCTGTGGATCCTTTATACCCAAGACTCTGTGGTTCTCCTATGAGTGAGGCGCCGCAGGTCAGGGATGGGTGTGGGGAAGGATCAGGAAGTATGCGATAGCTTGCAGTCTTGTTAAGTCCTGGTGCTAAGGGTGAGGGGTCCAGGAGGGGAACAGATACTCAGACTCAGCAGAGAGAGGCTTTGCTCTAGGTGGGACCCCGCCAGGGAAAGCTTTGGGGATGGAGGAGGCCCAGAGTGAGGGTAAGTTAAGATCTTGTGGTTAGTTCTTTCTTCTTGCTACGTCTTACAAAACTTTTCTGACCTCTCCAGAGCCTGCCATGGTACCAGCATACACCCAGTACCAGCCTGTGTGAGGGCCTGGGGCCAGGAAGGCCCCTGACCCCCTCTGCATCCTCTCTGTGAGCCCTAATCTCTGTTACTCAGGATCCCACGTTAGATCTGAGACGCCAGGAGTACCATCCTCTCTCAGGACATTGCCCTCAGCCCTGTCAGCATCCCACTTCCCTTGTCTGTAGTAGAGGCAATGCTTAGTCAGGGCAGCCTGAGAAGCTGCCCTTAATTAGCAACTGAGCCGCCACTCAGAGGAGAGCCTCTGGTTCTTTCTCTGGGAAGATGGCATCATTCATCAAGGCATCTTCCCAATTCGTGTCTCTATGACCCATGACTCTTCTCAGCTTCTCTGTGTATGGTTTTCTGTAAGATTTGGCTTTTTTCTTGGTCTCATGTTTCATAGGGACCTAGTGATGGTTAATTTTAGGGGCCAACTTGGCTGGGCCACAGTAGCCAGTTTGGTCAAACACTAGTGTAGACGTTGCTGCAAAGGTATTATTTGTTTTGGATGTGATTAACATTTATAATCAGTTGACTTGAAGTAAAGCAGATGACCCTCTGTGATGTGGGTGGGCCACATCCAATCAGCTGAAGTCCTTAAGAGCAAAACCTGAGATTTCTTGAAGAAGGAATTCTGCCTCCAGACTGTAACATAGAAATCCTGCCTGAGTTTCTAGCCTGCTGGCCTGACCTGTTGATTTTGGACTTGAGACTGCCCCATCACTCTTACCTGAATTTCCAGCTTGCCAGCCTGGAGCCAATTCCTTAAAATAAATCTCTCTCTCTCTTTTTTTTTTTTTCTTTTTTGCGCTACGCGGGCCTCTCACTGTTGTGGCCTCTCCCGTTGCGGAGCACAGGCTCCGGACGCGCAGGCTCAGTGGCCACGGCTCACGGGCCCAGCCGCTCTGCGGCTGGATCTTCTCAGACAGGGGCATGAACCCGTATCCCCTGCATCGGCAGGCGGACTCTCAACCACTGCGCCACCAGGGAAGCCCTCTCTCTCTCTCCGTATACATATGCATACATATATATTTTTAAAATCTATCTATCTATCATCTATCTATCTATCTATTTTTTTCTATTGGTTCAGTTTCTCTGGAGAGCCCTGACTGCTGGTGATCCTCTCTGACTACTGCCTTTTCTCTCCTCCCGTCTCCCCTGGCCTCCATCACCATAAGGTTCCCCTGCTCTTTCTCCCAAGAGTTCAAGATATGACTGGCTCACCAATACCTGCTCACTCAGGTGTTGGGTTACCCAGCATCCCAGCTTTTTTGTCTGCTCCTTCCTGCAGCAGCTTCTCCTCTGGAAGGCAGCAGCCAGAAAGAAAGACCAGTCCAACGACCTGAAACTCGAATCTTTTAATGTTCATGTTTGTTGGACATTTTTTTTTTTTTTCTTAAGTGAAGAAGAAAAAAGAAACAGATGATAAAGGAGAAAAAGTTCCCAGAAACAAAGGATAAACTGTGGGCTAAAATCAAAATTGGGGATTAGCCGAGGGTTGAGGTTGTCCACGCTCTCCTTTGCTCCTAATTACCACAGGTCACTGAGAGGCACAGAGGCAGGGGCTGGCCGTAGCAGACGGGGCTGTCCTCCACGCTCCTCCCGTCTTGGCTGGACACCTGAGAACCCGTGCCCTGGGCCTGCACACAGGGTTTGTGTTGTCTGGCTCAGCCCGGTCTCCCTCTCCCCGGTCCCCCTCCCTGCCCACTCCCACCCGGACTTAGCCCCGCTTTGCTCGGCTGCTGTGTGATTGTTGGGATAGAGGGCTGTGTGCTTTCCGGTGGCAAGGGCTGGACCATGTTCTCATTCCTTCCACAGGCTACTTTTCTGTTGTGTTTCTTCTCTCAGGCAGTCAGAGTTTTGTGAGTGAGATTTAAACCACCCACTGCCAGGTGAGGAGCGAACCGGCTCTCACTGGTTCTCGGAATAGGATTAGAGGGGCTGGGTGTGCATGGGTGTGTAAGAACGTGTGGCTAGGTATTCCCGTGTCGCCCTGGACAGCCCTGATATTTCCCTGTCCCCCGCTGTTTATGTCTTCCAAGTATTTACAGATGGTCCCGGGCCATTCTCATAGTTATCAGGCCAGACCTTCTAATCTTGTCATCTTTCCCTGAACTTCCCTGAGCAGAGGCTGAATGTTTTAGAACAGTGAGTATCCACTTCTGAGGAGCTTCCTCTCTGGACCAGTGGTCATGAAGAGGCCCTTGAAATAGATCCCCTGGCTTGCATTCTGGAAGGTGCCTTCTTGGTATCTGGAAAATCTGATAGTTGTGAATTTTAAGATTCATTTGGGAGGTGACTGAGAAGGGCAGAGGGTGACAGTGGCCCTAAGGATGGGGCTGGCTTCTGGGTCCTCAGATACAGAACAAGCTTATGCCCCCTGGTATGTACCGTTTAGTATTCGCATGAGGTCTGGAGAAGCACTGAAGGAATAATTGGTTGATTGATTGATTGGCTGAAGGGTCTGAGAGGGCTGCAGAAATACTTACGGGATAAATTGATAAAGAGTTGAGCCAGTCTAAGTGTCTCAGTTATCTATTCCTGCGTAAGAGACCACCCAGAAATACAGTGGCTTACAACAAGAGTAATTTATTCTTTCTAATGTGTCTGTGGATTGGCTGGGTGGTTCCTTGCCTGTTTCTACCTGCACTGACTCCTGGACTTGTCCAGCTGGAGGGTCAGCTGGGCTGGGGTGTCCAAGATGACTTCACGCACACGCCTGGAAGTTGGTGCTGGCAGTGGGCTGAGCCGCTCTGGTTTTCTTCCATGTGGCCTTTCATCCTCCCGGAGGCTGGACTGGCTTTCTTATGTGGTGGTCTCAGGGTGGATTCCAAGAAAGGGAAAGTGGAAGCTACAAGGCCTCCTCAGGCCGAGGTCTAGAAGCCACACGCCGTCACCCCCGTCCTTTCCACTGGTCAAAGCAAATCAGAGTCAGCAGGGAGGGGTTTACCCTGAATACAGGGAGGTGCATTTCACTGGTACCATTCTGTAACGATCTACCACACCAAGTGAAAGAAAAACATAGATTAGATTAAAACTCAGGCTAGCACATGGCAGTGAGAGCTGATATTAAAGAGAGGTAAAGACCATGGCCTGGGAGCAGACTGCCTGGGCTGGAATCCAGGCTCTGCCACTTCCTAGTTGTTGACCTTGAGGAAATCACACAGCCAGTCTGCTCGGTGAGGATAATAATAACACTTTTCTTAGAGGCTTGTGACGAGTTTGAAGTGAGTTAGTGGAAGTGCCCAGTACAGAGCTGGGCACACCATAAATACTCAGGTAGCTGTTAGCCATTATTATTCATGTTACTGTCTGTAAATGGTGGGTGAGTTACAAATCTGGCCTTAGGTGTTCCAGTTCCAAGGCAAAGAGGGAAAAATATGAGGGTACAAGGTTCGGAGTGTGCTTAGGCCGAGAAAATCGTTGGTTCAGAAGAAGCAGTGCTGTTTCAAATGGATAAGCACATGTTTTTACACATTTGCTTTCAAATGCAGCAGATCTGGGGCAGTCTACAAAGCGACTGGCCTGGCGGATCTTCACACCATAAAAATAAATGTATTTTTCCCCGAAAGCAAATAATTAGAGACAGTGACCTCTGTCTAGAGTTCAGCAAGACAGGCTTGACCGTCAGAAGCCCTTGACTGGGGCCCCAGCCCTCCTCTCTCCGGGGTGAGTGAACTTGGGAAAATTCATGAATCCCTCCACGACTCAGCTTCCTTGTCTACAAAATGGGCATAATAACAGTGCCTACTTCACACGGACAAAGAGATTTGGCAAGTAAAGCCCCTAGTCTGTCGCCTGCCTGGCTCACGCTCCTCCATGAATATTTGCTTTGACTATTAGTAGTATAAAGAGGATCTTAGGGGAGATTTTTGTCTCTGTCGGAAGACAAACTCTCTGTGTTTTCTTCACAAACAGTTGGTGCTATGATTATAAACCTTTCCTGTCTCTTTCTTAGAGGAGCACTTGAACTTGCAGGGATCGTCATAAAGTAATAAGCAAACGAATAAAGACAAGAAACCCTGCATTTCACCTTCTCTCGAATTCCACGCTAACCCCCAGTTTTTCCAAATTATCGAGCGTCACCGTTTGTATGGTTTGTAGTATTCTCCGTGGAACTCCGTGCAACCTCTATGGAAGCGGGCTACAAACCTTTCAGAACAGCCTTCAAGGACTTCCAGAAATCTGTCGACAGTCCCCAAACCACAGGTTCCCACCTCTCCTCGGCTGGCTGGTCTCCACATGCCCGCAGTTTCAGGATCCCCAATGCTGTGAAGTCAGGTCCATCATTTGCTCTGTCCCTGGGGAAGCTTTCTCCACCTCTGTTCGCATCTCGCTTTCTATCTGATTTATGGCTTTAGAATGTTGGCCTGGAAGATCTTAATTTAAAGCCTCTGTCAGACGTTGTTACACGAACGCGGTGCCGGTAAAAAGCTGTTTTCCTTTGGTTTTTCTCCTCTGTCACTTTTTCTGTGGCATGAACCATGAGGTAGGAAAAGAAAGTTACCAACTTGGGGTTGGGAGAGCTATTGAAAAACTCTTGCGTAATCCCCTGGAAGGTGCCAGGCTCCATTCCAGCCAGGGGCCGAACTCAAAATTCTGGGTCTTCAGGCCAGGTCTCCCCATGGCCCCTCTCTTCCAATCAGTTTATGTCTCTTTCCTAAGCTGCCTCTTAGGGACAGTTCTGGTGGTAGTTATAATTGGGCTCAGAATCTCGAGTCTAGTGCCTGTCAACTGTTTTAAACTGCTGTTCCTCTAGCTAAGGAGATTCTGTTTAGTTTCACTGTGTTTGCGTTATGAAAACAATAGTTCTTTTTTCTTTCATTTTCCAGATCAGTATTATATTTTAATAGCAAATGTACTGTTCATACCTGTCCCCTGAATCTCAGATGTTTTTATGCGCTTAAGGGGATATTCCCTCACCCTGCAATGAGAATTTTTTCAGCATTTTTCCTCAGAGTGAGACAAAAATCATTTCCCATCATCTGACTTCCCTCTAAGACAGCATGGAGCTGCTTTGCGTCTCTGTGTGCACCTACAGTCTGCTTCAACATCTGTCCGGTTCATATGTGTATCATTACCAGAGTCATTATTTCAAAGGGTTTGGCTCCTTCAGAGTTGAGCTTCTGTATTTTCATCATTTGTGCTGTTGTTCAGTGAAGAGAATGAATCTCCACATTGCTGATACCAAATTCCTGGCTCTCGGAATGGTATTTTTGTAAAACACTGTGAAAATATCATGGGATACCCAAGACGATTCCTGTCATCATCTTCAAGGGGAAAGTTGTAGAATTTTGTTCATAAAAGAAATAAAGTGATAATAAAGTAAATAAAGGGATAAATAAGTAGATCAAAAAAAACGATAGTACAGGTATACGATGTGGTCCCTTTTATTGTCAAAAAACCCCCAGTGGGCTTCCCTGGTGGTGCAGTGGTTGAGAGTCCGCCTGCCGATGCAGGAGACACGGGTTCGTGCCCCGGTCCGGGAAGATCCCACATGCCGCGGAGCGGCTGGGCCCGTGAGCCATGGCCGCTGAGCCTGCGCGTCCGGAGCCTGTGCTTCGCAACGGGAGAGGTCACAACAGTGAGAGGCCCGCGTACCACAAAAAAAAAAAACAAAAAAAACAAAACAACCCAGTAGATGTGTGCATATGTATTTATGTGTGTGTACATGAAAAAGAAAAGGTCCAGGGCAAGTAGTGTTTAACTTTGGTGGGATTAGGGTTTTTTCAAATTTTTCTTTATAACAAGAAAAGGAACCTAATGCTATTTATTTATTTATTTTAATGCTATTTATTTTTAATAACTAAAAAGAAAAAAGAAAAAAAAATCCCCACAGAATCAACAAAAAAACAAGAAAGGGAAGTCAGGCAGGTTGACTGGTCAGGGGTCGTGTGGGTCTGAGGCCCCCAGGCCTGGCACAGGACACCATGCACTGCCTCAGCCTGGGCCTGACTCTGGAGAAACCAGGTTTGGCTGTTCAGAGACGTTGACATAGTTCGTGAGGCCGCTGAGTACAGACACCTTCCTGAGGGCCTGTTTCTCTCTCGCACCGGATGGAAGCAGTGCCGTGTAATCAGCTCAGCTCCATTCAGGCCTGGAAGGGAGTGGGTTTGGGCCTTGTTTCTGCTCCCCTTGGGTGCCAAGCACCAGAGCACCTCCCTGCCCTGAGGACAGTGGCCTGGCCCTGTCCTGCTGCGTCTGGGCTTGGGAGAGTGTCCACACACACGGGCATTCCTGCATCAGCTGTCAGCTCGCAGGGCAGCCAGGCTCCTGCCCCCGCCTCTAGGGGGCCGCAGGGAGGTTCTGGGCCTCCAGCCCCTCACTAAGGGCTGGTGTGGGAGACACAGCTCCCCTTGGTGATTCACCAGCCAGCCATCAGTTCCCTAGGGCCAGGCCAGGTCCTGGCAGGGAAGGCACAGGAGTGGGAATCACCACAGGCTGTGTCTTCTCTTGCAGAGAAAGTTCACTCTTGTGACCAGGAGAGACAGAGCGCCCTGGAAGAGGCCCGGCAGAATCCCCGCGAGGGCATTGTCATCCCCGAGTGTGCCCCAGGGGGGCTCTATAAGCCAGTGCAGTGCCACCAGTCCACTGGCTACTGCTGGTGTGTGCTGGTGGACACGGGGCGTCCGCTGCCCGGGACCTCCACACGGTAAGTCCCCCAGAGCCCGTCCTGCCCCTCAGCCCTCAGGTGAAGCCTGGGGTAGGAGAGCCAGCTTCCTGTTACACTGTCACCTCACATCTCCTGGCTTTATTGTCCTGGCCTGGTGGCAGTCGAGGCACTAGGGGAGCAGCATCTCTGCTCGTGGGCAGATGAGGTCCCAGTATCCTGGATTCTGGTCACAGGTCTGGCCTTTCCTAGCTGGGCGACCTCGGGAAAGTAGGTAACCTCTCTGAACCTCAGTTCACCAGTGAGAAGGTGATTGCCCTGCCTGAGTCACTAGGTTCTATGGATCAAAAAGATCCTGTGTGCAGACATAAGGTAACAGCGCTCTACTAGACTGACTAGGATGACATGCCTGAACATGTCTCTGTGGGAACACCGACGCTGGGATTGCCTTGTAGCTGCTGGACAGTACAGGAGATATTCTGCTACCAGCTCTGGGAGATCTAGGCTTCGAGACCACACGGATCATTGCTGGGAGTAGGAGCTGAAGTCAGCTCAGTTTCCAGCCCCTCCTCACCCCCTGCATCTCTCTCTTCTCAGCTACGTGATGCCCAGTTGTGAGAGCGACGCCAGGGCCAAGAGTGCGGAGGTGGACGACCCCTTCAAGGACAGGGAGCTGCCAGGTGGGAGACGACACTACCCCTTGCTGGTGCCTTCACCTCTTCCTGTTCCTCCAGCCCCTCATCATGCAGAAGCAGCGTCCTCCTCTGCGTCTGCTTCCCCATCTGTAAGGTGGAGCGGGGACACTGGGCAGGGGCGTCGCAGGAGCCATGGGCTCTGCATCCAGTCTGGGATTTGTTCCTAATTAATCCTGTGCTCTTGAGCGCACTGTTTCTCCTCCTTGCTTTTACCTTTTTATCTTTAAAATGTAGTCACTGGGTTACAATCCTACCCTTAAAAGCTCTACAGTTCTTTCTCTAAGGGTGACTGGGAAAATGATCGGGGGCTGTGGACCCTTTTCCCCAGGGCTGCAAAGAGAAGATAGCTCACAGGGAAAGGCTGTCCTGAGGAGCAATGATTCCTGGTGGCCCAGAACTGTCACTGGGATATGACACAGACTCACAGGCAGGGACCCAGGACCTCTAAATGGCTGCTGGGTTGGGTTTCTCTTATTTATAGTGTTCTCTGCCAGTGAGTTACAATAAGAGCGCTAAATATTGATGGCTCAGAACACTGTAGTCTTAATCAGCACAGATGCAGGTCAGCGCTGGTGGGAGCTGGGCCTACTATTCCCCATCAGGACTCCGAAGGAGGACTGAAAACAGAGGCTCCTGAAAGTCTAGGGGTTCCCAAGTGAGGTTTGTAGGTCACTCTGTCATGAGAATGGAGTCGTAGAGACCAGGGTCCCTCCTTCTAGCCATCTCTTCAACAAATGTCCATTGAGATTCCCCTGTGTGCCAGGCGCTGGGTTTGTCTAATGGTCAAAACCGAAGTGAAGCTTGTCTAGTGGGGGAGACAGTATCCAAATAAATGAATCCAAACGCAGATAAAAGGTGGTGACAGGTACTCTGAAGGGAAAGAGTGAGGTGCTGGGAGAAGGACAGGAAGAATCTGTGGTTTCTCTGAGAAGGTAGCGTTTAACCGGAGGCCTAGGGGGTTTGCAGAGAGCAGAGAATGAAATAGTTGCTGCAGAGAGGAGGATCGTAGGTAGTGTTGAGGGCCCATTTGGGGCTGGTAGTCATGAATTTGCAGGAAAACCGTCTCTCCAGTTGCATGGTGGTGTTTACGCTAGCACTATTCAGCTATGGGGGTGTAGACTTGGAGAAGGCATATCGGTGAGAAGGTTCGTCCACGCCTGGGGTTTTGCTGGAATCACACAGTGCAGAATAGAGAAACAAAGGGTTTGAGAGTACTTATAAGGGAGGGTTGATAATTATAATCTAAGCTGGTTGAGGAGAGATGTGAAAAAAGGAGGAGGTTCTTGGATAGGTAAACAGGTAGATCTACTTGAGGCAACTTTGACCTTGGAGTTCTCTGCATTCCTTGTGCCCCTTCAGCACCTGGTCCTTGCTGCTAGAGTCGCTCCGTCCTCCTGTACCAGAACTAGCTTGAGTTCCCCAGTAGACTATGAACTTTACGAGGGGAAGAACCATGTGTATAATATCCCTAACATTTAGCATAGTGCCTGAGTTGATACTCAGCAAAAAATTTGAGGAATGGAAGAACATTGAGAGTATTATTATCCATTGGGTCTATTGGTCCCTTGCGGGCTGTGGGTAGAGGAACTATGGAGGTTTATGAGAATCATCTGAGCTGTGGACAATTCCCAAAGTGGATTTAGCTGGACAAGAAGGACTTGGAGAGGTTGAGGAAACAGTGGTAGTTGAGGAAGCTGTTTACTTGATCATTTACCTGGCATCTGCCTTCAAATCTCACTTTGTCTTTCAGGCTGTCCAGAAGGGAAGAAAATGGAATTTATCACCAGCCTACTGGATGCTCTCACCACTGATATGGTGCAGGCCATTAACTCAGCAGCACCCACTGGAGGTGGGAGGTGAGAATGCGAGCGGGACTCAAGCCCAGTGGGACCTCGGGGGCCCCTGACTTTTCAGATGCTGCGGGTCCCTGGGAGAGTGGGGAGGGGTGGGTAGAACAAGAGCTGGAAGTTGATCCTCTTCCTGAAACTGCGTAGCTGTGACTTTGTCTCACCTTCCACCCAAAATCTCGCCGCCCCTCTCCCCTTTCTAGTCTTTGGGAGTTGCTTTTCTCTAGCTTGTAGTTACCTGATTATAGGCAAGTCTGGGAGTGTCTGGAGACTTCCAGCACTTCAGTCTCAGAAATGGATGCATTGGAGTGAGTCCAGAATGGCAGGAAGGGGGATGGGCATACGATGGGAACAGGGATGGCAGGGAGGGAGTCCAGAGCATTTGGTGGTTTTCTTCTTTTCTGAGAAGGCAGGAGCCGCGTGCCATTTTGGCTTCCTGAGAATCCCGAGGGACTCTGGGCAGTGGGATTGGACACTGCCATAGCCAAATCCAACTTAGTTCAGGAGCTGATATGCTGACCGAGGCAGTCCTGCCCCGAGGCCGAAACGTACATGCTCCCCAGCGACCAGCATCGCCGGTGCTCACTAATTTGGGCCCATTGGGTCAGTTGATCGGAGCACGCATGCATTCATCTGTCCTCTGCTCAGAACTATTGAATGTGCGTGGCACGCCAAGCACTGGGCTAAGGATTGGGAATCCAAGGATGCGAGGCATGTCCCTCCCTTCAAAGAATGCAGCCTAATGGGGATACTAGGCTGTAGAAAGATACAAACTGTGTGGTAAATGCTAGAACCGAGGTGAAAGAACAGAGAAGCGCTTGCTAATTTAGTCTGGAGGAGTCAGAGAAGGCTTCCTGGAGGAGGTGATACTGAGTTTTGAAGGATAGGTAGGACTCAGCTAGTAAAAGAAGGAAAGCCATTCCAGGAAAAAGGAAAGAACATTGTGACCTCAGGAAAGTGCACGTCCGTAGTTCAGTATGGCTGAGCTGGGGTGGATGGAGGAGGGGGTGGAGGAGATGACAGTGGTGGTAGATGACACACAGGATGCAGGTCCCAAAGGGCCTGTGAGATGTGCTTCCCATTATGAAGCCAGAGCGGGAGGCACGGCAGGAGTAGGGAGAGTTCTGGCTCCTTAGCAACGGGAAGTACCATGTGCTTGGCAGGGATGGGCAGCCTGACTCTCAGCTTACGTGGCTCACCAAGGAGGGAGCGCTAGTCCCTCCGCATCTCCCCAGAGGCAGAGCTGTCAGAGGGCAAGGAGTGCCACCACGACAGGCCCAGGTCCCCAGGCTGGTGGAAGGGCCCCAGCATGACTGCATCAGCACAACCGCAGGGCGTGTATCTGGGGTGGGCACCAGGACTCCCAACACAGCTGTCAGTGGTTCTGTGTCCCGAGGCAGACAAGGGCAGCAATCCTGAAAACCCACTTTTATGTCACATCACAGTGAGTGCAGTGGCTGCCTTGTGGGTTGCCACTCTAGGAAACTGCTTGTTCAGGGAGCTTGCTCTCAGCAGGCCCCATGGTCCTGTGAGCTCTGAGGCTGGTTTCTGGCCCTGCTCTGTTTTGCTCACCCTGTGGAAGGGTCCAGGCCTCCCCTGGGAGGAGCACAGCAATAAGTCTGAAAAGATGGAGACAGGGTCTGACAGGTCGGCAGATGAGAACTGCCCAGAGGCAGCCCACGGTGCTCAGCCACTGGAAGTCTAAAATCGAGAGGGCTCTGTCCGAACCTCCAGGAGGAGGGAGAGGAAATTATGAAAAGGCATATTCAGTATTATATGCTTTTTTGTTATTAGTGCTTGGAATGTGAAAACATACCTGATGTTTCATGCAGAAATGGGTATGAGCTATTTATGGTTTTTAGAAGAGAGGGAAAAAAGAAACGAGAAAGGGGCATGGCCTTAACAATTCCAGGTCTGGGTGCTTTCCACCCACAAATCCCCAGGGCTGCTGGCTCTGACCCACTGCTCAGGGAGCCTGCCTGGTGCTTCTGCTTGGGTTCTAAGGAGACAGGACTTCACCCTCCACCCCATTTGCTTCTGCGGGAGCACAGCCCTTGAGCCCGGCCTGGCCTCGGATCCAGGCAGCCTTCAGTGCCAGGGAAAGGACCAAACCCAGCTAGATCCTGGGCCGGGAGGCCAAAATCACAGGTGGGCCTGCTGCCAGGGCAAGTTCGGATGGACACTTGACCCTCAGATAGCAGGCTGAAGACATTTTTACAGAAAATAAAAACTAAGAAGTTCGTAAATGCTTTTAATCCCAGTGTGTCATTAGGGAAGGGAGTTTTTGTTGCTGTGGTTTCCAAAAAACCTCTTTTAGGTATAATATAATGTTGGGAGAAATTTTTTAAAAAAAATTCTTTCCTAAACATGGTTTTCATTTCAAGCTCATGTGAGCCCGACCGTGTTTGGTTTTGATGAGAATGAAAGGTTTGAACTGCGTTTGGTAATTGTGTTACCTGGAGGCTAGACTTGTAATCAAAAGACAGACAAGATATATCAAGAAATAGTTTAGAAATCAAGGAAGTGGGAGTGGGCCTGCGGAGAGAAGGAGAAAGAATCAGTTATACAGGGAGGTGGCTGGCCAGGATTACCGGTTTTACTGAGTTTAAATCCCTCGCAGGTCTCCCTAATATATTTTGAAAAAGCAAAAAGCCCGAACTCTGACCACGAACTGGCCGTGCAGGATGGTCTTGCTGGCGCTCACCCTCCTCTCATATGCCGCTCCCTCCTGTCATTATGTCCCAGCCACTGGTCCTTCTCAGGTCCTCAAACAGGCCAAGCTCTGGCCTGCCCCAGGGCCTCCAAGCCAGGTGCTCCTTCAACCTGGAATGTGAGTCCCCCATCCTCCCGTGACTGGCCCTGCTGCTCCATTTAAATATCATCTTCTCAATGACCATCCAAACTAAAGGAGCAGCCCTGTCACCCTCTATCACAACACCGCTTTTTTTTTTTTTTTTTTTTTGGCGGTACGCGGGCCTCTCACTGCTGTGGCCTCTCCCGTTGCAGAGCACAGGCTCCGGACGCGCAGGCTCAGCGGCCATGGCTCACGGGCCCAGCCGCTCCGTGGCATGTGGGATCTTCCCGGACCGGGGCACGAACCCGCGTCCCCTGCATCGGCAGGCGGACTCCCAACCACTGCGCCACCAGGGAAGCCCACAGCACCGCTTTTTAATTCTCAGCCTAGTGCTTGTCCCTATCTGATGTTTTGCTGGTTTGTTTATTTGTATCTGTCTCCGCTACCCAATGAAAATTGAACTCAACGAGAGAAGGAGCGTTTTCTGCCTTCTTCCCTGCTGTATTCCTAGAACTCACGATAGTGCCTGGCACACAGTAGGTGCTCAGTAAATATCTGTTAAATGAATAAATAACCAGAAGGATGGGTGGATAGGTGGATGGATCCCTGTTAGATACAGAGAGGGATGTCTCAATAAGGCCTCTTTTTCTTGGCACACGTCAGAGGCTCCAGCAACGACTTCAAGACTAATTATGAGGCCAGATCTAGCCCTGAAGTTCACTGTAATGCTTCTTTGTCACCAGGGCCTTACTGCGCCCTGGCTGGGACCAAGGGACTTGGGCACCCTGTGGACAGCCCCTGGTCAGGCACCCTTCTACAGTGGGAGGGCCAAGGCACAGGGCAGCACATCTGGAGCAGGGCTGGCGAAGAGAATTATGGAATCCAGGGTCCCTGGGTTTGGGCCTTGGCTGTGAATTCAGGTAGAATTGAGGTTGCAAGCGCAAGGTCAGAGAAGCCACAGCTGATCCCTCCTGCGTCCTCTCAGGGTCTGGCAGTTGAAGCTGGACACCAGCTGGGGCCAGCGGGAAACAGTCCCATTTGGGGACAGTGGGAAGAAGGGACAGGGAGGAGTTTGGGCTGAGCAGAAAAGCGGATGTCTTCCCCCCAAACCACCACCTGTCAGGCTTGGAGATTTTAGCTTTGCACAAACTCTTATATCTCACCCCTGGCATAAGCTCTGTGCTGGGTTCTGGGGACATACAGGGATGAGGGCATGGTTCCGGGCTGGAGGAGCTCCTGGGAGAAGAGCTATGTAATCACGTGAGTGCGCTGTAAAGCCAATGTGACAACAGAGGCAGATGGAGTCCTGCAGGGACTCAGGGGAGGGAGGGCGTGTGAGAGAAGGCTTTCCACAGGAGGTGACATTTCAGCCACATCTTCACTTACAAGTGAGAAAATGCCCCGACCTAGATGGACCAGGAATAAGGGTATCCCAGCAGAGGGACCCTAGGGGTAGCAAGGTACGAACGAGGTAGGGTCTGTGGAAGGAATTGTGAGGAGTAAGGTTTAAGCTTGGGAGGCAGGCTGTGGACAGGCAGGAGATGAGACTGTAGAGCTGGGCAGAGCCCAGATCATGCTGGGTCTTGTGATTCGCGCCAGAGAGGGCCACAGGGAGGCATGTGACTAGATGGGCATTCCTATGGAAGCCAGATGGGGGGAGGGGAGCTAAATGGGGCAGGAAGGTTACAGCCCACACCAGAGGGAAAGGTGGTGAGAATGTGGACTAAAGCTGTGGCGGACGGGATGATTTACTGAAGCTTTAGTAATGAAATCAATAGGATTTGAAGACTTGCTGGATGTAGGGAGTGGAAGAGGGAGATATCTACTTCCTTTTCTGGTCTTCTAGCCTGATTTAGGGGGAAAGCAGTGCTGCCCAGATCTAAAAATAGGCAAAGTAGAATGGGGTATCCATGGAAACATCTGTGGCTAGTGCCTGGGAGGGGGTGGCCTGCAGGTATCATTAGATGAGAGCTGTTCTCAGTGAAGGGTTGCTAGATCATTGAATTATGCTTTTTTTCTTTTTTTTTTGCGGTACGCGGGCCTCTCACTGCTGTGGCCTCTCCCGTTGCGGAGCACAGGCTCCGGACGCGCAGGCCCAGTGGCCATGGCTCACGGGCCCAGCCGCTCGGCGGCATGTGGGATCTTCCCGGACCGGGGCATGAACCCGCGTCCCCTGCATCGGCAGGCGGACTCTCGACTCTCAACCACTGCGCCACCAGGGAAGCCCTGAATTATGCTCTTGGTCCTTCCCGCTCCAGAAGGCAGAGTTCCGCCCCCAGCTCCTCACCCCACCGGCTACATCAGCCTCGCCATCGGCATTTATCAGTCCCACAGGGGGAGTTCTGAGATCCTAGCTGGCAGAGCCTTCTAGAGCAGGGGAACCCTCTCCTTTCTCCACTCCACCCTAGAAAAAGTCAACGTTGAGAGGAGCTGGGCTGGGCCACGTGAGCCTCGTTGCCCCTCCCGTGGTCCTGCAAGAAGAGACTGTGGGTCTTGAGGCTTCCTCCTTCCTGCCCAGTGTGGTGACTTGTTGATGTTCTTGCAAGGAGGAGGCTGGAATGCGGCTGACTTGGCATTTCCCAACTCTACCCACCCGCACAGCTGGCAGGGCCTGGACCCGGCTCCAGATGGGGCTCAGTTGGCCTGCTTGGCTTGGCCCGTGCCTCCAGGCCATCCCACCTCACCTTGTTTAAAACTGCTTGGGACAGCGGAATTGGGCCCAAGATCTTGGCCAGCGCCAGTTTCCTTGTGGTAAAAGGGGCTGACTCTCCAGCTGTGCGTTGCAGCCAAGGCCCGGCGGGCTGAGGCTGCAGAAGCGACACTGAGAGGGCTGCAGGGGAAGGGTGGCACCTGCCGCCTCTTAATTTGGGAGAAGACTCGGTGGGGCCCGGCCAGTCCAGGGAGGGACCTGGCTCTAGTGGTTTTCCTCATCCCTGGAGACGGGAGGCAACAGGACGGCCACCAAAACAGCCCAGAGGCAGGGCTGACGCCAACATTGCACCGTGTCTCTCCGCACCATATCCGAGGAACTTGGATCCTCTACACACCCAATAAGCCCTTTTAATGGAAGTGGAATTGTACCTGTAGGGAGGCCCATAGCAAGGGCCTGGGCATCACTGTTAAGTGATCCTAAAGAACCATCACACTCTCTAGCGTAGGGTCCCCAGCCCTAGCCTGATGAGCAGCTTTGAATTCCAGCGGTTCTGTTCCCAATTCTGTGCGCGTGTGTGAGAGAGAGGCCGGGAGTCTGATGCCAGTGTAACCCTAGAACTGGGAGTGCAGGTTGCCAGTGTTTTTAAAGGATACTGCTAGAAAGCTGTAAGAGCTGGAGGGCTCAGTGGGCTGTGGCTTTGAGGTCAGGGGTAAATTGTGAGGAGTCCAGCGGTGATGGAAAGGACTCCAGCACAGACTGCTTGAGAGGTTTCTGGAGACTCAGGGAGGCTCTCTTGCCCCACCCCATCCAGCACTCCCCTGGGAAAACCTTAGCTTCTCCTTAGTTAACAGAGGCTTCTCGTGTCTTCTTTCACACGTGCCCACTGCTGGTTTGGCTAAATCAGGACTCCTGATAGATGTCAGGCTTAACTAGTTCTTGCATGAAGCACGGTAGTTTGGGGACTTGAGGCCGCTGTGAAGCCAGAAACCTCATTTTCAGCGTTTTGAGCCAGATGCCTTCAGTAGTTTTCTTTTTTCTAGTGTGTTTTGTTGGAAGCATGAAAACTACCCCCAAGCCCCTCCCAGTTACTGTCTTTTGTCTCACCCAATCTTCTTCCAGAAGGTTCAGACTTATTCTTCTGGGGTCATGGCTGGAGTCTCCTTCCCTCTAGACGAGGGTTCTTAACTTGAGTCCGTGACCTTGTATGAGGTTTAGGGAGTCCATTAAACCCCTAAAATCTGCAGAGTTCTGGGTGCATGTGCGTTTTAGGGAGAGGGACTATGGCTTTGTTTACGTTTTCTGAGGGTCCATGATCCCACCCCACTGCCCCGCACCCTCGCTAAGAAATTCTTGCCTTAAATGTACTTGGCGCTTGGCCTAGACAAAGCCTTGGCTTCCAAAGTAGGACCCTAGTGCTGCCTAGCTACACGTGTGGAGCCTGGCTCTGATGTTTGGGGAGGGGGTAGCATGGGATTCTGGAAGTCAAAGGATTTCAGAAGCAGAGTGTCTTACGCCAGCTGGGGACGGGGGCGGGGAGAGGCAGGCCCCTCAGGCCCACAGAGCAGGCTGCCGGTTGGGGAAGTGCTATAGGGAGGCAGAGGCACTGCTTGCAGGGCTCTCGGGGGACGTCTCCTGGACGTCTCCTGGGACGTGTCCTCGGCTGCGGGGTATGGGGGACGTACGGGGGGTAGCAGGCAGAAGGCATGGGCACTCTGGGCTGGGGAGCTCCTGCTGGGAGTGAGGACGGCAGGAACACGGTTCTCCAGACAAGGAGGCAGGGAAGGGAGGGAAAACGGAGCAGCCCCCAAATGACAGTCACTCTCTGGTGTAAGAGGAAACACTTAGAGGCTGTAGCGCGGGAGAAGAGCTGCTTCTTGCTGGAGCCTAGCACAAAGGAAGGTGCGGGGAGCTCTAACAACAGAGTCGCTGAGAACTGGGCAGGCAGGCGGGAGCCCAGGAACACGTGTTGGGGGCAGCGAGCCTCTCCTGGCTGGGCGTCTAGGCGGGATGACCTCATCCCTTTCCGTCTCAGCAAGTGAGGCTTTATTATTCCAGCCTCTAGGTAGACATTACGCTATGCTGAGCCTAAAGGTTAAAGGAAGAGCTGCCTTCGGCGGGGGGGGGGGGGGGGGGGGGTTGGTTCTCGTGGCCCCCTCACGGGAGGGGCCGAGGGGGAAGGCCCTCCCCTGGCCGCCTTAGAAAGCCTGGGTGGGAATAGCTGGAGCGTCTCCCCTGGGTCCCTCCCGGCTCTCCTCCCGCAGCTGGGTCCTCCCTCGCGTGTAGGAGAAGGCAAGGGCAGGCAGGGTGCCCTGCGAGTGAGCTGGCCACCCTCCCTGCTGCTCCACGAGCATCCTGATAGGGAATTTTCTGGGGCCCGCCTGGTATACCCTGCAGGCTCGAGAGTGAATGTTGCAGTGAAAGTAGAGGAAGCTTAAAACCACCAAAGAACCATGTACTGGCAGAGACAACAGTCTGAGCCATGCCTGTTTGAAAGCCCTTCCAAGCCTGGTTTCTATGACAGACCTAGCAGATTCCCCAAGGGCCAGAAGCAGACGGTCCCTCACACCTTCCCCAGGTGCTCCCTGCACCAGACCTGTCAAGATGAGGTCCTGCTGGCAGATCCACTAATTGTGCTGTCTTGGAATTGGTCCAGGGTGCCCAGGGGGACCTGCCCAAGACTGCAATCCACTTAATTAGGAGTGGGCATTCAACAGGGATGCTTGGCTTTTTTTTGGTAATGAAACATCTTTTTCCCTAAATGGTGAGGCCTCTTGGGGGTTGGGGTAGGGGAGGGAGTTTGCTGGCTCATTCATGGCGGAGGTGTCAGGGATCGTCCGCTCCCTCCCAGAAAACTCGGCAAAGCCTAGAGAAGAACCCCAAGGCACTGGGAAGTGCCTTGAATATTTTTCTTGCCAGGTACACCTTCAGAGTGTGCTGGCAGGCGCTGAATCCCTGGTGTAGGATCCCTGTGTGACAGCGAGCCCCTCTGCCCAGGCTTCTCACCCATGGTCGTCATGTAGTCTGTCCCAGTGCCCTGCAGACTAAGTATTTGAATGTATGGACCTCCCAACCTCAGCCTTAGTCCCCCAACCAAAGGAAAGTTACCCAGGGCTTTAAACAAAAGGGCCTGGACCATATTCACTCCGTGCCAAGCCCCAGCAGCAGGAACCATGGGACTCGTGTGACTCTGCTCTCCTGGCCAGAGACCCCAGTCACCCCCTCTAGAAGAGACGCATCATTGGCTTCAAAAGTTTCAGCTAACACCCTGAATCCTTTTTGGGAAAAGATGAGGCATGAGTAAATGAAATTGATGGGTAGGCCTTGTGTACATTACATGTGTAGGCATTGCTCTTGTCACGTTACGGTCACCATGCATACATGGGCTGTGTTAGATGCGGTCACCGCTGTGCATCTCGACACCGGGAAGCTTTCTTGGTTACTCTAGCCCAGTGCTTCTTAGCAGAATCCCCTGGGGGTTCTAGTTAACATGTGGCTTCCTGGGTCCACCCTGGGCCTCCTGTCTTGAAACCTCTATGTGGACAGACTCGCACTTAGTAGGTCTGGACTTGCCAGCTGTAGAACCTCTGTTTGCGTCCATCTCAATTGCCTTCTTTCCTCAATTCTTACCACACTTGATACCTGACAGGGACGGCCCATGGGAACTTCACACTGACCTGTTGCCGCTCGGTTTCACTTTTTTGGCTCTGTTTCGCCAAGACAGCAGTTTCAAGCCAGGGGCTCTGCCTCCTGCTTTGGAAGCCCTCCCAGGACCTGGACTGGCACTGGGTGGGTGGTGCAGGCTCTGAGCACCCTTTCCCATAGTCACGTTCATTTGGATGCCAAGTTCATGTGTAACGGGCAGCTCGTGTGGCAGCAACACTAGGCTGGGAGAAGGACAGTTTGGATCCCTGTGGTTTCTCAGGTGAATTATATCCAGCCAATATGTCTTGAGCATCCGTCTTGTACGAGAACATTGCTGGCTATGGCGGAGGGGGTGGCGGGCTCACCTACTTGGGGACCCCTGAAGAACGAAGTGTCCAGTCTTGTGGCTCAAAGTTGGAAAGGATGGCTTGATTCGGCTGCAGGCTCATTGGGGCTGGGAGGGCTTGGGCTCGGATAAGCCGTTTCTGCCCGGCTGCCGGCAGCCCTGGCATCTGAGCACGTGGGAGGGAACTGAGGCTGGGCTGGTGGCTCCTGCAGGATCCTGAGCGGTGTGCTTGGGGATGGGGGTGTCTGCCCGTGGCCCAGGTTCTCAGAGCCAGACCCCAGCCACACCCTGGAGGAGCGAGTGGTGCACTGGTACTTCAGCCAGCTGGACAGCAACAGCAGCGACGACATTAACAAGAGGGAAATGAAGCCCTTCAAGCGCTACGTGAAGAAGAAAGCCAAGCCCAAGAAATGCGCCCGGCGTTTCACTGACTACTGTGACCTGAACAAGGACAAGGTCATCTCACTTGCCGAGCTGAAGGGCTGCCTGGGTGTCAGCACAGAAGGTGAGTGCTCGCCTATGCTCCTGGCCCGCTAGGACTTGCCCCGCCCGGGCCCGGGGGCCAAGGGCTCCCCCAGTAGATGAGGTCCCAGGTGCGTGTTTATTCACCTACTTACTGGGAGTGTGTTATGCTTCATGCTAGACGCCTGATATAGTGGAGGAATGGATGGATAAGGTCCCTATCCTTCCACAGTCTATGGAGGAGACAGATGCTAAAGTATTTACATACCTTGTGGCAAGTGTTATGAGGGTGTATTAGGATAGGCCAGGCTGCAGTGACAAGTAGAACCACACATGTAATGGCTCAGCTCAGCTCAGCCCCACAAGTGGGTATTAGTTCATCTTGCCCATATAATAGTTCACCACGATTCCAGGTCCTAGGGGTGTGTGTGTGGGGGGGGGGTGTGTATGCAGGGGAAGGAATAGGAGTGGGGATTGCTTCGTGTGCAGTCACTGAGATTCAGGCTGAGAATGACGCTGCCATCTTTATTATGTGGCATCCAGGGTCACCCTGGGGGTCTTCTCCCTTCCCAGCCAGCCAGATGGCATAAAGCCTGGAGCAGTGCCTGTGGTGGGGGGTTGATGGGCCGGTCCTGGAAGTGACACACATCACCTCTCCTATTTCACTGGCTTGAACTCAGTCACTAGACCACACCCCACAGTAAGGAAGGCTGGGAACCCAGGAAGAGGAGGAGAGCGTGAATTCTGGTGGACACCTAATGATCTCTGTCACAGTGGAACAAGTGCAGAGTATTGTAGGAACCTACGTAGGGCACCCCCATCAGCTCAGGGGCAGACGGGCTTGGAAAACCTTGGGAAGGAGGTGATGTCTAGACCAGGGGTCAGCCAACCGTGGCCCATGGGCCCAATCTAGTCCACGGCCTGTTTCTGTACAGCCGGTGAGCTGAGTGGTTTTTCTATTGTTAATGGGATGTAATTTTCAAAAAAGAAGTATATACAACCGAGACTATTGTATATGGTACATGACCACCAAAGCAAAATACTTACCAGCTAGTCCTTTACAGATAAGTTTTCTGCCCCTGCTCTACAGCAATCCCTGAGCAATGAGTAAGAGGTGGCCAAGCAGAAAGATCAGGGGAGGGGAGAGTGTTCCGAGCTGAGGCAAATGAAGAGTGAAGCTGCAGAGGTGAGGGAGGAGAGTTCTAGAGGAGCTGAAGGATGTCGGTGTGACTGAGATGCATGTTTGAAGATGGAAGGGGAGGGGAAGGGGTAGGAGGCAAGGTGAGAGAGTTTCAGCTGTACAAGGGCAGTGGGGAAGCTGTTGAAGGGATTCAGTCAGAGAAACAAGAGCGTCAGTTTTGCTTAAAAATTATTCTGGTGCAGTGTGGGAAATGGACTGGGGATAAGCGAGGCAGAGTCCCCCGTAGGAGGCTGTGGCTGTCCAGACAGGAGGTGATGGAGGCCATCCCCCAGTAGGGGATGCAGAGTAGTGGGTAGAGGTGACTAGGTAGACCTGCAGGCCTTGGTGACTGAGTGCATAGAGGGATGAAGGTTGGTTTGGGCAACTGGACAGTGGGTCCGTTCACTGAGATGGGCAACGTGGGAGGAAGAGCCGAGCGGGTGCAGGGGGACAGGGAAGGTGACGAGGATGGCTTGGACGTGCCAAGTTGGATGCACCCAAAGAATTAGAGGGTCTGTAGTGCCAGTGGAAGGTCTGGGCTGAAGATACCAATTCGGGTGGTGCTGACTTATTTGAAATGGAAGCTTGGGAAATGCTGAGATTGCCTTGGAGGAGACATAAGGGCTTTTCCTCATTCTAACCCTTGTTTGACAGTGTAAACCCAAAAGGTAGCTGGGGAAGTGGCTGAGTTACCATGAGGTACCCAGTCTCGGGACCTGCCCGCTCCATCACTGGGTTCTGGCCTTTGTTCTGGGGCGTGTGGCCCTGGGTGAGTGACCTCATCACTCTGGGCACCCCTGTCTGATGAGGGTGCCTCTCTGTGTTCCCACGACTCTGAGTCCCCAGGACCCTGCCTCAGCCACAGACTAGTTCTTTCACCCGAGTACAAACTACTCAGCCATCCAGGGTTTCAGTGTTTTCATCGGTAAGATGGAAATAATCATAATATCCACCTCATAGGGCTGTTCTGCTGATTCACTGGGACAGTGAGTCAAAGCAGTTGTCATAGTGCCTGAGACACTGAAGCAACTCCGTGGCAGTTCAATATTACTATTCTCCTTCATAAGATCATTGCCGCTGGCGGAAGCCTTATCACACTGCATTTGCAGTTCACGTTCCTGATTCTCCCCTGCAGCTCCCCTGTAGCTGTGGGTGTGCCTTCTCAATTTCTAACCTCAGGCAGAGTGCACAGTGCACGGTGCACGGCGCCCAGTAACAGTGCATTAGACCCTTGTCAAATGATGAAGGGATAGGAGAGGGATTGTCCTGTATGGTGACATTACGCTTTGGCATTTGGAATCTGTGCCCATTTCTCAGAGCACAGGCTGAGGGCCAGTATTGGAAAGAGACTGTATGTTAGTATAGACCCCAGGCCCACCCAGGAGCACTTCTGGGCTCAGTGGGGTTGGAATCACAGAGCTCTGTAGCCCCTCTGCCCTCAACCCCCTTCCCGTGCTGGTAGTTCAGGTCCATGCAGCACACAGCGGCCAAGGGGAGGCTGAGTGTGGTGACCTCGGGTCCACCGAGCTCAAGGAGGCCTCCCGGCTGTCCTCTGAAGCTTTGTGGGGCACCAGGTGCACAGAACCCAAAGGAAGCATCCAGCCCTGACACTTACTAGCTCTGTAATCTTTAGCAAGCTACCCAATCTCTCTGAGCCTCAGTTTCCTCATCTGCAAAATGGAGATGATAGCGTCTGCCTCACAGATTCGGTGTGAAGGTTTAACAAGCTGGTGCCCGTGAAGAACTTAGCCCAGTACGTGGTTAGTGGTGAACGCACAGAAGAAATTGGGAGTAGTAGAGTAACGCACCCCCAGGCTGCCGGCAGCTTCGCAGGGTCCCTCTCCTCTGCGGAGCAGCAGAAAAGCCACTTGGGTAGATGGTATGTAGGGAATGGAGCAGATGTTGGTCATCTGGTGTGCGGCGCCCTCTGGTGGGCTGAAAGGGGCTTGCACACCAAGTTGGGGGCAGAAGTCGGGTGTGGGGCGGACACAGAGTTTAGGGGTGAATGTAGCTTTGGGTGTGAGGGACTGAATTTTCGGGAAATGCCCCATGAACACAGGCATTTTTACCAACCGGATTCCTCACTGGGGAGCTGAATTCTCTGCGCAGTGTTCTGAGGGCTGGTCTTTCTTAACTGGCCCTTCCCAGTATATAAAGCACCATCGTTAGGATTACTGTCACCACCCTGTGAAGCAGGTAGGCTGGAGCCCAGTTCTTCCATTGAAAAATGTTGCTGGCTCTCCCAATGAATTGCCCAAGGATGGCACCTGCTCCGGGCTCGGACCTTTTCTCTCCCCTGCCTTCCTTGGTAGTTAAGAGCATGATTCTGGAAGCAGACAGTCGGGTCTGAGTTTGCTTCACCACGTAAAAGCTACGCCATCTCCAAGCCTCAGTTTCATCCTCATAAAATGGGGATAATTTGATTGTTTTGTTAGAACCATATACAGTTGCTCTGAGGATGAAGCGATATTTTGGTAAAGGGATTAGTGCGGCAAGCCTTCAGGGTGAGAGCTGGTTACCGCTGGCTGTACGTTTTCTCTCCTGAGTTTCAGCCTGGTGGGCGGGACTATTTGAGGTCCTCTGTACGTGCAGATCCTGTCACCCCTGAGAGAAGCAGCTGCTGGCCGGAGCAGATGAAAGATGGGATTCAGGGCCTGGCAACCTGGCTCACCTCCCACCCACCTGCCTTCGGCTTGTCCCTCTATCTTTCCAAGTTTGTCTTCTCATCCGTGACATTGGATATACCAGTATCTACCCCTCACCCCACCCCACCCTGTGTTCTGTCTTTTTTCTCCGGTCTTAAGGAATGTTAGTGTGAGCTGAGGGTGGGCGTGTGTCCCCACAGCACTTTACGCTCCTCCAAGCCCTTTCTCCGTGGATTCAGTTCATCCTCAAGGCAACCCTGTGAGAGGCACCGTAGAAGCAGCACAGCTGTGGTCCTAATTCCTGCTCCACAGACTGACCCAGAGGGGTTAAGGGCGGTGCACGACATCACACAGCCTCCAGGGCCCACGTGGAGCTGGCCCAGCTCTTGGTGTGCCTGCCTTGCAGCTCCCTGCTCCTCCCTTAGGAGACCTGGGCCCTGCAGAGCCTCCAAAACCGATCAGCACCCTGTGGGGTGGAGTGGGTGTCCGCAGAACAAGCCTTGGACCTCCGTTAAGCTCCTCAACTGCTCTGAGCATCAGTTTCTGGATTTGTTAAGTGAAGGGGCTGGACCAGATGATGGCTAAGGTTCCTTCCACCTGACCTTCTGCGACTGGTGGAGCCAGGACCCATGTCCATCAGCACTAAAGCCCCTCTCAGCCAATGAGGGGGCCCTGGCCTTAGGGAACAGGGACTGTGTTTAAAGGTGTTGGCTAACAAGGGGTTTACCCGGGTAGAACAGGAAGCCTGGCCACACAATCTCTGGCTCTTCCCCAAGTGCCCTCTTCATTCTGGGGCTAGAGGGGCCAGGGGCCCAGGTATAGAAGAAGCCCTACCAGTTCTCTGGGTCAAGGCCCCTCAAGCGTCCTAAGTTCCTGTTTTGGCAGGTGGTAGTCTTGGCATCTTCCCCCAGGGAAAATGATCAGGCAAAAACCCACTCAGGAAGTCGCCTTCTTTCTGGGGTCCTTTCTGTGGGCCCCTGATGCAGCTTCGGTAGTGCCGCCGAGTGTTGGGATTGGCCAAGTTACTTGGACTCCCATGTTCGATTTGTTTGCTGAGGACACAAGAGAAAGGTTAGTCAGTGCTACAAGGATCCTACCATTCCCACCTATAAACGAGCACCTACCACTTCCGCCCCAGCCCCAGGTTGAAAGGCCGGCATCTGGGAGTAGGATGGTTTGTACAGAGTGCACGCCCCCCAACTGTGTTTACTGGGCAAAACCTAGTTCTCTGGAATGGCAGCCTCATGTTGCTGCCATTGTGATGCCTCATGGTGGCAAAGATGGGCTGGTAAAACATGGGCTTGTCTGCAAATCCAGGTTACCTGTGTCCCACCCAGCCCCGTATTTAACAGCAGGTAGAAAAGCCTGCTCCGGTGAGGAAATGGACATGTGTAGCTGGATTGCTCGTAAACCCAACCCTAACTTCTCACTTATGCCTCCCTTCTCAGTAGGACGCCTCGTCTAAGGAGCAGAAAACCAAAGGGCAGGTGGAGAGACCAGGGAGGCAGGATGGATCACCGGACACCTGACCTTGGACGCTGCCCACAGCCCAGCCACGTCCCATGTAACATGAGTGGTGCCCGCCGTGTTTGCACTTTTAATAACTCTTACTTGTGTGTTTTCTTTTTGGTTTCATTTTTAAACACCAATATCTAATACCACGGTGGGAAAAGGAAAGGGAAGAAAGACCGTTCGTTCTCTTTTATTGTTAAGGTTTTGGATCTACTACTGACAACTTTTAGGGTTCTGAGGGGGCGAGGGTCTTGTTGGGACTGAGAAGAAAGAGATTTATATACTGTATATAAATATATATGTAAATTGTATAGTTCTTTTGTACAGCCATTGGCACTGCTGTCTGTTTATTCCCCTCCCTGTTCCTGCTCGGGGTTGTGAGGGCTCTGGACCCACGGCCCAGCTTTCTGGAACCCAGAACTCCATCTCCAGCCCGCTTGGATTCTGTTTGGAGAACGACCCCTGTGGTTAGAGCGCAGACTCCATTAGTTCTCTTCTAGTGGGAGGAGGGCACCGCCTCTTGCTGTGTCTGTCAGAGCTGGCAAGTCACTTGGCGGTTGACCTTCTCAAGGGAGGCTGGGTGTGGGACAATGTGAGGGGCCCCTGAAGGGACGGCTCCCGTGCCCATGTGCTCCTGCCGTCCGGATCCCCAAGTGGCCCTGACCCCGTGGGTGCACCGTGTCCTGGTGGCCCACTGAGCAAATTGTCCCCCAAGGATTTGCGTTAGGGTCAGTTGAAACATTTCCACCCGTGTTTAGCATCTCCTCCACGTAAAGCATGAGAAGGGAGCCAAAGAAGGAAAAGACACACGGAGGGGCCTTTTATTTAGTAGCTGTTTAGTATCTGAGCCGCGGAGGGAAGAGGACAGAAGGCCTGCCCTGGTGAGTGCAGTGCCCACAGGAGGCTTCTCATCTCCTGCAAACCCATGAATGAGGCTTCCCGAGACAGCTCCCAGGGCCAAGGTCAGACTAGGCTTTTACTTCCACTCCCCTCTGTCTCCCCTTGCCGGCCTCTGGTCATCGTAAGCCTGAGGGAAGGGTTGTGTTGGCCACCTTGTGGGAGACTCAGCCTTTTTTTCTTTTTAAACTCAGTACTGAGGTTCTCCCTGTTCCCTTAAATGCTCTTAAAGGCTTCCAGGCTTGAGGCCAGTTCCAGAGCAAAGCTCATCCTGGGCCTCCCACTTCTGCCTCGCCTAGAAGTGCAGAGATAATAACCCGGCTGTGGGGAAATCCAGGCCTAGCTTTCCGCAGACGTTTTACTGTGATTCCAGCGTGGAATCCAATGTGCTGGGCAGCCTTCGGGTCAGATGCCAGCTTCTTCTGCCCGGGTGACCGTGCCTATCTGACAGTCATCAAAGAGCAACACCTGGCACTTAGCACCCCTTCCGTGAGCAGGTGCGGCAGCAGTGAGGGAGGCTGGGTAGTAGCCCAGGACTGGTGCCCCTATGGATTGCTTTTGGAAATCTGGCCACGTCTCGTGCATCTCGTACCCCATCCCGGTATCCCATCCTCTGACTGGAGAAGGTTCTTGCTGTCTGGATGAAAGTCCCAGAGGTTGTGTTAGGGTGACTGGAGGCCCCATCCCAACGCGGTAAGGTGGAAGGGGAGCCCTAGACCATTAGTTTGGACCAGAAAGCTCAGCGTGCTGGAACCGGATGGACTTTCCAGGAGACCCCAGTCCCCTACTCTGGCCAGGAGGAAGCACCTCCTTGTAGAAAGTCAGACTCTCCCCTGGGCATCTTCTCTCTCACACATATGTGGAGGCTGTGTTCTGTGGTTTTCCTTTGTGAGGAGGGAGGGAGACTATTTGTAGCTTGTTTTATAAAAAATAAAAATGAGTCAATCTTGGTGGCTCTTTCTTTGGGTGGCTTCCTCTGATGGAAAGGTTGCATTTCCTTAAAAGGTTACTTGTTTTCTGTGGCCCGGGTGCCCTCCACTCTGATCTTGGGAAGTCTGAGGTGCTAGATGGGAAAGGAACCCAGAAGTGGCCGATAGGTGGCGCCACACTTTGCGGTTAGGACGTCGATGCCCTGGGCCCTCACCTGCAGTGTTGGTGCCCTCTTTGTAATTCTCCCTCTTGCCCTCACAAGGAAGGTAGGGGATGTTGGTGGTGGTGCTTTTGGGGCGGGGCTGGGGGTAGCCCGTTCTGTGGCTTCAGGCTGGTGGGAGTGGGCGTTGTGGCCATGATCCTTATCACAAGACCCCCAGGCTGGAAAGCAGCCGTAGACAGGGAGCAGGCCCCCAGTGAGGGTCACACCATCCGTGCCCCACTTTTGTGGGACACACGTTCAGGTCACATATTCAGGTCGAGGCTGCTGGCCTGCTTGGCATTGCTGGAGGCCTTCAGCGTGGACATTGCAGCAGAGATGAGGCTCTAGATCGTGTCTGGTGCTATGGGGTGTCTTTTCCCTTTGTATCCCACCCCTGCCCACACGCAGCTGTCCCCGGATGTGGCTTCCTCACCAGTCTCTTTTTGTCATCTCTGTTCCCTTGTCCTTTGCAGGTGAACAGAAGATAACGCCCCTGAGAAATTCTCCCCTAGCCTCCTTCAGCTTTTTCCCGGGAAAGGATGTCAGCCTTTGAATGGGGTCATATAGGTCCCCCTTCTGTAGTGCTGACACTGAGCTGCTCTGTCCACGGGCCCTGAAATACTTAATACTCACCCCAGCCCAGTGCTACTGGCGTCATCAATCCCATTTCACAGGTGTGGACGCAGACTTGGGAGCTCGGTGACTTGCTGGGTTACACCCAGCTGGGAAAGGCAGAGCTGGGTGTCACCTTCAGATCTTCCTCTCCAGGCCTGGAGCTCTGCCCACTGCCCAGATGCCTTCCTGGAGGGGCTAGAACAACAGACTTCTCCCTCCTTAACCCCGGGTGGCTGCATTCAGCTATGAGTACACTTTTTTCTCTGCATAGTTTAGAGTCTTATTAAAAACCACTAATTTGTAGAGGTCTATCATGGGCTTCAGGGATTTGGGGAAGAGAAATAAGGGAGGTATTTGCCCATGCAGGACCTCATTGGGAGACTTGGGGTTGACCTAGCCTCCAGCAGAGAGATCCAGGCTGATGTGGGAAGGGGGCAGAGCCAGCCTGCAGCCCCGCTCAGCCTTCCTCTGCTCTCTCCAGAGACAGGAGGGCCATTCCCAGTAGCGGTCAAGGAGAAGTGAACAGTAGGTCCATCCTGTTTCTTCCTTCACCAAAAGTCTCCTGAGCCATGCTTGGCCTCTGTGGGGAGGGGAAGGCTGGGGACGTTGTCAAGAGATGACTTGGGACTTCCCTGGCGGTCCAGTGGTTAAGACTCTGCAGTTCCAATGCAGGAGGCGCAGATTTGACCCCTGGTCAGGGAACTAAGATCCCAGATGCCGCACAGCACGACCAGAAAGAAAGAAAAAAAAAAAAAGAGAGAGGTGACTGCTGCTGGGGCCAGGCATCTTGCCAGGGTCCCTCAGATGCCATCAGAGGAGGGGCTTCCAGGCTGGTACTCATCCCTGGTTCCCCGGGGGATCTGGGTGGGATGGGAAGCTGGCAGCACCAGAGCCCTTGTAGAAAAAACCCAGAGAGAGAGCCAGCCTGCTCATCCGGCCATTTACTCCCAAGTTCCTGAACGACCCACAGGGCCACAGGTGTGCCCACCAAGGAGGTGGAAGAGCTTCCTGGCAACGTGATCTTCCGGTCTGTGGCATTTGACTTTTTTTTTTTTTTTTTAATTGTACAAGGGGTGACAGGTGAAACTTGACCTTTTTCATGCAGTACCACCAAATCAAGCCCTCATTCCTATGGCCTGGATCACTACTCTCCTTTGTGTGACTTTCCTGAATTAATACAGGGAAGGGTCATGACCTTGGTCATATGCCTGCCAATGAATGCCTGTGCTAGGTGTGTGACACAGGTATCGCTCGTCATTTCTTGTCAAATCTGGCTCATCCCTTATACTCTTCTGTGTCACCCCAGCCAACACCTCATCGGTGTAGCCTCATCCCTCCCACTGTCTGCATTGCTTCCCTTCTTCCCTCAGCTGCTCTGTGAAGGTCCTTTTGCCTGGGGTCTTCGTAGCAAAGCTTTGTACTACAGCTAATGGTGCACCATCCTGTATGTGACACACCCAACCAGGGCAACCTTGATCATCCACATGCTTGGTGGTGCAGGGGCATTGAATACTTGGATGTGGTGTCTTCACTGGATGATGGGCACATTGGTGAATTACCCATAAGAATCAGGAGAGACCAGGATGAGATGCAATAACATACTTCCCCCGCACCCTTAAATCACAAAGCTACTCTTCTCCCTCCTGGAACATATCCATCATACGTCAGCAGGGGGCGCTGCTCTTCATCAGGGACCCAGGTTGAGGGAGGCTCAAAAAAAAAACGCAAAAAAAAAAAGGCGGGGAGGATGCAGGGGGAACATGCTAAATTGTACCCTTGTTCTTAAAGCTTCCATCTGGAAGTGACGTCACTTTGTTCACATCTCAATGACTACAGCAAATCACATGGTCCCATCTAGCTCAAAGGCAGTTGGTGAGTGCCCAGAAGGAGAATTAGAAATATTTGGTGAACAGCTCTGGTGACTATCACAATGTAGATTATCTTTGTGTTTTCCATATTGATGAAAAAAGCTGCAATTTTTACGTTGTCCAAGAATAAAAAGACTTGCTTTTCACAGTTTACATGGTGCATTTTACGTCTATTATTTCTGACAGATCTATCACATTTACGGTAATTACCGTTCTCCCTGTCGTTGGTAAAGCAGAGGGTGAATGCACCTTCCCTCCTGTGAGCTCCCCCCACCCCACCTGGGAGCTAATTCTCAGGTAACTGAGGCCCTGGAGTAACTAGCCATGCCCCCAGTGCTTGAGAACTTGGTGGGGCATCAAGTAACGCTGGGTGAAAGCAGTTGGGGAATAGCAGTACCCTGGGGTACAGATGTGAAACTTTCCCTCTGCAGTCATCGCTTTCACTGTGCTCCTCGGCATATCCTCCTTCCTCCGTGTAGTGGATCCCTTAGGACAACTTGGGCAGTTCCCATAACTTCCTGGTTACTTCAGGTATTTTACATGCTCAGTTCCAGCCAATGACAAAGCTTCAATCTCCAGCTTGATTTAGATACTCCTCCCCTCCTTGCCCTGGCACAGTCTGTTAACTGGCTTGGAGGAGAGAGCAGTGGGGCTTCGGTCAGGCTCTGAGACAATTCGTCCTCCACTTTATCCTGATGCAGCTCTCCTGAGATGACGGGGTAGGGAAGAGGGAAAGGAACACCGTGGAGGCCTCCTAACAGACAACAGTTGTAGTCCTCCCCATTCATTATAGCAGCTTCTCAGGTTAGCGCTGCTCGCCCTCTCTGTAGCAGATGCTCAAATACTGGTCCTCGTATGGACCCCACGCCGGGTCTGGGTAGGGCCCCCCCACTGCACAGGGCCTTTATGTGGGAAGTCCAGCTTTGGCTTGACCTTTTCCACACTTCCCTACAGCAATATACCCCGTGTCCACTTTGCTCCGAGGACCCTGCCTTGGGTTTGGTACCTGAATTATGGCTCGCACCAGGCTCCCTGCTGGGGTGTCCATTCACCCGTGGGAGACTTACACATCCTTCCTGTACCAGTTGATGGGGTGTAGGTCGATCCTCAATGGCTCCTCTCTCGGCTCTGCATCTCTCCCTCTTCTCCCCTCCCTGCTTCACTAGGTAGAGGGGACTGATCAGCAAGTAGGCTGCGTCACAGATGCCCAGTTGGGACAGGAGGTGTCAGGCCAGCAGCCAGCTTAAATCCCCACGGACAGTTCTCTCAGAGCCTCCCTGCTTTTTTCAGCTTCAATGAGGGGAGGAAGCCACCCAGAGGTTCTTGTCTATCTCCTTCCGCTCTCTCCCCCCAACCTTCTTTTATAGAATGGGGTGGGGAAGGGTGGTTAGTTACAAAGCTATTTCAAGTATCATGCCCTCTTTGGGGAGGGTATCAGGCCCTAGCTGTTGTTCTTTATGATATGGGATACTTTGCATCTCTTTTTTCTTCATTTTGGGCCCTTATCACCAATTCTGGGAAAGCAGAAAATGATCCCCCCTCAAAGTCCTATTATGGTGGGTTTAGTGATAGATTCAAGGGAAGATGATCCCAGAGAGAATCTCCCAGTAGCTCCAACTTCAGGCCCAGGGACCTTCAGGCTCCCACCATCTCAGAGCCCTAATGGGCCTGCCGTCCTAGACAACTTTGCCCTCGGGGCGTCGACCCCAGGACCAGGTAAGACTCCAGGTGACCCACTCACCTCCACTCCTCCCACAGACCTCTGTGCTGTATAAATACATCTCCTAAATTCCCATGAGTGGCCTGTTTCTGTTATTCTTTAACCCCCTGTGATGCCCAGAGGAAGGAGTTGGAGCTTTTTAAGGTGAGTACTTTTAGACATGTGCTATGTAGCTGCAAACAGAAACCCCAGGTTTTTCAGTCCCCCATCCTTTCCACCGCCCAGTGTTTAGCAACTCTCTTCTCTAGGCATCCCTCCTCCCCGTTAAAGACGCGAACTCTGCTTTCTGAGGGGTCTCCCTTGAGACCCAGGTCGAGCCATGCGGGGCAGAGCTGACTCCAGAGTATTTAATTTGACCCCATTAAACCTAGGTCCCTTTAAAATCCTTGACTGGGTGTGGAATGGCCTGGTGGAGACCAGGACCCAGCAGAGCTCAGTGACCAGAGGAGGTCTACTGACTTGAGGCAGGAGCTTTGGGAAAGCTTTGCAGCATTCTCCTTGGGGAGGGTAGTGGGGAGTCAGCGGGAGATGGTGGGGAGGACCCCTGGGAGGCAGCAGGAGCCCAGCTGAGGTGAGACGTCAGGGTTTGTGTAGACCCTAGTGCACCTGGTGTTGTAAATTTCCCAGGGTCCTGGACTTAGAGTCAGAAGGTCAGCTTTTCATCCTGGTTCAGCCACTGGGCTACCTTTGGTTTCAGGTAACTCCCTTCACTTTTCACAGACAGATCCTTTCTGTCTGGGCTCTTTGCTCTTCTGTGCACAGTTAAACAGGTCCTGCACTGCAGGAGGTTTGTGCGTTTCAGGGGATGAGGAAGCACACCAAATGGGAAGACACGCTGAGGGTCCACAGCGTGAAGCGGGGCGGGTGCAAAATGGGGAGATGAAACAAATGCACCTTTAGGGAGTGGGACAGGAGTTAGAAAGCCTCCTTGGAGGGGATCCACATTATGGGGCTGTGATTGGCAGCAAAGGAAGAAAAAAAATGAGATGTGTATGCTTTAGAGAGGAAAGAAAATGCAGACAGACCAAGAGGTAAAGCGATGTGCAGGGGGAGGGGAAAGAGAGGCAAGAGGGAAATCAGGAGCGGCTGAGAGAGCCGTGGGGAGGGGTCAACGCTGATAAACAGCCAAGATGCGGAGAAAGGACAGCCTCTTCAATAAGTGGTGCTGGGCACACCGGACAGCTACATGTAAGAGTATGAGATTAGATCACTCCCTAACACCACACACAAAAATAAGCTCAAAATGGTTGAAAGACCTAAATGTAAGGCCAGACACTTATCAAACTCTTAGAGGAAAACATAGGCAGAACACTCTATGACATAAATCACAGCAAGATCCTTTCTGACCCACCTCCTAGAGAAATGGAAATAAAAACAAAAATAAACAAATGGGACCTAATGAAACTTAAAAACTTTTGCACAACAAAGGAAACCATAAACAAGATGAAAAGACAGCCCTCAGAATGGGAGAAAATATTTGCAAATGAAGCAACTGACAAAGGATTAATCTCCAAAATTTATAAGCAGCTCATGCAGCTCAATAACAAAAAAACAAACAACCCAATCCAAAATTGGGCAGAAGACCTAAATAGACATTTCTCCAAAGAAGACATACAAATGGCCAACAAACACATGAAAGAATGCTCAACATCATTAATCATTAGAGAAATGCAAATCAAAACTACAGTGAGATATCATCTCACACCAGTCAGAATGGCCATCATCAAAAAATCTAGAAACAATAAATGCTGGAGAGGGTGTGGAGAAAAGGGAACACTCCTGCACTGTTGGTGGGAATGTATATTGATACAGCCACTGTGGAGAACAGTATGGAGGTTCCTTAAAAAACTACAAATAGAACGACCATATGACCCAGCAATCCCACTACTGGGCATATACCCTGAGAAAACCATAATTCAAAAAGAATCATGTACCAAAATCTTCATTGCAGCTCTATTTACAATAGCCCGGAGATGGAAACAACCTAAGTGTCCATCATCGGATGAATGGATAAAGAAGATGTGGCACATACATACAATGGAATATTACTCAGCCATAAAAAGAAATGAAATTGAGCTATTTGTAATGAGGTGGATGGACCTAGAGTCTGTCATACAGAGTGAAGTAAGTCAGAAAGAGAAAGACAACTGCCGTATGCTAACACATATATATGGAATTTAAGAAAAAAAATGTCAGGAAGAACCTATGAGTAAGACAGGAATAAAGACACAGACTGACTAGAGAATGGACTTGAGGATATGGGGAGGGGGAAGGGTAAGCTGGGACGAAGTGAGAGAATGGCATGGACATATATACATTACCAAATGTAAAATAGATAGCTAGTGGGAAGCAGCCGCATAGCACAGCGAGATCACCTCGGTGCTTTGTGACCTCCTGGAGGGGTGGGATAGGGAGGATGGGAGGGAGGGAGACGCAAGAGGAAGAGAGATGGGAACATATGTGTATGTATAACTGATTCACTTTGTTATAAAGCAGAAACTAACACACCATTGTAAAGCAATTATACTCCAATAAAGATGAAAAAAAAAAAAAAGAGCCAAGATAGGCTGAGTTCAGGGGAAAAATCTATGGTCTGGGAGGGGACGTGTGAGGGGAATGAAAGGCCTGGGGGAGGGGTGGAGGAAGACGGGTTGGGAAGAATGAGACACCTCAAACTGGAAAAACAAACTGGAAATTGGCTGAGGTGTCTCTGCTGGGTTGCTGGTGTTTGAGGTTTTCACACTGGTGACTAAGGAGGGCTGCAGGGCAGCGTGTGGCTATTTTAAGTAATTTCAGAATAGACTCTCAGGAGAATGGCAACTGCTCTGGAAATCTGCTAGGGAGATTGTTCCAGACTCAGCTCAGGTCTCTGCTGAATCCAGGCTCCTGGACACTTCCACTTGGGTGTCCCACAAGCCCCGAAAACTCAATATAACTAAAACTGGACACGCCATCTCCACCCACCTCTCCTCAGTGCCGGGCACACCAGCCAGCCACTCCCCCAAGCCTGGGACCCCAGAGCCCTGCTTGCTTCCTCCCTACAATGTCCTCCCTTCCTTGTCCATCCAGTCTGTTGCCATGTCCCGTGAGCTCCCCCTCTTAATTCTCTCTCCCCTGGGACCTCCTCTCCAACCCCCCCACTGCCACCATTCCATCTGCTTCCTTCAGTGGTCGATAGTTGTAAATGGTCTCTGGTCTTCCCTTCATCCACTCCCCACCTCAACCATCCTCCACAACACAGACAGCTCAGACTGAGCTAATGAAAAGGCAAATCAGATCATGTCACCCTCCTGCTCAAAGTCCCTCAGTGGGGGGATACTGAATTGTGTCTCGTCCACAAATTCACACGTTGAAGCCCTAACTTCCAATGTGACTATATTTGGAGATGGGCCCTTTAAGGAGGTAATCAAGGTTAGATGAGGTCATAAGGGTGAGGCCCTGATCCAATAGGACTGGTGTCCTCATAAGAAGAGGAAGAGATACCGGAGATCTCTCTCAGTGCCCAGAGAAAAGGTCATTTGAAGACACAGTGAGAAGGTGACCATCTGCAAGTCAGGAAGAGACACCTCCCCAGAAACCAACCCTGTCAGCACCTTGATCATGGACTTCTAACTTCCAGAACTGTGAGAAAATAAACTTCTGTTGTTTAAGCCACCCAGTCTGTGTTATTTTGTTATGGCAGCCTGAACAGACTAATACAATAGATTTGGAGATGAATATAGTTGCCTTAGTTTAGCCCACAAAGTTAAATCTCTTGATCTGGTTGTGATCTTCAACCACTCCTCCCATACACACTCTCCTGAAAATTGTGCACATCTCATTGTTGTGATGCTGGCACGACACACTGGTGTACGTCCAGTTAAACCCTGCTGCTTTCACATTCAGTCCACTCGTCAATCGTGTACATGACACCACTCCGTGCCCCATGCTGTTCAGTGCCTTCACTTCTCATGCCTTCTCCTGGGGCAACAATATCAATAATAACATAAATAATGAGAAATCTACTAGGCAGTGAGATGCATACATTATATCAGTTATATATTTTAATCCCCCAAACTCTAGAGGAGGTAAAAGTACCTTAATTATGTAATGGACTGAAAAATATGAGACTTCAGCACCTTAGGTGACATAGCCAGGGTCACTCTGCCGGTGATATGACAGCAGAACTTGAACCCAGGTCTCCACAAATAAGCCACTGTCTTCTCTCCATCACTTCTCCATACAGTGTTGTCAAACTGCCTGGGATGTGTGTCCTCACCTGTCTTCCTTGTATAGCTAATTATGTCTTGTCCTCCTAAACTTGGCTCACCCAGTCTGACACTTGGTGCTTCCTCCTGAATTCTCCTAAACCGCCCTTATCATACCCTAGCTATGGCCCTGAGCTTCCAGGAGGAATACAGTGAAAATTGCAGTCAGTATTTTAGCGTCTTTTCTTAATTTGTCACTGGGGAGTGGTCAATGAAAATCCTTGAGTTGGTGAAAAGATTTTGCTTGTTTGATATTTTAAAATTACAGTGAGGTATTACTTCACACTGATCAGAATGGCCATCATCAAAAAGTCTATGAATAATAAATGCTGGAGAGGGTGTGGAGAAAAGGGAACCCTCCTACCCTGTTAGTGGGAATTAAATTTGTGCAGCCACTATGGAGAACAGTATGGCGATTCCTTAAAAAACTGAAGATAGAGTTATCGTATGATCCAGCGATCCCACTCCTGGGCATTTGTCTAGACAAAACTATAATTTGAAAAGACACACGAACCCCTACGTTCATAGCAGCACTATTTACAATAGCCAAGACATGGAAGCAACCTAAGTATCCATCGACAGATGAATGGGTAGAGATGATGCGGTATGTATACACAATGGAATATTACTCAGCCATAAAAAAGAATGAAATAATGCCATTTGCAGCAATGTGGATGGACCTAGAGATTATCATACTAAGTGCAGTAAGTCAGACAGAGACGAATATCATACGCTATCACTTACATGTGGAATCTTTAAAAATGATACAAATGAACTTATTTACAAAACAGAAATAGACTCATAGACATAGAAAACAAACTTAAGGGATTTGGCCATAGTGTTTCTGCTAACATCTTTCACGGACTCAGAGTGCCTTATCTATTGCCATGATATCTTTTTAACACAGCCTTTCATCAGAGGCACTGGTCTTAGCACATTTCTTCTCACTCAAAGCTGGCTGTCTTGACATAATATTGGAATGACCTGTTGCAGGCTCAATTATAGCACCAGCTAGGAGACAATACCTTGTGAGGTTGGGATGCTATCCCACCGAATGCAGCGTATGCTTTAAATTGGGGGCCAGTATACAGTGATGACTTCTTCTAGACAGGATGCATAGGTCTGAGGATCAAGGAGTAGAGGTGGGGTGACCCCTCTCATCATTATGCCCAATAATCCTCTTGAAGAATTTTACTTTTTGCCCCTACAACCTTGGGCTCAGTAGGTCTGGAGGTCCTAATGCCTAACGGAGAAATGCCTCCACCAGGGAACACAGTTATGGTTCTGATGATTTAGAAGCTGAACCTACTCTCTAGCCATTTCCGATTATTTACGCCAAGAAGCTAACAGGCAGAAGAGATCACTGAGCTGGGCAGGGTGTTTATCCCAGTTACTTAGGGGGAACTGGGCTGCTACACAATGAGAGTAAGAAGGACTATGTTTGGAACCCCGGGATTCATTGGGGGTGCCTTTTCATACTCCATTTCCTGAGGGTACTGATCAATGAAAAACTGGAGCAATGCACCGAGAATTCAAATTCTGTGGGATGAAGGTTTGAGTATTCACACGAGGTATTCACACCACTTCATCCAGCTGAAGTGCTAGCTGAGAGTAATGGGACGTGGAATGTTTGGGAAAAGATGACAGCATGACATAGTAGAAGGTGTGTGTGCAGTGACTACCATTTACTAGTAGTAGCAATTCTGTACTAAGTCTTACTCTGTAAGACAGTTGTAATATTTTTTGGTGACCAACCATCCCTATTTCCCAGGACTGAGGGGTTTCCTAAAGTATGTGATTTCAGTGCTAAACCCAGGAAAGTCCTGGAGAAACCAAGACAAGTCATCCTATTTATGCTCCTAACTTTCTTCTTCAACACTATGAAAGTACACAATGCTTGTCTTACACACCCAACAGGTGCATATTCAGTTAATAAGCAGTGACTTTGAAATCTGGTGGACCTATGTAGTTAAGTCCTGCCCCGCCACTCACTTGCAGGACGACCTTGGCCAGACTACGTGGCTTCTCCCAAGGCTTCACCTCCTTCTGCAAGCCCTCAGGTATTTCTGTCCACCATGACCCACTTTACTATTAGCATGAAAGACCCTATATGGGCTGTTGTCCCTTTCTTTATCACTCTTTCTTTGATGCCAAATATATCTGCCCCACTTCTCCAATGTGCCAAGGGGCTTGCCTGACCTGGGGGTCTTGGTGCCCCTTGGCCATCCCTCTAAATCTTAACCTCTGTGCCCCATGCAGTCTGAGGAGCTAGAGACCTGCTCCTGCTACAGAAGCAAGACCATGGAGAGCTTCTCTCCACTTCCATGGAACCTGCCTGGACCAACATATAGAGGGACGGTATGTTGGATGAAGTGGCCTGAGGCCATCCATCACCACCACCCCACCCCAAACACTGACAGTCCCCTGGAACATGTCAGACCCTGATGGCACCAGCTGTAACGGATTTTACCACAAACCATTAATGTGAGATGAAAGGAATATTTCCAGGGTACGTGCTAGGTGTAGGGCACTATGGTAACTGCCTTGAAAAATCGTTCATTTAACCTTTGCAACAACTGTACGTCTGGATTGGAGAAACTGAGGCTAAGGGAGGTTAAAGTCACTTGTTTAAAAATCCCGCGAAAGGTAAAAGTGGTATAACTGGGATTCAAACCTCACAGAATACTGGAGGTTAGCACCAACACGTGGAAGGCCAACATGCAAAACCCAGACCGTGACCCCATAGCAGGTGTCACATGCATAATGGCTCCAGGGACCAGGAGGTCCTGTGAATGAAAGTGGCAGGCTGGGTAGGGACTCTGGTGAATCGAGAACATAAAGCCTGTCTACATGGGGTGACCACTGATCAGCTCCACTGCCACACAGTGTGGCCAGAGGAGCCCAAATCCAGATTTTTACATAAAATGTTTGTTTTAAAACACTGACAAGCCCGCTGCCTCGTGTAGAAGAAAGCCACCTGCTGACTGGGACCATTCTCACTGGATTATTACGTGAGTGAGAAATGCACTTTTCATTTTGCTCAGCCCTGACGTACTGGGGTTTCCTTATTAGAGCAGCTAACATTGCTCTAAGTAATAAATGAGTCAAGGGGATGGGAATGCTGCAGCTATGCCAGGAAAAAATGCTGAAAATGACGTGTGCACCACGGCTGGCCGTGTCTTTTTCACACTAATAGACAGGACGTGGAGCCAGTGGATTGCGAATGGACATCTGCTGTGCTCCGTCTGATGAGGTTGACGGGCAGTTTGACACACACACACACTGCTCTTGTATATATATTCTAGAATCTCAGTGTTAAAGGTAGAAGTAATGGGCTTCAGAGGCCATCTATTAAAACCTTATTTGTAGTTCAGGAAGCTGAGAGGAGGTGGCCTGGCTCAAGTCCACAGAACGAGTCAGTGGTGGCGTCTCGACTAGTACCAGGTCCTCAGATTCCTCTTCCTCGTTCTCTGTGGTTCATCCCAGCTTCTCTCTTGACAAAGCCTAACATCTGGATAACCCAGAAATGACTCACAAAAGGGGAAAGATGGGGAGGAATTGATTTCTTGATTCTGCATCTACTATTTCATCGGCTGAAGGGCATTTTTCATTATCAACTTTGTGGCTGGCAAAAAATTGAGTCTTCCAGCCAAGTCCTTCTCCCGGACTGCTTTTTTGGTGTTGTTTTGTGTCCTTTTGAACGCTATCCTCTAGCCGTGACAACTCTTGTTAACCCATGACCCCACCAGCCCCTGATTCACCCCTGTGCCTTCGAGCATGCTGTTTCTTCTCGAATGTTCTTCACCACCAAGCCCCCTCCCCAAGTTAAATCACTACTTATTCTTCCTTCAAGATCCTACCTAACTGTTCCATTCTCTGTGAAGCCTTCTTCAATTCTTGCAGGCTGAGTCAGTGTTTCTTTCTGTCATGTCCCTGTGATGCCCTGTCTATGCCATTCTTTGACCACTCATGGCACAGAACGGTAATTTTTCTTCACACCTTGATGGCTCATGCGCTTCATAGGCTTCTTCCT